>NC_048265.2:13636363-13939393 GCF_005286985.2 Setaria viridis
GAAGGGAACGCTTTGCATCAACCCCAGCTATATGATATCTATCTGTTCTCTATTTCTCACTGTAACAACCACATGTCCACAGCACCCCCCATATATGCACAAAATCTTCCAGGATGGCATTGACACATTAAAGATAAAAAACCATGCAGAATAATGTATTAACAAGCTATTTGGTCCCTGAAAGTGGCTATCTCCTCAAATACAGGCAGCCGCCTTGATCTGAACGGTGTCCACTCATTCATCACAAGGTCTAGTCTCTCCATGATCTCTTCATGGACACTTAGGCCAACATCGAATGGTGATGAAACACAATTAATTAGATTGAGTTCGTGGAGAAGCTGCTCGGCACGGGCCACCACCTTTTCATCTTCCGATCCATAGATTCTGCGTAGCCGAACATCCTCGAGTGCTTGTCTTGCCTCTTCATGCCTACCCTGCTTAATCAGGCACAGCCCAAGGTTGCACGCCCTGTTGGCATCAGGCTCAATAGTTTGTGCCTTGCGGTAAACCAACTCAGCTGCTTCGAAGTTGTTCTGCTGCATGTAAGCCCAACCAAGATTTCCCTGTAACATATACCAGGGAAAAATTTCAGTAAGTTGTCTGTAACTGAAAACTTCATCAACGGACAAATTATCAATCAGTAAGAGCAACATAAGGAGCATTAACCCATACCAAAATGCGAGATGTCTCCTGCTGGATTGAGACCTGGAACTTCTTGCCATGGGACCGTGCTTTCTTCGTTGCTTTCCCATTGAAGGCCTCACCAAGGTATATCATCTTCAGCTTCTGTTTCAGAAGCTCAATTTGTTCCTCAACTTTCCCACATTTCTGAAAGATGTGACGACATCACATTAGAATGCTGGAATCCTTGACCACTTGAGCAATATGTGCAGCAGCAAAGTGTACCTTGTACAGATCGATGAGTAGGTTGTCGAGGGACTCCTGAGCTTGCTTGGAGCAGAGGTGCCTGAAGGATCTGATGGCCTCGATCGCCTCCTCAGAGCGATCCTGCTGCTTCATCACCACGGCCATGTCCTTCAGGGCACTGTCCACCCTATCACCGGAGTTGATCGCCTTCCAGAACCACACAATTGCCAAATCCGGTTGCTTCTCCACAAGCTGATTCATGCATGAAAGTCATTTCACACAATTAGCTAAAGGGATTGTTGGGAACACTACATCAAAATCTTGCAATAACACTAGCAAGCACAACTTAAGCTGTCTGTAATTAAGTGTTCTAAGTACTTAGATACTAATCGATCATGAAGCATATTATTTATTGGATCAGAATCACTCATCCTGCCAGTTGGACCACTCTCAATTCCTGGTAACCATGTGCCCCAAGCCCAATATAGTACATACGATGATTCATTGAACATCATCTAAGAGACCAAAGTAGAGTTCGAATAAGAACAGTCACAATCAATTTCCATATCAAGCCAAGGAAATCTTGCCAACAAAGTTGCGAACATACGATATTTAGTTTCAACTGACAAACAAAAAAAATGCAAAAAAAAACATCTACTTTTAGGATTATCCAAAAAAGAGAGAGCTACGAACGCATGGGGATGGTTTACGTCAAAACCAGCGTCTAGTGCAAAGGTGAAATGGCTTGGAGAGGATTTGGAGGCGGCCCAATACAATGAAAAATTGAAAAGATGTTTGATTTGACGCACAAATGAACGCTCATGTACTGATGTACATATGCAGACATGACTAGCTACATGAGCAGATGAGCTACTTTTGCTAACTTGCTATGGCCAATTCAGAAAATTGTTGCAATCTGCTCGAGAAAGGATGGGGAGATTTGGCACGAGGAGAGAAAGATGGTAACCTGGAGGTGCTTCGCTTTGACGTACGGGCTGTCGCCGGCGGGCACCTTGTGGACGACATGGAAGAGATCCTTCTTCTCCCCGCCAACACCACCTCTCCTCTTGGAAGAAGCCATGGCGGAGCACTCTAGACGGAGGCTGGCTTGGCGAGAGGGGAGGGGAGAGGTCGAGAGGAGGTGGGCGATGAGAACGATCAGAGCCCACGGATAGGCGGTTAGTTTTCGCGGTTTGCGGGATCTGGGGGCAAAGAGGGGGGCCGGAGGAAGATGACGAGGGAGGTGGAGTGAACCTGGACGGGATGGCGTCCGGGTTCCTGGGCGGGGATTGGATGGGGACATGGCGCCCATCCAGCGCGGCTGGTGGGGTTGACGTGTCAGGATCCGAGCCCGGCGCAATGACGTGTGCTCGCGGCGCCTTGAAAGAGAGGCCGAGTTGGCGAGTTGTGACGGACAAGACGGGTCAGTCTTTTATCACACATGAGCATTGAACACGTCCAGTTGCGTTACGATTTGCTACCTGCAAATCTAGATTTCTTTAACCATTTCCTTTTACAGTTTTACGCCCATATTTATAAGTTACTCCGTCTATGCTAAATTGTAGATAAAACTTCGTTTCTAAATTCATGGTGTTTACTGTACACATGGATATACAGTATGTATATATGCATAATAAAAATTATATATCTAGAAATATTAAAATGATCTATGATTTAGGAGTACGCTCAATGCTTTCAGTATGAGACCAGTCGTATAGTATTCTTTTATAATCTATTTTTGTCCTCTCAACTTTTCTTCGTCAACTAGCAAAATTGCCTATGTGCTTGAATTGCACAATAAAAACCATGTGCGCATCAGTGCATGCAAATGACAAAAACACGTAGACAAGTACTATAACATGCAAATGAAGTGAGATGGCGAGTAAATTCCTAATAATAAAACTTAGGGCATAGATGATGCAATCAGGCTCGGAAAAGAAATATGTCCTATCACTTGCATTTCTAATGGTGGTGTCAGCAGATGAACCGTCACCATCAACTCCTATGTTTTCGCTATAATTAAGGGGGTGTTTGGGAGCACTCCACTTCACAAAAAATTGCTCCACTCCACCAACTCCGAAAATTTCGCAGCCAAACGCGTCTAGCTCCAGCAACTCCGGCTCCAGGAAAAAGGTGGAGCAGGGGGGTAGATCCACGTTTTTTGTGGAGTACCTCAAGAGGTGCTCCAAAACCCCACTATACAGACCTCCTTGTGGAGTTGGTGGGTATTTACCCACCATTGCCACTCGTTACACAGTAACGGTTCGCGAAACAAAAACTCTCGTCGCCCCGTTCCACCCGCCCGCCGCCCGACACGCCGCCCGCCGCGCCGCCTGCCACCCACTACGCCGCCCGCCGCGCCGCCCACCCGACGCGCTGCCCGCCGCACCGCCCGCCCGACGCGCCGCCCGGGGCGAGCTCCCCCGCGGCGGCGCGGCCGGGGCGTAGGCCGGTCCATGTCCATCTTCTGGCAGGTGCCGCAGTACGTAGAAGAGAAGAGGAAAGGAGAGAGAGGAAGAAGAGAGGAGAAAATAGAAGAGTATGACATGTGGTCCGTTAACAAAGGGTAAAATAGACCATTCACAACAAGTGCTCATGCTTTTGGAGCTGGAGCACTGCCATCAGCCAAACACGTGCAGGAGCTCCATGTTTTTTTGGAGTTGGTGGAGTGGAGCTAGAAAAGTGTGGAGCTGGTTTTTTTGAAGTGGAGTGCTCCCAAACGGGCTCAGTAGGGATAATTAGACATGTTCCCCATTGCCGGTGGGCTCTTTCGTCACTATCAGAGCAAGCAAACTGGACGTTAAGAGCTCCTTTGAAACAAAGGGTGTAAAAATGCAGGAATAGGAGAAGTAGTAGGATAGGAATGCAGATGAAAAACGGAGGATTCGAAAACGCAGGAATTCTATGGGGATTATTTGTTTGGATGAGTTATAGGAAAAGTACAAGAACATAGAACCTGAAAGAGAATGATAAAGTACAATAGTTAATTGGAAAAAAAAATCGGAACAGCTATGTAGGCACTGCCTCCTTTGGATGGAGGAAAAACATAGGATTCTAGTTCCTATGAATTTGGTTCCTATAGGTTCATAGGAATGGATTATTGGAAAACTAAAGGAAAAATTCCTTTGATTTCATAGGAAAACCATAGGAAAAAAAATCCACTCAAACCTCTTTGAAAATTTCCTACGCACAAGGGACGAGGACAAGCAAGAGATAAATGGCTGCATGTGGTGGGCACTGGTCACTTGTGCCTAATCATAGAATGCCACATTAATTAATTGAAATTTGCTCTTAAGATTCCTTTAAAAATTTCTTATGTTCTTCCTACACCATCCAAACATCCTAACCTTCTACAATTCCTATAGGTTTAATTCCTTTGTTTTTGCATATGCATTCCTATCCTATTCCTATATTTTTCTTATCCCATGTTTTTGAATGTTCCAAAGGAGGTTCCTCGGCGACTCAGCAGTCGTGGTTCATCCAGTCCTCCGGATGCATTCGTTGCCGATATTATATTGAGGTGGTGCTCTGTTCTATACTCTAAATCCTCTTCATCAGTGTATGCTAATGATGAAGGGATGCCTTGATTAGACGATCCTACGCGAGCTAGAGAAAAAAAAGAGATTGAAGTGGATGTTTTCATTCCTGTGAAATTCCTCCAAAATCTGCACTATAGGAAAATTTCCTCTTCTTTTCCTAGGTTTCAATCCTGCATACCAAAGGACTGTACAATACCCATGCCTATGGATCGCTGATTCCTGAGTTTTTCCGATGAAAATCCTCCGTTCCAGAGGAGGCCTTAGTCCGATCCAGCTACAGAAGACCAAACTGGGCCAGGACAGATTGGGAGCTCAAAAATTCTAGGCAAAGGCAGAGCCCAACGTGAAACATTATTTATTTTTTTTCGCAAAAAATAAACGAACAGTCTAAGGCCTTAGTGCCAACCTCTACTAGTTGGGCCTGGCATACCTTTTGGGCTCGAAGTAAACCAGCCTTTTTCTCGGTCCAGCCTGACCGCTCGACCCGCAAAATACGCCACGTAAGATGAATTGTCCCTCGGAATTTCTATATAGGCAAAACATGGATGGCCGTTTCAGGTGGCTTGTGTTATTGGGGCAGCCGTTCTGTGAGTGCGAAGTCAGACGACAGCGTTGACTGCTTTGGGATCATCAGCTCGTCTACCACCTTGGTGATCATCTTGCCCCGGAAATATGGCTGACACATTCAGAACACAGTATTTATACGTCAATTCCGACGTCTTTTTTTTTGATAATAATGAATTCCGACGTCTTCAGTTGTCCTGTACAAAACCCTTGCGTGATCCTAATTCCACCTGTATTGAATTACTAATCCAATATGGAGTTTTATTTCTTCTGACTCTTATTCTTGAAATTTTGCTCAACTATTTGTACCTCTAGACAATTTCATACAAAAAAATTCAACTAAAAAAATTATAGATCTCGTTAAAACCTACTCCCCCGTCCTAAAATACTATCCGCTTTGGCCTTTCTCGATATATAACTTTTGATATGTATCTAGACATAGTATGCATCTCATCTGCTAAAACGAATTGTAACTTGGGACGGATGGAGGGAGTATTCTATTATCTCATCTTACAAAATTTGTTTAAAAAATATCCCCAGAGGGTATATACGGGTACACACCGTACGAGTGAGTTCTTTAACAAAAGATTGGAATAACCCCCATCATCATCTCAAAGTGCGTAGAGCAACAAAGGAAAAGACACCCAGCTGATTCGTAGACGGATCACATGCATCTGCCAGGATATACGCGCCTTTCCAAAGGATCTCTACATCTCCATCAAGACCATCATCCATGCACGACACGGGTTAAAGACGGCCGTATTTGACCGCCGGCCCTTTGCGGCGAGATACATCATATGGGTATCCCGGCGGGTATCCTCCCCAAAGGCTGTGAAAGAAGGAAAGTGCAGGGGCTCTTTTGGAAAAATCTCTCGGAACAAGAGAAAAAAAAAGCACCTGCCACGTACACGCTCAAACAATCAAACGCCATGGCTAAAGCGGGCAAGCCCTTCTGCCTTCTCGTGGTGGCATCATGCATGCGCTGGCCTTCCGGTCTCCATGACCGGCCGCCGGCCGGGCCTGTTGAAAGATGAAAGAGGCAGTGCACCAATGGAAGATTTTATTTTATTCTATTTTTCCTAAAGAAGGATGATAACATACTGTAATGCCGTAGTGATGCAGTGCGAACAACATAAACATGCTGTTCCCTTTTTAAGTAGTGATTTACTGATGTAGTAGCAGCTTTGAAACTTGTCTTGACTGTAATGATTTGAGCAGGATGTGCTCTAGTAAGGCGTTTGCACGTACTGGCTGATGCAATGCAAAACGGGTTAGTCCATTAACCTTAAAAAAACTGCTAACGTACACCTTGAGATAAAAGGAATGGTAAAAACTATTCTTCTGATTGATTGTAGCTAAATCTATCAGGTGATAATTGATGAATATAAAAAGGCAGCCTAGACTACGGTGGATTAGCATATATATAGGCATTTACTGATACAAGTGCAATTAAATAAAACCAAAACGAATTACAGTCTGTGAGCCGAGACAAAATGCGAGGAGAAATTAAATAAGGAAAGATCTTCTAGCCATTGTGTGATTGAAGGGAAAACGTCATCTGATTCTTTTTCGCTATTGTATCGATAAGAATTCGATTTCAGCATTCTGAGAAGATAGTGATGGAGATTACTGATGCTCTACAATATATATTAGACATTTTATGTAAAACCGCGTTGGTTTCTTAACGAATCCAGAGAAGTCCCGCTTCCTAATGTGTTGGGATGGCAAATTCCTCTCCAACCAACTTGGGAGCTTTGATCCAATTGGCACAAAGCAGTATGCCTTCTAATTACTTGTCAACAAGCTAAAGATGCGTCCATCAATCAAAACAGAGAAAGGAAGGTGAAGAAGTGAAATGATTGTGTGCAAGTACAAATATTACTTGAGAATTCAGTAACTCCTGTATGAACTCATGTGCTTGAATTTTTTTATTTTAATTCTTTTTAATCTAAAATCTATTCTATATTGTAAAGATCGAAAACAATTGAAAATCTTTCTCATCCAAATCGAGACCATCGTACCTTTCGTGGCAGACCCACCTGTCATGTATTTGAGAAAGAGGATAGGGTGACCCATGAAAACCGAACGAAGGAAATTGTTTCTGCCGTTTTTGGCTGTTTTTTGTCACCACGATGCCCCACGTACCCGCCTGTACCCACCCGACCTCGCCTCGCGTCCCTCCGTGGAATCAGCCAATAATTAATCAAACATTCATGCAATCGACCGGTTCAATTTGAGAGCCGAGCGTCAACCAATCCACCGGTCTCATTCTTCTCCCCCATCGGCGCTCTAATGGCGAGCCGTTGCCCGGGTTCAGCGGTGGCTGGCGGAACGACGCTCAGGTGAGACGCTGCTCTGCTTTTAAGCTGTGCTCCGGGAAGAGGAGCTCGGGCGACAGGCGATCGAGGTCGATGGGCGGCGGGCGCTCGAAAGGGGTGATTCGAAGGATGGGGTTGCCGTCGCGGGGGTAGACGCGGGCCGCCGCCACTCGTCGCGTGGAGGGATGCTGGCCGCCGCTCCACCGCCGCATTGATGCCATGTCCCACACCGAACCATCGGTGTCCCCGACGTGGTGCTGGATTCACCCTCACCGTCCCCGACTAGCTGGATCCACGTCCTGAATGGTAGGAGCTCCCTTGCTCCACGAGCAGGAGGTCCAGTCGGAACGCGGAGGCCGGGGCGCATGGAGGAGGTCAGGAGCTCGGCCGCCTCCCACCTGCTCCCGTATGCGGCCGTTGCTGCTCGCACGCGCGCGGTGACCGGCATGAGGCATGCGGCAGCACGCGTTGGCTGCAACCCCTCGTCGGCACGCGCCGCCGCTCCTGTCGGTCCATGGCACCGTGCCGCTGCTATCATACGTCCTGGTCATTGTTTGCTCCCTCCGCCGCCTTATCTGCGGAGATGTGCCATGCTCTCCATGTCGTTAGACTCGCGGATACTGTCAAGGCTGGCTCATTCCGTGCCTGCTCCTCCTGTGGACGGGAACAACGACGTTCGCTCTTTGCTTGCCGGTACCGCGAGATTTCTATAGCGTGCCACCTCTCCCTGGCGCCATCTTCCCATCCAATGTCTCCCCGCTCCCTCCGTTCATGTGCCAAGGGCCATGACTTGGTTATCGCCAAGAGGTAAAAATGACCATAGGATATCATAGCTAGCTAGCTGTATGTTTGAACGTACATGTTCATTATTTTTTAGTTACTTCTAAATGTCACTGAGCTTTTAGAGCTGCAATTTGAGCAAAAAAGAACGGGTGCAGACATAATTTGTGTGTAGGTGGTATCCCGATCAAGAAGTAGTAGTATATGATATGATTAGTTTTGCTGACACACGTTTTCCTCCCACACAATAGATTGTGACTCCAGGAACTCCTAATCAAATCAGCTATTACTCTATTTACATTCAGCCTTTTACTTAGAGTAAATTTGTCACCGGATCCGCTAACTCAAAATTCAGTAACTTTGAGCATGATATCTCAATCACCTATCCCCTCTCGATGCTTCTGTCCAGTATGCTGAAAACTAAAACTGTATAGCCACCTGCTGAACATGTGCAGTAGAAAAGGCAAATAAACTTGTGTAGTCCAAAAGGTTATTCATGTACTTCTTGTGTCTGATTTTTCAAGAAAAATATTGCAGATGGAGCCTGTGTTCAAAGCACCCAGAATGCATACGGGATGCTAAATTCTTGGAAGATGGAGATATATATGTAACTGCTTGTTCTGATGGTACTGTGAGGATATGAACAACTGATACTAACATGTTCTCGCATAGTCGCATTGATGATGAACTTGCAGCTTATGCAGATCTTATTTCTCTATACACGCCTAGCAGGTTGGCATATCCAGTTGTATATCCTTATTTTCTGCAAAGTTTTGTCATTTCATATAGATTAGCTCATCTGCTTCTGTCGATACCAGTTGGCCATGTTCTGTTTATTGTCAGTGTTATACAATAGTTTTACAATTTTCTCGGGCCTATGGCTTAATAGGTATGCCAACCTGCTAGGCGCCGGGTGGCCATGGCAGAGGAGGACGGACCAGATGGAGCTGCGGTGTGGCGTTGGCAAATAGGAACGATGGGAGGGATTATTGAGGAGCAGCTTAGTTAATTGGGGCTGTGGTGTGGCTGTGTTTTTTTAATTTTCACGTGAGTCCCTTCTTTCTTATTGCAGACAGACGGTGGTAAGCCACCTAGATTCCAATTTCTTTCTTATTGCCAAGTGTTTATACCCTGGAATTTGCCATGTTACTTTCTGTATGCTTACGTGGCAATCCATGACAGTGAGATGAAGAAGTGCACGTCGATAAAATTATACATAAAGGAAAAGAAACCGATTTTAGATGTTGGTGTGACGCGCCTACATGGCATGACACGTGGGACGTATGACTAGATTGAGCGGCACAAAGAAGTATAGGGACTGAAACGGTCGTCAAGCCGTGTTGAGTGTTTGACGACGAGAACAGCTATTCCGTCTAATACTAACCTTTCTCGTTTTCATTAATGAAGCAAATGAAGGTCTTGTCTGATGTGCTGATAGTTATATCTTTACGGGGATTAATATGAAGGGTAGATATTCAACATTAGTTTGGATTAATAAATGATAGGAACCGTGCCTGACAATCTACAATGAAAGATAATCTAGTATGAATGTTTTGTTCAGCACCCCCAATTGTCCGAAGGCCACACTATATGTTGTACGACACACATCATCTGAATCTTTTCATTAGACTCAATATGAACATAGCACAAGAAATAAATCTATAAGGCTTCTTCAACACACGTGCGTGCCGCACGTGCATTTTACTAGTATTAAAAAAAGTCTAAATCAAACTAATATTCCGAGAAGTAGCCCTTTTGATCGCACCGGTCGTGCTAAGGTATGTGACACGACCGGCCCTCCACGCTGACGCGGTGCGCGCGGGGTGGCCGAGTTGGCCACTGAGCAATTTTCATCTGTTTCCCCTTCAAATCGGGTGAGGGATGGAGTGGATCTAGAGGGGGAGGAGGAGGGGCGGTGCCCCGGGGGGGGGGGGGGGGGGGGGAGCTCGGGCTAAGGTTGGGAGGGGAAGGGAGGGAGGAAGTGGGAAGGAAGAAAGAAAGGGGTCGGTGGGGCTAGGTGTTAAGTGCAGAGTCGCGCCACGTCGCTTGGCGCGACTTAGTCGTGCCAAAGCATGTGGTGCGACTCCGCCAAGCTAGCTGGGCGCCCCGCGCGCGCTGCGTCAGCGTGGAGGCCGGTCGCGCCAATGAGTTGAGCCAAGGGTCGTGGCACGACCAAAAGGACTACTTTTTGGAATATTAGTTTGGCCTAAACTTTTTTTAAAATATTAGATTAAAGCGGATTAAAATAAAAGAACTCCTGTGCTTGGACTTGGACCTAGCTGTCTAGTATTTCATTTCTCCCTCCAACATGCACATAACATGCACATACTGTTTCGTGCTCTGAAATTTCATAACAAGATCAGCTTGAATGCAGTGTAGCAATTGTTTCACTGTGCCATGTTCCTCTGCCGCTCAGAAATCGAGCAATCAAATCAAAGCCAACAAAAGAAGAAGAAGATGGTATTCTTTTTTTTGGGGGGAAATAGGATGACGGAAATGAAGTGGCAATGATCTCACAGTTCTCATCGGAAAACCTGCACGAAACTCGACAAGAATCTAGTAGACTCCGCCAGCTCGCAATGCGGGACGCCATGTGGGCACACACACACTGCCACACTGGAGTACTGGACAGGAGAGAGATAGAGAGAGACCAGAGGCGTCCGCGCGGCCATGTCGAACGGGAAAGAGTCGAAGCGAAGAGAAGCGGCCGTGGGGCATGTCTGGGGGCCCCGCCAGCTTCCAAAGAGAGGACGAGGAGGTGGAGGAGCTCGAAGGAAACGAAGCAGCAGGTCACGTTGGGAAGGCAGCTCCCCGCCCCATGCGTGGTCCTACAAAAGCGCGGCAGATTTGCTTTGAAGTTTGAACTCGCAAAGACAAAGAGCAAAGAACAAAGCTACCATGAAGCAATGGAGAGAGAGAGAGAGAGAGGGAGAGAGAGAGAGATTAAAGAAGAGAGAGGAAAGCGAGCAAAGCGTCGAGCAACGAAAGAAGAGAAGCAGCGAAGGAGATAAGAATGTTTACAAAACCAGCCAAGCAGGATCTAGGAGTATATCGCGGTCCTGCAGATACCCACCAGGCCACTCACTCACTCCGATCCACGCCACGCAAATTAAAGCCCGCAATCTGAATGCTCATTGGTGCCGCGCGCACTGTGTCTTCCTCATCACCGAGATCATTGATCGCCAGCTAGCTACACTCGGCATCGCTCGTCATCATGCCGCTCTGCTCCGCCCTTCCCTTCCCGGCCACCTCCCGTGCTCTGCTTTTCTGCGCCCCCGACCTCATATAGCTAGGAGCTAGAGCTCCAGCTGATGCTAAGTGCTCAAGGACGGACGCCATTGGTAGCGTCGTCTTGCCCCTGTGAGAGCTCTAGGATCTGCTGCGGTGCTGGGAGGTAGAAGAAGCGAAGAGAGAGAGGGAGCGTTCTCTCTCTCTATATGGGAGCAAGGCCAGGCAGGTCGCCGGGGGATTTGGCGTGCTGCAGCGGGCTGCTACGACTGCTAACGTTCGTCTTCGTGCTCGGAGCTTGCCTTCTGATCGCCATGGCGGCGACGGACGGCGGCGCGAGATTAGGGACGAACAATGCTGCGACAACCATTGGGAAGGGCTCGCCGGCTCAGCATCCCGGCGGTGCGGACGCGTTCCGGAGCAGCGAGAGGAGGATCCCCAAGGGGCCCGACCCTATTCACAACAGGTACCAACCTTGCTGATGACTGCATGCACTTGTCGTTTTAGTTTGCGTGCGTTTTGGCATTTTCTACTTCTACACTTAATAAGCTGCGGTTCCTGAGTTGGTAAACATCTAACTGGTTCCTCCCTCTATCCCAAATTACTATTCATTTTGACTTTTTCTAGATGCATACTAATATATATCTAGGTGCACAACAAATACTACGTCCCTCAAAAATCAAAACGAATAGCAATTTGGGATGGAAGGAGTAGATAAAACATATTGACAACAGAGCTTCCTTTTGTATTCAAATTTATCTTACAGGTGCTCTGCTGAAATAGTTAGTCATACAATGAAGACATGAGCATCGTGTATCTCTGCCTTATCAGAGAAAAAATGCCTACAATTTGCAAAAAAGGGAGAAAATGCATATAATTCAATTTTTTTGAAAAAGTAAACAGGTATATGCAATTGAAATGAAGCAACAAATATAATCCTTTGCAGATATATAATCCTCAGCTCGTAGTTCGAGATTTATCTGCTTGTTCCCTTTCTCTTCTGCCGATGCAGAGGAATTCCTAACCCCACATGCCCCCACATATGTGGCGTGCACATGATAGACACGCCTAGTTTGTTGCACTGAGGCAATTGTTCTTTGGATGCTTCTTTGTAAGTCTCGGGCTTTCGGCAAAGCAAAACTGAAGAACAACAACACGTACAAACTGTACAAGTGTACTTCTGAGCAGAGCAGAGCGGAGCTGCAAAGCAAAGCAAATCATTGCACAAGTCACTTTACTGACAATGAGAAGCACTACGGATAATGCCCGCGCCTAATAAGCTTGTATTAGGCTCGTCGGCTTACTTGTAGTAACACTTAACAGTATTAAGTTAATACTCAACCTTCCCTGTTGGAAATGTGTTCCCAGGCGTGCCGGGAAGACGACGATCGAGCCGCGGCGGCGAGGCTAAGCCGTGGGAGGTCAACCACAAGAAGGAGAAAGAGTCGTCGTCTTGGCATGCAGGCATGCAGTTGTGGAAGCTACCTCATCAGGCTAGCCGTGCTGGAGATGAGATTTGTGCAGTGCAGAGAGGTTACTAGCACCCTCCTCCAATGGGGATTTTGGTTTCTGTGGGGGTATGTATAAAGCTGCAATCTACCCTTGCAAGATTTCTGTTTTTTTTCTTTTCTTTTCACCAAGCTTGTGAGTGAGGTGATTGATCGACCGACGTTTTGCATATTCTTCAGAGATTTGATTTGAATCTGTGGTTATTCTACATTTTTTTTCCATGTAACCTTCGTTCTTATGCGTGCGTGTAAGAAAAATTCAGAAAACCAAATCTGCCGAATTGGCCAGCATCCTTGTCTAATGTGTCTTGCATGGCCCGGTGGAGAGTTCAGCTTGTTCTAGTGTGCAGAGCTCACTCAGTTCTGTGGCTTCGAGTCATGGAATGCATGTAGCCATGGCATGAATCAAGCAGGCATATTCGCCTAGTGCTGCGTGTGAGACATGAATCTAGCTGAAGTAGTAACTGGTGAAAGCAAAAGGGGACGAGTGGTACATGCTAAAGTTTAGCATCGATGCGCACGGCCAGTGTTCGTGTTTGTGCGTGTGCGCGTGTGCCCGTGCCGTGCAGTGCTTTCCCCTTTTACTCCTTTTGTTGCAGGCGCGGCTGCTGCTCTCCCATTTTTCTCTCTCTCGCTCTTTTTTTAAGCGTTCGAGGAGCAAGAAAAAGAAGGGGAAAACACTGCGCGTTCGTTCGAAGCAGCCAGCTTTGCATGGCTCCTAGCACACGAGTACAATGACATGACGCAGCCACGCAGCTGCCTAGCTAGCACTGGCAGGAGTTGTACGTAGCAGGCAAGCAAAGGCAAAGATGTGGTAGAGTTGCGCAACGGCGTGCGGCGCGGCTCCGGCGCCCGGGCGATTCGTTTGGCGCGTCCCCGACAGGGCCGGAAGGCAGCAGATCGCCGCCGCAGATGCGCACACGCGCGACGGCGCGAGGCGGACGGCGAGGACGCAGAAGGGGGTGGTGGAATTGACCGGGCCACGAGTGACGATGAACGAAGACGGAGCTCCTTTCTTTTTCGCGTAATTTTTTTTTCTGATGAACGAAGGGAAAATACAAATTATATCAGTTGTTTTGGAGCTATTCTGATCTTGGGCACCTAAAAAAGTTGAAATCTGGAATCTGAATTTATTTTATCGATGCAAATTGGATTTGGATGCAAAGGCTGGATGACGACAGTAGGCGAGCGACACACACCAAGCTCGCCTCGTCGTCAGGAACGGACAGGGCCGGGCTTTTTCGAAAGCTAAATAGGGATCGAAACTTCCAACCCAGTACGAATCTCAAATAACGGAAGTCATATAGTTTCCGGACTTTCAGAAGCTACATAGGTTTTCGTTTGACTTCGGCCTTTTATGGTGGGTGGGCTGTGTCGTGCGAGCAAAAGAGCAGTGGGGTTGGGCAGGGCCAGCCCAGCTCCGTCAGCATTCGGGGAATTTTTTTATTTTTTTATTTTTTTTGATTTTGCAGAAATATATAGCTAGATGAAAAAATTGCAAAACTAGACTATTGTCGCCGGTCCGGGCCTTACCACCGGCCCAGCCGGCAACAAGGGTACACCCCTCCACACCACACTTTCAAAAAATAATAACTAATTCATATTAATTCGGATGGAGATAAACTTTATATAAAACTTGTAGATCTCGTAACTTTGTAGTTAAAACTTTTTTCATTTAATGTCATATTGATGCTCAAATAATCGACACAAGTTTCAGATCTAAAATTCAATTTTTAGATCTGAAATTAGGCAACACACTTTTAAAAGATGATAACCAATTCATATGAGCTCGGATAGAAATAAGCTTTATACAAAAATTGTAGCCCTCGACGAGATTTACAACTTTATAGTTCAAATTATTTTCATTTGGAGCCATTTAATTGCTAAAATAATCGACACAAGTTTCAGATCTAAAAATTGAATTTTAGATCTAAAAATTGAATTTTAGATCTGAAACTTGTGTCGATTATTTGAGCGCTAATATGATATTAAATAAAAAAAGTTTTAACTACAAAGTTGTAGATCTCGTCGAGATCTACAAGTTCCATATAAAGTTTATCTCCATCTGGGCGACAAGGCACTTCCGCGTCCTTCCGCCGGCCGGGCCGGCGACAATAGCCTAATTTTACAATTTTTTTATTTGACTATATATTTCTGCAAAATTATAAATAAAAAATATAAAAATAAAAAAAGTTCTCATTCGGGGCCAGACGGGGCTTCGGCGCTCAGCCCATAAGGCGGCTAAGAAAAGAGAGAGACAGTGCATGCAGGCCCAATGGAGCGACCGGAGCCCACCAACTCTCACGAGTGGCTATCCGCTCGCTGGGGAGTTTGCTGAAACGTCCAACCAAAGTTCGTTTTCCGGCCATGGGAAGAACCGAGGAAGGTTGTCGGCACGCAAAAGAACATTGCAGAAAAGCGTGCATGCTCGAGACGAGACTAGTGCATACAAGTGCAAAGTACAAACACATCACTAGTTGTTGTTCTTTCAGGATTCTCACTACAAGTTTTCTAGCATTGCGCGGCTTAATGTTAATGGCAGCAGCTTGCTCGCTTCCCTTGCGATGCCACCGTATAGAATCTTCGGTGAGGCACTGAGGCTCTAAAACAGGATGATAGCCTATCGTCCCGTCACAGCATTGAGCAAAGGTATGCCCACATTTTGAAGCCCAGGAGCGCTATGACATTTGGAGAAATCGTGGCCACATGGCTCGCTCTCATTCAGACTGAATTGCCTACAAGTGACAGCCAGCACTGAGCAGTCCTGGATTATGTTCCTTCACCTTAAACTCCCATTGCATCCCATCGCTAAAGTTTTAGAGCCGCTGGTGGCCATCGACATCTCCTCCTGCCCATCTCATCTCCCCGCATCGTTCCTCTCTCAGCAGCCAAGTGGTGCGTGTGGTTACGATTTTGAGTGTTGATCACAGCCGCAAGGTGGAGCTGGCTACTATTTATCTAAGATTTTAAGACATGATACCGGGGGAGCATGACTTTTAGTGTTTTCACCAACCAACTGAGCAATTAATTTATCATTATTCAAAGAAGATCAAGAATATCATGTGAATTAACTATTGTACTTTTTAAAAGAAAAATGTTTGTATTGAAGGATTTTTATCAATTTTTGATGTGTCATGCGGAACAGCCAGCTCTTGCGCGGGGGGTTGTTTGTGTGAAAAATCGAGCATTTCTAATTAACGCACGGGTAGCAGTAATATACCTACTGCCGGATTATTGGTGGTTGCATCAAAGCCGGGCATGCTAAAAGATCATCAGAAATTAGAGGCCTCCAATGGACATTGTACATAGACCGTACATCGTCGATCAGGGATTTGTCGGTGCCAACCGACGACGATTCTTACTATTCTAACAAGACACTGATACCGATCTGTAATGGTACTGATATATCATATATACCGGCGTCGTTCTGAGCTAGCTCCACCTCTGACGTCGATACATTCTGCACAAGAGGATCTCAGATGACAGGTTAAACTTAAAGCAACTTGGCGGCCTTCTTTAGCCTACGCGCGGGGCATGCGCCATCGACGAGTTTGATGCTCATGAACTGACCAGCTTGATCTCCCAACGCCTCCCAGCCCCAGTATGCATACACTTCATGCATCATCCTCGTTGCTCAACCAACCAAACTACCAAAGGGCTTGTGGGTGAGGTTCTACGACAGTTTGGACTCAGTTTTCGCTCCGAGCCGCCATCATATATAATGCAGAGGAAGGCAAGAGTATTTATAACCGCTGCTGGTCTGCTGGTGCGTTGAGCCGCCGAGTGAGTTCACCCGCGTTTCGCTTTGGTTCGGTCGGACCTGGTACAAGATACGCTGGCCCAACATTCAGATGTGTTTACTGTAAACGAACATGCGTCGCGATGACACATCTGAATTCAGACTTTTGTGGTGGTAAAAGCAAGAAGAAAAATAGATAATTTTTTTATAACATCTCTAATCAACAAAAGAAACTACTGCAACATAAAAAAAAATCAACCGATGATAAATTTGGAATCAAACCATGCAGCATCAAAGATCATCCACCGCAACATTTTTTTTTGTTAATTTTGAAACGTCACAAATCCATTATAGACTGAGCTTGTTATAAATCATGCAACATCGTCAAAGGTCAATTGCTGCAACATGTCAGGTATGCAGATCCAATTGACCCTACATGTGAAGGTGCTTATATATACCCACCACGGAGAAGCTCACTGCCATTTAGGCCGCTCCCACTGTGTAGGAGTTTGCTACCAGGAGGCTACCCACATCGTAGAGGATCTGAGTTGGAACTTCAAATAATTTGATCGGTTCTTTGTCATTTGGTCAACATCCATTAGAGCTTCTCCCCCCATTTTCTCTTGACCTCAAACTCCCATTGCACCCCATCCGCAGGAATCATTGTGCCAACGACGCCACTCAACATCTCTGTTTCCCCTCTCATCCTTCCACATTCTTCTCTCAACAAAATGGCATGGGAGGAGGCTTTACAATACAACTTCAAGTGTTTGATATTGCCACATGAAGAAGCTAGCAATTTATTTAGTTGCATGTAGTGAGCATGAACTTAGTTCTTCACCAAACAATCTTCCAATTATTTATCTTGTTCCAAGCGGTAGCTAAATTGTATTAATCAAACAATTCAAGGAAGATCATATCAAGTGCATCACCTGAATACCCCCTCTGTCCAAAAACAAGTTATTTAAGAATTCAAAATTTATCAAAACGTGTCATTATTCTCTATTTGGTACGTACATCAGTACATAGTACATGTGCAAGCGGCTGTCAATTAGCATCAAATATGACTAATAAATAGGGCAACTAATGTCATTTCACATCCTTTTTAATCTGTTCGAGATTTACTAGGATGAATTTCTTTTTGAGATGGAGGGAGTATGTGATTCTACCCATTGCATGCCTATAGTTAGTAGTAAGCCATGTCCGTGAAAAAAAGATAAACAATAAAAATAACTTAGAAAGAAGCCCATGAAAAGCAACCTATTTAATTTGGCTCTAAATATATTTTTTGCCCCTCACCCCCTCCGTAACCAAATGTGCTACACAGCCCCATACTAAGGCCCAAGGCCTTCACCCCTAGTTCCCATTGCATCCCATTCTCAGAGACCACATTGAGGTGTCCATGCCAGTCGATATCTTCTGGCCCTGCTCAGTTTTACTCGTTCTGCTCCCGCGCTTGTAGCAAAATGGTACGGAGGCAACCATTTTCATGTGGTAATCGAGCACACTATATGGATCGACCAGCTATTTATGGGCAGTACATATATCTAGTGAATTATTTTCTCCTTCCGTTCAATTACATATAGGTGGCTAGGACTCTCTTTCTGAAGTATATGACATAGCTCTGGAACTATATATGGTGGCTCGTTCAATTCTCGGAGCTCTCGTACTTTTGAGTTACCAAGCGTGAAAGAGCGCACCTAATTGCTTATGAGTAACTGAGTATGCAATTCAAAGTTATGAGGCCATCTTTATATTGTGCTGGAGCTGATCATGTTGGCAGATAGATGAAATAATGATACGTGCTGTAGTTAATCCGACAGAACTAGCAGCACATCCTGCATGCAGTTAAGTTTTTAGGCGCGAAACCTACGGCACATCCGAGATCAGTTTAGCCTCACTACTAGAGAGGAGGCCATCACCTTCGACCCATCACCGCCTGTTTTCGACGAAAACCGGTGGTGATAATTTATCACCGTCAGATTTTTACATGATCCGGCGGTAAAAAATAAAACCGACGGTGATAATTTATCATCACCGCCGTTTCGTAGGTATCACCGCCGGCTCGTAAAACAAAAGATCAAGGTGGACATGTTAGAAGATCTTACTCTTTGTTCATAAGCCGGGATCTTACCTTCCAGTTTCACAAAAGTAAAAAGTGCTACATTGCACCAAGGATTTATATATCGATGCAAGTTTTGCGGCGTCATGCGGAACACAGCTAGCTCTTGATGATCGGGATTAGTCTCCATTCTGTGAAAATATAATTGATCAATCCTAACGATCCGGAAGCTACTACTAACTGGATTACTGATGGCAGTATCAAAGCTGGACATGCTAAAAGCTTATAAGAAATTCAGAATAATGGCAGAACATTATAGAAGGTCCGCAAAAACCCCATCGGCACTCAAGCGTGCATGTACCATTGCACCTAGAGCTAGGCACCAAGATGTGACATGTGCTTTTGCTTTGCTGATGAACATGTGTGTGGGTGATATTTGTCTAGGATTCATGTATAGGTTCACAAACCTGTGCGTTTTGGCTATTTTCACAAGCGCGAGTGTGCACAGTTAAGTGCGAGTGTGCGTACGCTTGCTATTCACAATTCTGAGGTCTGTCTGCACATTGTACATACTAGATCTGAACATGTTGGCCTAATTTGACAAATTAAAATTAAAGCAATAACACGGCCTAATTTGACCACGATTGGTCAGGGTGAAGTTAGGCGGGGACTAGGCGAGCGGCAAACAGATTAATGATGATGTGTGTTGGCCTAAAGTACAGAGTGATTTCCTGCTTCTGCAGTCACAGTGCCACATATGGGTTAGATCATCGTAGCCTGACCAGCTTGATCTCCCAAGCCCTCCCAATCCCAATATTCAGCCACTGCATGTATGCATCATCTTTGTCGCCCCTCAAATCTCCACCCAATCGAGTTTCGCTCTTTGCCACCATCATATATGCAGAGGCAATGCTGGAGTATTTATAGCCGGTTGCTGGTGCGTTGAGTACTGTTGTGACAACTTCTTCGGCAAGAAGTTCCACCGCAGGAACAAGGGCCCACCTCCTCCAAGAGATGCTAGTTAGTTAGATTCATATTAGAGATAGAGTCCTAGTTAGTTGGGATTTTTGTAAGCCGGCTCATTGGCGCATTAGATTAGTCTCAAGCAGAAGATAAACCTCAAAGCTAGGGCGAGCAGGTTGTTTATCAATATGCTCATTGTGTTCTTAGACAATCAACTAGTCATATCATCTCTAGTATCAGCCTTCTGCCATTCCTCCTACCTGTTCTCCCGAGCCACCACCCTTCCGTCGCAGTTTTTGCCGCCAAACGCACCGCTCCACCGCAACCATGAGTGACCCCTTCATCACCCAGTCTGTTTTTGAGGACGCCATCGCCAAGATGAACGACATTAGCCAGAAGTTGGACCGGGAGCTTGGCAGCGTCCGCCAGGAACAGGGCCGCCTCTTCTCGTCCATCAGCAACGTCCAGACCCAGGTGCTTGAGAAGAACGACCGCTTTGACCCCTCTGCTTCCTCGTCTGCCGGCGATGGCAAGCACGCGCCGCCACCGCTGGTCCACAAGCTCCGCTTCCCCAAGTATGACAGCACCGAGGATCCCCTGGACTGGCTTCACAAGTGCGAGTAGTTCTTTCTCTCGCAGGGCACGTCGGAGGACCAGAAGGTCTGGACGTCGACATTCTACTTGGAGGGCACCACCAGCCAATGGTATTACCACCTGGAGAAGAATCGCGACGTCCCTACTTGGCCCACTTTTGTCGAAGGCGTCAACAAGTGGTTTGGGCCCCGTGTGCAGCAATCCCCTTGGGGAGCTGACCCATCTGCGTCACACGGACTCCATCGACGACTACCAGGAGCAATTCCTCGAGCTCTTAGCGCGATGCGAGGGGGTCACCGAGCAACAGCAGATTGATACCTTCACTGCCAACCTTCTCCAACCGATGAGTATCGACGTGGAGATGCATAAGCCCGACACCCTCGAGGACGCCATGGCGCTTGCTCGTGCCTACGAGCGTCGCACCCAAGTGGTTGATGATGGCGCTCATTCCTTGGTGCGTTCGTCGCGTTCATTGTCACGCACTGGTATGTTCCATGCCACCCCAGCCTGGTCTTCATCGACATCGCTAGCATCAAGCGCTTCGTCTACGAAGTTGGGTGCACCGGTCAAGCCTGCTGCTCCGCCAAGCGCGCGCTTCACGCTCCTCATGCCAGTGGAGATGGCACATCACCGCCTTGACAACTTGTGCTTTAACTATCCGGAGAAGTTCTCGCGCGAACATGCCAAGCAATGTTCCATGAAGGGCATCTATTGGATTGAACTGGAGGGTGATGACGATGTTTTCGATGGTAGGGCCGAGGACGAGCCAACGATCTCCGTCAATGCCATCATTGGCATCCAGACGAGCTCCATCTTATAGCTTGCCACTGTCGTCCACGCCGTCAGCCTCACCACCTTGGTGGATTCGGGATCCACCCATTCGTTCATCGCCGCGGACAATGCCGCCCGGCTTGGGCTCACTCCTGAGGCACGGCCGGGTCTCACCGTCGGCGACCGCGTGCCGTCCACTGGCGTCTGCAGGAACGTCATCGTCCACATTGGCCAGGAGGAGTTCTGCATCAACCTGTTTGTCATCCCGCTCGACGGCTACGAGCTCGTCCTGGGTTGCGAGTGGCTTCACACCCTGGGACCCATCCTCTGGGACTTCACTCGGTTGTCCATGGCATTCTGGTGCTAGGACCACCGCGTCAAGTGGTTCGGGGTCAATGCTTGGCCTTCTCCACGGCTGGCCCTCACTGAGACCTCCGACTTACTGGCGCTGCTCCTCCAAGAATTCGACGATTTATTCGCGATGCCATCGGGCCTTCCCCTGCCGCGAGCTTTCGACCACCGCATCCACCTTCTACCAGCGACTCCACTAGTGGTGGTGCGTCCCTACCGCTACCCGCAGCTGTTGAAAGATGAGATCGAGGCCCAATGCCAGGCGATGCTGGAGCAGGGGATCATCAGGGCAAGCACGTCGGCCTTCTCATCGCCGGTGCTACTGGTGCACAAGCGGGATGACACTTGGCATTTCTGCATCAATTACTGCACCCTCAACCTCAAGACTGTCCGCGACAAGTTCCCGATTCCAGTGGTGGAGGAGCTCCCGGACGAACTAAAGGGCGCGGGCTTCTTCTCCAAGCTCGACCTCCATAGTGGCTATCACCAAGTTCAGATGCACCCAGAGGATGTCTCGAAGACGGTGTTTCGCACCCACCATGACCACTCTGAGTTACTAGTGATGCCTTTTGGCCTCACCAATGCACCGCCCATGTTCCAGGCTCTGATGAACGATGTGTTATGGCCGTTCCTCCGCCGCTGCATCCTTGTCTTCTTCAACAACATATTGATCTACAACAAGGCTTGGACAGAGCACCTTCAACACGTTCGTGCCGTTTTCTTCATCTTGCGCGAGCACAACCTCATCCTCAAGTTGCCCAAGTGCCTCTTCGGTGAGCACCGTGTTCACTACTTGGGCCACATCATCGCCAACAACACCATGGCCATGGATGCAGACAAGATTGCCGCCGTCCAAGCTTGGCCCCTTCCACGCTCCATCAAGGTGCTCCACGGTTTCCTAGGGCTGACCAGTTACTACCGCTAGTTCATCACCAATTATGGCATCTAAAGGAGGCATTCCAGTGGAGTCCGGCAGCGACGGCAGCATTCAAGGCCCTCAAGACCACCCTCACGACGGGCCTAGTGCTGCAGGTCCCTAATTTCGATAAGCCGTTCATAGTGGACTGCGACACTTCTGGATCAGACTTTGGCGCAATTCTGCACCAGGGGGCGGGACCTATCGCGTTCTTCAGCAAGATGGTGGCACCTCAACATGCCAAGCTCACAGCATATGAGCGGGATCTCATCGGTCTAGTGCAGGCAATACGGCACTGGCGGTCGTACCTCTGGGCTTGGGAGTTCGTCATCCATGTAGACCATTGCAGCTTGAAGCACCTCCTCGATTAGCGTTTGTTGACAATTCCGCAGCATACATGGGTGAGCAAGTTGTTTGGCTATAGTTTCCAGGTAGAGTACAAGTTGGGCAAGCAGAACGTCACCGCCGATGCCTTGTCACACCACGACAAACATGAGGTGGCCGAACGTGTCCACGCCATCTCCCGGCTAGAATTTGCACTGTTTGAGGAGTTTCGGGAGGAGGTGTCTTCTTTACCTGAGGTGCTGGCCAAGAAGGAGATCGAGGATGGCATGACAGGCGTGGTGTGTACTTTGGCGGATGGTTTTGTCATGCACTGGGGATGGATCTTCGTGCTCGACTCCTCCGTACTCTAGCCTCAGCTCCTTGCCACGGCCCACAGTGCTGGCCATGAAGGCACCCAGAAGTTGCTGCACTGCCTGCATGCCTCCTTCTACAACCTGCACGAGCCCAAGTTGGTGCAGGATTATGTCAAGGGCTGTGCCGTGTGTCAGCGCAACAAGATCGAGCATCTTCATTCGACAGGTCTGCTGCAACCATTGGATGTTCCCGAGTCGATTTGGAGTGACATCGCCATGGATTTTGTTGAAGGTTTTCCCATGGTGGGGGGCCAGTCTGTGGTGCTCACAGTGGTGGACATGTTCTCCAAGATGGCGCACTTCATCACCTTAGGTCACCCCTACACTACCCTGACAGTGGCTCAGGCTTTCTTCGACGGCATCATCCACCTCCATGGCCTTCCCTGCTCCATTGTCAGTGACCGTGATCCAGTTTTCACCAGTGCCCTGTGGAAGGAGCTCTTCAACCTCATGGGCGTCAACTTGCACCTCAGCTCCACCTTTCACCCACAGGCGGATGGTCAATCAGAGGTGACCAATTGCGTGCTGGGGGTGTATCTGCGCTGCCTGGCGGGCGATTGTCCTTGCAGCTGGCTGTGCTGGTTGCCTTGGGCAGAATACTGCTACAACACGTCCTACCAGTCCGCTCTACAGTGCACGCCATTTCGGGTGGTGTTTGGCCGGGATCCACCCTCACTGTTGTCCTACCAACCGGGCCTGGCACGTGTGGTGGTGCTTGATAGGCAGCTTTTGCAGCGGGATAAAAAATGAGTTTCTAGCAGAAATCCAGGAATGCCTCCTCCAGGCGCAGGACTACAGGCGCAAGACTACAGAAGGCGACGCATGACAAAGCTCACCGAGCACTGGTGTTTGAGGTGCGCAAATGGGCATGGTTGTGCTTGCATCAATGCTTAGCCGTGGCCATCACTGACAAGTCCAACGCTATGCTCCCCACTTCTATGGACCTTTTCAGGTGGTCAAACGCATTGGTTCGGTGGCATACCGTCTTCGCCTGCCCCCAAAAGCTCGGATCCATGATGTCTTTCATGTGGTCTTTCTGAAGAAGCACCAGGATCCTGTGCCTGAGCACATCGTCGCTTTGCCGCCCGTGGTTCATGGTCGTGCGGTGCCTACTTCGGAGAAGGTGGTGCGTGCCAAGCTGACAGCCACCTCCTGGGATCTTCTGGTGCAATGGGCAGGTCGTGGAGTTGTTGATGCTACTTGGGAGCCACTTCACACCTTCAAGGAGCGCAATCTAGATTTCAAGCTCGAGGACGAGCTTTTCTGTCAGGAGGGTGGAAGTGTTGTGGACAAATTCTTCGGCAAGAAGTTCCACCGCAGGAACAAAGGCCCACCTCCTCTAGGAGAGGCTAGTTAGTTAGATTCAGATTAGAGATAGAGTCCTAGTTAGTTGGGATTTTTGTAAGCCGGCTCATTACATAAGAGCCCTGGTGCATTAGATTAGTCTCAAGCAGAAGATAAACCTCAAAGCTCAGAGCCTCCTAGGGAGGGCGAGCAGGTTGTTTATTGATATGCTCATTGTGTTCTTAGCCAATCAACTATATCAAGTACTTGTCCCGGACCGGGCTGATTTGACTTTCCTAGCTCGGCTGCGCGTGAGGCCATGGTGTGGCTCCGTGTGGGAGTACACGTACCACAGAATTCGACCAAGCATATTTCACATTGTGGAGAACGTGACTAAGTGAGCATCACGTTTGGAGCAGTAACAAACTCGAAGCTCGATCAGTCTGGGTATGGGCTAGATTCACCGATTAAGTTGGAACATGCATGCGTATAGAAATAATTTTGATCGGTTGTCTACGTCCCTTCATTCGATCATCTTCTTATGTTCACCCTTCACTTCAAATTCCCATTGCATCCCATTCGCATGAATCATTGTGCCAACGGTGCCACTCAACATCTGCCTTGTCCCTCTCATCCCCCAACATTATTCTTCTCTCAGCGATATGGCATGAGAGGCGGCTTTACAATTTCAATTGTTTGGCATTGCCACGGAGTGAAGCTAGCTACTCCCTCCGTTCCAAATTATAGGTCGTTTTGACTTTTCTAGATACATAGATATTATTATGCATCTAAACATAGGGTATATCTAAGTGCATAACAAAGTCTATGAATCTAATAAAATCAAAACGACCTATAATTTGGAACGGAGGGAGTATATATTAGTCGCATGAATTTAGTTTCTTCACCAACCAATCTGCCAATTATTTATCTTTTCCAAGCGGTAGCTCAATTATTAAAGAGTTCAAAAGATCGAGTGCATCATCTGGAATATGTGATTCTAATTACGCGCCTATATAGGCGGTAGTCGGTGCCATGACAATGCAAGTAGGACAGACGGTTCATCTTGATGAAAAAACATGCCAAGGCATATTCGTGAAAAAACTATAAATAACAAAAGGACTTCAAAGGAAATAAAGCTCCCGTGGAATAACATATTTTATTTCGCTCTAAATATATATTTTCATTTTGGGCACTCTGTATCCAACTATAACTTTCAGCTATTTTGTGTAGTATCACAAATAATTATACCAAGCCGGTCAAACATGCCACGAACTATTTAGAATGTTAGGCCTACTACCTCAGCGAAGGCGCCGCATCTCCTATGCAACACTCTGACCGGCAGATGCATTGCAGCTACAACTAAAACTGCAACTCGCGCGGAGGCTCCGTTCGACAACTATGGTGTCTGAAGTGTGCCTGATCTTATGCTGGACCATCAGCCTCGAGTGCTGGCCCTAATTGTCTGAGCTCGAGTCCTTCCAGATATTTGCTTTATTTATATAATAAATTTATTTTCGGCTTCAAACTTACTTTTTCAGGACATATCAGACTGCAATTATTAAGAAAGTAGGCACATATTATAATAAGCAACACGTAGCCAAGACATCAAAACATATATTGTTGTACACTAAAAAACAACAAACAAGAGTAATTGTGGCCGCACGGCTCATGCATTTTGACCGAGTGCTGTATACCAACGAGCTTGATTGCTCTTTTCGTTCCCTAATAGATCACCAACCGGAACCATTTGAACAGTTCTGATATTCTGACCTTCACCCCGAATTTCCATTGCATCCCATCCCAAAAGGTTATGACACGCTGATGCCGCTTGACATCTCCTTGTCTCCATCCCTCATACATGCATCTCCCCATATTGTTTCTATCAGCCAAAGATACTATGTGGCAAGCTTTTTAGTTCTTCACCGCATGGATCAGGATCAGAGAAGTTAGCTATTTATAAGATGTGGTACCGGTCGAGTGAGCATGACTTTTAGTTGTTCACCAACCAATAAGATATGATCATGGATATCATCTGAATGAGATATTGTATTTGTTTAAGATATTGTATTTTTTTCAAACGAACCAGGCAGGAGAGCTGCTGATTATATTAAAACGAAGAATAAACATAGACTGAGCAAACAACAAAGAAACAACACCGGCCGGTTGGATTGAGACATCAACCCGCATCGTACCATACCAACACACAACTCAAACTCAACTCAACCACACAATATTGGCTGGTTGGATTGAGACAACAACTGGGTCTCTCTTACCCAGTCGGATTGGGACATCGACATGAGCCTCAACGAAGACTCCGACCGGTCAGATTGGGACATCGACCCGAGCCTCCATGAACTCTGCCCGATCGGATTGGAACGTCGACACGAACCACCACACAACCAACGCCACATGCTCTATCCTCTTTTTTTGTTTTTTTTTGTTAAAGGAAAGAGAAAGAAAGAAAAAGAAAGAAAGCACCCTCTTGGAAGCAACCATCGCCAAAGCAAGCCACCTTGTCGGAAATGCCTGACATCGCCTTCAAGAAGGTCATGATGTCGAAGATGTCGTCGATGCCAGCCCAAACTGAATTGGGTTTTCACCTGCCAGCATCCAAGCCGTTGGCCCCGGACAAGAGCCAAGGCTCGCGCAAGAGATGCCTGACATCGCCTTCAGAAAGGACATGACGCCAATGGCGCCATCGACGCCGTCCCACGGAGGGATGGGTTTTCACCTACATCGTCACCACGGTGTAAAGAGACGGCTGACGCCACTAGTCCCCCCACCATGGCGCTACTGGTGAGCCTCCACGGTCGCAGCCAATGAGACCACCACAGCGACGCTAGCATACGCCCGAGCAAATCGTTATCGGCCATACCATCGAGGCGCCACCGACACACCGCTGCACAGCACCTTGGAGCCCGCCCACTGCAGGGGTAGGCCGCGACGCCACTGGAGTGACTAGCCGCCGCAGGGCCTGGCCGCAGCCCCAGCCGCATCGCCATGGAGCCGCTGGGTGATGCTGCACGCCGGCAGCGGGTGCTGCCGTCGCAGCCGGTCCCCGCGTGCCGGCCGCACATGCCGCCATAGCTAGGCACAGCTGTTGCTACCTGGAGCGCAGCCGCCACGCGCTGGCCGTGGGCACCGCCGCAGCTGAGCCATGCCTTGCACTGGCCGTTGTTGCTGTAGCCGAGCCATGCCACCCGAGCTGCGGTTGCCAGTGCCGCCGTGGCCGAGCCAATCCGCACGCTCGATGCACGCGCCGCTGTAGCTGGGCTCCACCACTGCCGCAAATCCCCGACACGCCGAGGCCCCGGGGAAGTAGATCCGGCGGCTGAGGGTGCAGATCCGACCGTAGCCAGGGCGAATCCGGCCGTGGATGCTTGGCGACAACTGCCGCCGCCACAGCTGCCACCAAAGAGAGCGCGGGGGGGGGGGGGGAGGGGGAGGAGGAAAGTAGAGGATGAGGGTGGTGGAGCCCCACTGTCGCCTTCCTTGCAGCCGTGCGGGCTTCCAGCGACCGCTCGAGCAATGGCAAGGAGGGGAGGCGGCGTTGGAAGGGGGCGGCGGCGCCGACGCTCAGGTTCCGCCTGAGCCGCCCAAGGAGGATTGACGCGGGGCCGAATCGTTTTGCGTCTTTCCTAAGCAATCTAGATTAGATATTGTATTTATGCTGTGTTTACGTCGATTAGCTTATTATGCTAAAAAACTGAAAAGTACTGTAGATTGGCAGTAGTTGGTGACATCAGAAGTTTGTAGGAGTAGGACAATAAAGATTAGGACCACCTGCTGGAGTTATTTGCATTTTTTTGACACGCCAACAAAAATTAGAGATACATATGTTATTTATAAACCCTCATGAGTCATCCAGCTCTCTAATTATATCAAGTCATCAAGAAAAAAAACTAGTTCAAGCACCAATCGAATTTGTTTCTCATGCAAAAAAGATTTAAAGTTGGCTTGATGGAATGGAACATCCTACTATTTTTAGGCTAGGATCGTACTGTCAAGTTTCATCACAAAAGTAAAAAAAGTACTAATCCTATGCAAGTTTTGATGCGTCGCGCTGAACGCTTGAGCGGGGATTTTTGCTCCAACAATCAGATTTTCTCCTTTGAGGCCGTTTTTCATATTGATTTGGCAGTAGCGGGACGCAGCAAATCCAGAACATACTCCTAGTGATTGTTTCCTTCCTAGCTGAAATATACCATTCGGATCAATAGAGCATCCTCAATCTTCACATCAGGTTTCCATTGCATCCCATTCCCGGCCGCGTACCCTTGAGGCGCCTATGGTCTACTATGCCACTCGATATCTTCAGGTCCCTCTCATTTATTTTGCCCGTCCGCTGCTTGATATATATTAGGCCATTCTTCATGGAGTGCGACGGTGCTCAAGCACCAAGAGCGGGGATCAGGAGGGATCTCTTTTTAGAGATCCAGCCTGGGGTTAGTTCGTGCGTAGGGATTCGAGAAGCGTTTAGGGAAATTAGTATATGATTTTGCTAGGAGAGTTTTTAGACATGTTCAGGTCGCTTGGAAGCATAATACCTTACATCCTGTATGTTGTATTGCTAGAGTTGTCTGTCTTGCTTGTACAAGAGTCAGCCTTTTATAGGCTAAGCCTTGGGGGGGGGGGGGGGCTGGTTGGGGTGAGCTGCATCCCAATCCATCCCTTTACATTGCACGTGTGAATGCAGTGGTCCAATGGCCGCCCTCCTTGCTAAAGTTTTTCTAACGCGTTATCCACTTGCCCTGACGCCTTCTTGCCTTGGTACGCACGGCGCCGGAGCACCCCGTCCAAGTTCTCTGTATGTCAATCTTCATATTTTACCATCTTATTTTGGTAATCATTACTTCTCTCAATCCGGACCCACCATCACAGGTCAGGGGGCGATGAACCTGGCTCCCGGGATCCCTCCTGGGAGGCCTTCTCCTCTTGCCGGGTCTGCGAGGTGGCCCCACCTCCATGCAGAGTTCCTGGGAGGCCTTTGCATCCTCCTGGGACTGCGTTGTGGGCCCACTCTTCTAGTAGAGGGCAGCCGGGAGCCAGGCGGGCGCTCTTGACACGAGGGCGGTGCCGTCTGTTGGACGGGACGGGTGAGGCCGTCAGTCCCCGAGGCATCCAAGCGCATCCTATCAACCGTAATGATGGTGTTTTTATGGGGATGGGGTGCTTGCTGACGGCTTACCTCAACTGCCAAGCCTTTCTTTTACCAGGATGCGCCATTGCTTGCTTAGCTTGGAAGCAAACTTTCCCGAGCGACTTCCCGGGAGGCCTCCTCGGCTGCGTCGCGCTCCCTTTGCGTGCGCCTTCAGTGGATCCCATAATGTGGAGGCGCTATTTCCCGAGCCCTTCCCGGGCTTCGGATTCATGGGGTCCATCTCCTTAATTGGACTTTGCGCGGTGGAAGCCTCTTTGTGTAGGTGAGTCCCACTCGTAAGTGCCTTCTCGGGGGATCCCATTCCCTTGATGCTGACAGAGTGATAACGCCACATGGAGAGACTAGCACGTTATTGCTCCCGAAGAGATTCTTTTTTACTTTTAATTCTTCACCAACCAACTAATGAATTACTATGGTTGCGAGCAGTGGCTTCATTATCGATAGTGTGTATACGAGGACCTGTGAAAAATGTAAATTTAGGCCCTTCATTTGAGAATCGCCAATACTAGTTTTTTTAAGTCACGAAGGAATTAAGATTTAAGAATATATAGATGAAGTGGAATGGATGGATCATTATCTCAAGAAAATCATGCACAGTACTCCGTTAACGCAGATGGTTACACACATGAGACATGTATGTGCAGTCGCACATTAACCTATATAAACATCGACGTATTCTATCCCTAGCTAGAGCCCCTGCGATCGCAGCTGGTTTCTGGCAGGCCATGCTGAAGGCAGCCTGCACCGGCCTGCGATCGCACTGCCTCATGGCAGCTTTACTGCAATAGAATTGGTGTGGATGCTCCGTTGGCCATCCTTTATATCCGACCTAACCGCCCTACGCCCAGAAAAATCTGACACCAAAGTTCGTCTTGTGTTCCCCGTGCATCCCACTCCCAGAAAACAAAATGACTCGCCATGCTAGCAACACCACTGTATCGGTTAATTCAGTCCTTTTGCGAGCAAGAATTCAGCAAGCTTCTGTGCCAGTCACTAACCAAACTGCTTCCAACAACTGTTCTCATGTGGTGTGGTCATAGCTAAGCTAGGTTATATGAAAACTACTGTACTCACCTATTTATGTTCTAGCAAGGGCCGATGCCGCATCTGCACGGGCGAGACGCCGGCTCAAACTTCTGTTCTAGCTGCTACGGTTAATGCTTCCCAACCATCGATCCGCCAATATATTACACACAACATTACCATAGTACTAACCATTTATATTTATTGCTGCATGCATGGATGCTGGTAGTACTCGCTAGGGGTTAAAGGATGCAACATGGAAGGCGCATGCAGATGATTGAGCCATAAGTTTTTCTTAGTTGCGGCAAGAGCGTTGCCACAATTTTTCTTAGAAGGAAAGGAATTGGCTCAGTTTTTATATTAGGAGAAAATTAGGTCCGAAAACCGAACAAACATATGGTTTACACTTGGAAAAAAAGCCGGCCGGCACAATCCCACAACCAGATGAGTGCCACAGAAGAAAAAAAAACTTACATGGTTTTCAAAAAGTAGAAACCGGCTGCTGGACATGTAACTAGAAGAGGCATACCAAATACGATTCCTTATGAACAACCCATTCCTTCTGCGCAGTTAAGGCCACACATGGCCCAGAATCCTAGAGAGCCACAAACAGTCAAACAGATCGACCTGCTCAATCTCCCGATGCTTCCCAACCCAGCTTCCAAGAACTGCATGCGTTCGAACTGCCGGGCAAGGTGGACGGTCGGTCTACATCTCCTCCGATCCTCTCCTACCCTATTTCTCACGTCCCCCCATAATCTGCCAAAGGAAACAGTCGCCCGGCCGATGATGATCAAGGTTACTTCTACGGTAGTTTCAACTCCGAGAGCATTGCTCCGAGCCGCGCAATCATATATATATATGCATAAGCAAGCTAGCTACTCGAAAGAAAGCATGGAAGGACATTTATGACCGGCCGGGTTCTCAAAATTCACCTCTCCAAGCGTAAAATAGCACAAAACTTTGAATTAATTGCAAACACCCGTGTGCTGCCGCGTTTAGGGGTGCTGAGCGCAAGCTTCTACCATGGTCAAAACACGAGTCGCACAGCTGTCGGTTGGGCTTAAATTCACCGAACCGGCTGAGCAGGTGTGTAGGAACTAATTTTGATTGGGTCCCTATTAGACCTTCGTCGACCCGTATCAAGATTCTCAGCGGATTCTACCTTCACCTCAAATTCCCATTGCATCCCATTATAAGGAATCGTCGAGCCTATGATGCCACTCAAACATCTCCCTTGTCCCTCTCACTCTGACACAGTCATATTTTTCTCCGCCAAATGGTGGTGTGGCAGGCTTTGCACAATTTATTTTAAAATGTTTGATACTGCCAACAAATTGAAGCTAGCTATTTATGCAGTTGCATGGAATGAGCATCAGCTCAGTTCTTCACCAACCCACAAGCTGCCAATTATTTATCTTGTACCGAGCGGTGGCTCAAGTATTAAGGAGTTCATGGTTTAGAGGACTGCTCCATCACCCCGGGCCATGCCACAGGGTGGAGCGGCTCCCTTTAGAGGATCATGCGTGACACTATGTAGTGCCTATATATGGTGGGCACTTTAACTGACAAACTGTTGGTGACATCGTTAGGCCGCTTGGGGTCAGATTACCTTTGCGACCGGCCAAAGGTAGAGAGCCCATGTAATTACTCCCCTCTGTCAAGGGCTCTCTACCCTTGTTGTGGAATTACTTTTATAGTACTCTTGGTTAGTTACATCATCTGAGCTTTGAGATTTTATGATTTAATTCATTTGACCTATATCGTAAGGGAGTACAACAAAGATGAACCACTCCATGCTGTCCGAAACTTAAAATGGGGCAAAACTATAAACCAATAAACCACATTAAGTCATTATTAAATTTAGTTTACTTTGGCTCAAAAACTGTTTTCATTTACTTGCACTCCCTTGAATGCATATATATGTCATAGACACTGTCAGAAGGCATCCTAATGCATCACTTTGCTCTCTGTTTTTCTCTCTCGAGCTACACCAATTGGGTTAGCCATTAACAAAAGAAACCGTATTGGTTAGGCTAACACCAAATGTATATCTGACTAATAAGCAACCATAGTTGCGCTTTGATTTAATATGCCACTACATACCAAATGAGTGCAAATTAGAGCGTCTCTAACAATGTAGCTAGCTTTCTAGTTATTAGATTGTCCATTCCATTAGTAGACAACCTCTCCAATGCATTAGCCATATCACGTACGTTTTCTCAAAACTAATATGGATCCACATGTATGTAATAATAGAGTAATTTATGTAAAATAGAAAGAATTTTGCTAAAAAGGAAAAGGCTTTCTTTCTAAAGGTAATAAAGTTTTATGTAGACAACCATAATGGCTGAGAAGCTTGATTATATTCTATTTTGTTTTGAAGTAAACATTGTGATATAGAGCCACTTCTCAGCCAGAGAGTCCTTTCCCTTATTTCGTTTCACGAGAGGGGAACAAAATACAGGCACCTTCATAATCAGTTTCCGCTGGTTCTCTGTCAGCTGGACCCCTGAAGCTATTGGAGCTAGAAACAATCAACCTCCAACCTTCACACCAGGTTTATGCTTTTTGTTGCCAATAAACGAGAGAGAGAACAAGAGTGGAGTGTAAGAGCCACAACCCCACACATCATATACCTTCTTTGCTCATACACATGTTTATGCTTTTTGTATAAGATGCAATCGTGCAGCTAACGAGCTGTTTGATTCTAGCTAGTTTGACGAATAAGTGGCGTTTGCTTCTAGCAGACGTGAAGGACGTTGAACGCATACGTGGCGTCAGTAATAAAAGTTCCAGGTAACGGCGCCGCCGCCTCTTCCCTCACCCGCCGCCTGCTGTCGACTACGGCTGCTGGATTGCAGCTGCAAGATACGTCCATGGCACTGCCCGGTCTCATGCAAGAACTCTGCTTCCCCTTATTACTGGAGGCTCGCGCGAAACCGGCGGGCACTTAGGTGCATCTCCCGACCAACACAAGCGCACTGAACACAGAGCAATGCTATCACTGCGTTCAGCTCACATTCCCCATGCATCCCACTCCCAGGCAGACACAACCTGCTCTCCATTTCAACCTAGCAATAAGTTAGCTATGACAAACTAACAGTTACAACGTTCTAATGCTACACATTATTATACTACATGTGAAATTGGTTCACTGGATAGCTGGAAGGGAGCCGGCGAGTTCTTCAGGTCTCCAGCAGATATATTGTGCTTCGAGGGCCAGCTCGTGCATTACTTACGCTAGCTATTAAAATGTACTACTGTACTATATACGGAGTACCATCCAAGTAAATTTTGCTCCACGCAAGGTTGCTAGAGGTTAATTACTAGCTACAAAGGTACAGGACGCCTTTTCAAAAAAAAAAAAAACAAAGGTACAGGACGGCACATGGTTCATTGAAAAAAAACACTTGCTCCAAAGGAACAGGATGGCACATGATTCATTGAAAAAGAGTCCTAATGGAAACTGGGATATCCTTGTGGATATTGAGTTCTTTTCACGGTTGTGGTCGAACACGCGCACATGAAAATGACACATTAAAAGCACCGTAAAGCGTCTTCAAAATGCTTTTAACTTGGTAAATGATGTGGCTTGTCAGATTGGTTTTGAATCTGTGTTAACTTTTTTGGCATTACCAATTCCCCCCTAAATAAGTAACAAACTGTAATCGCAGTTGTTCCGTGTAGATTGAACATCTTATTGTCTTGAAGCAAACATTTACTGCTATTTCAGTGCAAGTTTTTATTGGATCACGTTCAACAGAGTTGGTGCTTTACCTTACTAATTTGTTTAGTTCCAGCACATTCTTTCAATCATGAACTACCGTACTTGCTTGATTCTCTCTTAAAGAGGCTCTACAAGACTACAAGATTACAACATATATTTTATTTGAACGTCAACTAGAATCAAAGTAAAATGTGTTTCGATCCCCCTCTGAGTGTGTTGGTACTCGGTACAACATCACAAACAACATATATAGGCCGGCCGAGACCAAAGGATCGGATCACCTTCCAGATGCATGCAACCAACGTGATATGAATGCTATAACTGCACATTCGGTTTGAGAATTGTAACATAGCCTTCCTCTTACTCTGCAGCATAAATTTCCTAGCGCGCCGAGCTAAGGTTTTTGGAGAAGTAAAATTCCAGTCGCATCGCATTCCCAGTCAACCGCATTGGCCATGGGTTCGTTAGTTTCCTTTCGAAGTTCTAGTTGCCCTCTTCTTCCCCCATCATTCCTTCTTGCAGCTCAATGTTGGTTCCGAGTGAGCATCTTATAAAAATCGGCTGGCATTCAAGCATGTTGGTGCGCATAAAGTGAGTTAATTTTCACCAATAATCAGTGTTGTGTGTACCAAACTACTACTTGTTTGCAACCGCAATTTCTTATGTGTGGTCGTAGCTAGACTCGTAGTAGGTTACAGGTAAAATTCCTCAACTATTTTATGATCTAGCTAGGTGCTATTGGCGAGAGAAGGCATGAACTTCATAGGTCTAGCTGCTATGGTTAGTGCTTCCCAACCACCGATTAGCCAATGTCTTACGCACAGCATTACTACAGCACCAACATTGATCATATATCACTATTAAAATAATAAATGTGACAAACTGACAGTTAAATTATCGTAAGTACTCTGTTAAGTATCTCCTTTATCCTCATCTTATTTAGTCACTAGAGTCAATCATGCATGCTTTCATATCAGGATATATCATGTTATGGCGCTGTTTGTTTCGTATGGCTAAACTTTAGTCCACTGTTTTTTGCACTTTTAGTCCCTAAATATTTGGTGGACTAAAGTTTAGACTAAAGGCTTTAATCCTCTAGTCCACAAAACTGGACTAAAGTCACATCTCATTTACTGCCGTCCCACCCCCTCGCGCCCTCCTACCCCCGCCGCTAGCTTCCTCCCGACGGTTCCCTGCGCGCTCCACTCCTCGCTCCCGCCACTCACTCCCCTCCACGCCGCTGGCCGCTCCCCCCCTCCCGCTGCTCGGTCCCCTTCCGTCTCCGGCCGCTCCCGCCGCTACCTCCCCTCCCCGCTCCCACCGCTGCCACCGCCCCGCTCCGTCCATCCCCTCCGGTTCCTCTCCTCCCCGCTTTGGCCGCCGCCACCGCCCCTACTCTTCCCCACGCCGGATCCACTGCCCCCGCTGCTCCCCATGTCGGATCCACCGCTTCCGCTCCTCCCCACGCCGCCACATCTAGTCCCACCACCGCACCCATCATGGACCACTACCGGGATTTCTTCTCTCAGGCTTCTTCATCCGCGGCTACCCGAAGCTTCCGCTCTTCCCAGGATGCCGGCGATGAAGACGAATTCGGCCCCTTCACCTCACCACTGGCCCCTGCCTCTGCCTCTCCGCTCCCCGCTGCCACATGGAGCACCTTGACCTCAACTCCCAGGCCGACGACTTTCCCAACCTCGGCTCCTACCAGGAGTACCTCCAAGCGGACGATGTTGGAGAAGCTGGCGTCAGGAGAAGGAACGGCCAGAAATTTAGTTGGCGTCAGAAACAGACTTGGCCCCAGGAGAAGGAGTGGGAGCGGTTGGCGCTAGAAGGAGTAGGCGTAGGGGTACCGGGGGTAGGGAATGGGAGCGGTTGGCGCCAGGAGGAGTAGGCGTAGGGGTACCAGGGGTAGGGAAGAAGGGTAAAAGGGTCTTTGTTCAATAGTATTTATGGACTTTAATCCACTTTAGTCTATGGAACCAAACAGGGGTGGGACTAAAGTTTAGTCCATGGACTAAAGGAACCATACGCCACCTATATACTTAGAGGAAGCATTGCAGTTGTTAAAGAGAATTGAACTAGATTAAGCAAAGTTAACCAAGCTCAGCTGACACCGAAAATAGCACATACCCTCAGCTTTGCTGCATTAGTTGTGGATTATTATGCCAGATTTAAGCTGTGACTTAGTACATGAGATTGAACAGATGGATGGCAGGACGAAGGAGAACAATGATGAAGAAACTAACAGCTAGCGTGTTTAATTTGTTTGGGACTCCAAAGTAGGTAAAAAGGGATCTCAAGTGCAACTGGCTTCCTCACTTCCTCCTTGTTGAGTCAATAATAATAAATAAAATTGTTTTTCAACCTTGGTTAATATCAATTCATTTCTCTTGAGCTCCTTTCACTTTTTGTTTTATTGAATGAATAGCCTCCAAAATTTTCAGATCATTCACGGTAGGCACACACATGGTCATCTTTCGATGGGTAAATATGTAAAGTTGTATGTTTTATGGTGACTGAAATCCTACTTGGATTAGGATTCAAATGGTGCGTGTTATTAGGACTCGTGGTTCTACTAGAACTTGAGCGTTGAATGCTACTAGATGTTAGGTGTAGGACTCCTACTTGCATGTATAGGGGCTTTGGAGGGGACTATATAAACAGAGGGGTGGAGCCTCTAGGAAGAAATCAAGTCAAAGGCAAACACAAGGTCTCATCCAAGACTTGTGAGGGGCAATTAGGAGCGCTCAAAAGGAATAGGCTAGATAGTTCTGTAGCACTAGATTCTTGTATAAGGCCAGATCAAAGGGTCCTAGAGGGAAGTAGGATTGAGGGAGCGACAATCACTTGTACTGTTTTGGAGCTGTACTTAAAGAATTTGCAGTCAGCTTCACCAAAATCCTATTTTCTTGTCATGGTTGCTTCAACGTCGTCATCTAAGGTTTTTTACAAGATTTATCTACGTTGTTCATGATACGATGCAAGCTCGTGTCATACTCGCAATATACTTTCAAGATCCGAGGGGGCTGCTTCGTATAACGAGGGGTATCAAATTCTAACACTGTGGCTTGCCAAATCCATTCCAACTGAATATCAGATAACTAAGGTTGGAAAGAAATTTCAGCTGTAATAAACTTCTAAAATGTCATTGGTATTTGCTCAAGAAAATATGCCCCTAAGGGATATTTTGGAGTCGGCCCAGGCCCCACAGCACTATATATACCTGTTGAGAGGGTGCTTAACGCATCTAATCACATCATTAGCCTAACCACCTATCAATAAAAGTGCTGGAGGGGTTGGAAGCTTGACCTCCACGATCTACGTCGAGTTCAACAGCGGTGACGTCAAGGAGGTTGCTGTTCGTCATCAACATCAAGATCTTCACGAGCAACAAGCTCCTGATCTGGTGAAGATTAAGACCTACTTCATCTACATCAACACATCTACCCATACAGATGGCATCTACATGGCATCTACAGGCTCTGGTTAGTTTAACCTTAAGTTTCCGCATTAAGTTAAGTTAGTGATCATGATTAGGCTACGCTAAGATCTTGTTTAAGTTAATGCTAGATTAAGTTAAACCTAACATATCAGCCTCTCAGGGTCACAAGCTTCCTCGACTGCGTGACAGTCTGCACTGCGATAATGATCTCCCAGACAAGTTTAGATTGGTCCTTTCCTAAGTCCCTTTCACCGAGTGGAACCTTTTGGCTATTTGTTTCTTCATCCTGAATTGAATTCCCGTTGCATCCCATTTCCAGGAATCACCAAGCCATCATATATAGATACTTGACTCCTCGATCGACATCATTGTAGCTATCACGTGAAAGCTACAATTTGGTGTCCTGAAAACGCTATCTGAGAAGCAAGCTATTTATTGGTACATAGTAGGCTTCAATAGCGCGCTGTGGAAATCTGTATTTCTTTCACCAACCTGCTAGCTGTTAATTTTGATGTCTTGTCAGTTCATGAATTAACATCAAATAGTTCCAAAAGTTTGGGAGGACCACTTAGGTAGGAAGGGAGCCAGTTAGTCACTGGTCAGTCATGCTTTCTCAGATCAGGGTCAATCATGTTATAATATCTACTTAGATGAAGCATTTGCTGTTGTTATAGAGAACCGTGCTGCATATTACAGAGCTGCAACACTTTTATTTAAACACCCTTTTTTTCATTATACAGAAGAGCAAGAAATAAACATGATAATAAACATTTTGTCTAGCTACCTGTGCATTATTTGCACGATCGAAGGAGCCATGCATCTTGGCTCACACACGTGACACGTACATATGTTAGGATCTTTTAACCAGTAGTTGGATGGAAATGTGCAGGCGTGTGCATAACATCAGGGGGCTGAGGAGTTCCTGACCCCGCGTCTCCTTCCTTGGCGAATCGTGAGCTCAGCCCAAACCCGCCGCCACTCCCCCAAACCCTAGTGCCGCTGGCCTCCACCGCTGGCCAGCCGGCGAATAGCGGCGGCAGCCCACGGTGGGGTTGAAGCCAGCCTCGTGCGCTCTCTTCCTTCCTCCCTTCCCTCCTCCTCCCCCATTCAAGGTCGCCTTGGTCGCGGGGTCGTTCCTTGTAGGGGGGGGGGGGGGGTTCTCCGGCCACCATACGCCGGATCCGACCTCCCCAGCTCCAGATCCGCGTGCTCCTGGGTGCTGGCGCCGGGCTTCACCGGGCTGTCGCCTCGGGGCCATGGGGGCGCTCTTCGGCGTGAGTGGCGGCGCGGGTCTCCCCGGCAAGCGGCTAACTAGCGGCGGCGGTGGAGGTCCGCAGCTGCCGCATGTACGCCAGCGGTCAGGCCTCCTCCCCATGGCCCGGACGGCATCCCCGGCAGCCGCGCGCGGGCTTCATGGCCTATGGCGGCGACGGTCCGCGGCTGCCGCGTGCGCCGGACTTCCTCCCCATGGCCCGGACGGTGTCCCTGGTAGCCGCGCACTGGCGAGACGGCCTGCGGCGTGCCGGCCGGCGGCGCATGTAGGGCTGCTCGGCAAACGGTGGCGGGCTCCTCGGCGGGTGGCCTAGCGCGGGGTGGTGGCGCGGGTTCCCTGGTGGTCGTCAAAGCTCCAAGTTTTGGACCGCTAGTCATCTTGGTCGTCATCGGGGTCGGAGCCGTCGGCCAACGGTCACCCTACGCTGGATCTGCAGCCGTAAGGGGTGGTGCCGTGCGCCTCCCTCCTGCTCCTCGTGGCCACCGTTGCTCAGTGTCCTGCGTGCCGCGTCCGTCCACCATTCACTTCCCTTCCTTTTCCCCCTCCTCCCTGCACCCCACCTAACTTTGGTCGTGCTCTGGTCACTCTTCAAGGACGGTCTAGGGGTGACTTGCTTGCCGCCGGTGCCTCCCGCCCTGCCGCTGTGGGTTGCTCGCTCTTCTGTCGATGGTTGTCGCTCATGGGCCCATGCCTCATCCAGTCATCTTCTTCACTGGCAGGGATGGGAGGATGGGTCTTCGTCCTCCCCATGGTGTTTCAGATCGTCGTGACCCCACGTCAGCTGCCGCTGCCCAATCATCGTCGTCGAGTGTTGCTGGGAGGAGGGTGGGCTTCGGCTCCACTCCTCTCCCCCCGGTCGTCTTTTGGTTGTCATGGTCACCCCTGGTCATCTTTGGGTCCTCGTGATGGCAATCGCTAGCCTGCGGATGTTCCCCATCGTTGTCGCTATGGATTGCTCGCTGCCATCCCATCGATTTGGCTCTCATCCGGGCCTTGGTGGTCTGCTGCGTGGAGTTGGTTTTGGGGCCTTAGCGAAAGCTTGCCCAGCATCCACCAGTGCTGACAACGGTTGCATTCTTTAACGTAGCTCACCTCACTGGGGGTGTTGTTGCGGCCACCAAATCTATTTGGTTTTGCCTCGTGAAGATTTGGTCTTCTCTTTCGTGGACAGACAGACGATGGCGGTGTTGGCGTCGCTTCCCCCTTGGAGGCACATTCTCGCTCTACCTCCATTGGCTTTGGGTTGTTAGGCAATCGGTGATGTGCGTGTGTTCATGATGTCCTTATCTCCTGTAGGTTTCAGTCGTTTTAGGTCGTGTTTAGTGTGGTGGTGGTGCTATGACTTTCTTTTTCTGTTGTTGTGTTTCTGTTCCGGTTGAAGGTGGCAGTTCTTGTAATTCTATGCTTTGAGATCTCTCCTGAAGTAGCATCGTTGTAACTCTCTTCTTTTTAATGAAGAACATGCTATTATGTACTATTAAAAGGAGGAGGTGGGCCAGTTTGTACTCTCTGGTCTCTCATTTCGAGAGTCTATTGCTTGTTATTTTGAGGCGCCAACCTTCGCTCAGAGTATTTATGGACACAATATACTCCCTCGATTCTCTTTTGATAGGCATACAAATTCTCTTTTGATATTCTTATTTCAGTCCAATTATCCATCCATTTAATAGTTATCTCGGGTTTGATGCGTGACTCTTTGTTCTTCCAACTGAGATTGGCTACATGGGTATCAAGAAGTTTAGGTTTTAATGAATCGCTTGTTTACGAGGACTAGTTAATGGCATGATAAGTAGGATTACAGGTAGGATTGTTTTCCCTCATCATTGTGCCAAGAGTAAATAGTAGTATCAAAAAGAATGGGGCGAGTAATGCATACTACTATAGAAAATATTTTTAGCGCAGGGTAAAACAACGTTTGTAGGAGCGGGCGTGAGACCCGCCGCTGCTTTTCGCAGCTAAAATAAGACCCTGTTTGGATACGGGGTGCTAAACTTTAGCACCATACTTTTAGCACCATTTTAGCACTTGGGTATCCAAATAAGTGTGCTAAAAGTGGTGTGCTAAAGTTTAGCACACCCTTTTCATTAGCACACTCAAGGGGTGCTAAAGGGTTCTAATAGTGCTAAAAGTGACCCCCTCTTCATCTTTTCCCACCATTGCCCCCCTTCTCTCTCCTCAACTGCAATTTAAGAGGAGTAAATGAGAGGCAATGTTGTCATTTCCTACCAAAATTGTTAAATTTTAGCACAATATACAAACAGCCTAAAGTAAGTGCTAAACTTTAGCACTCCATTTGGAAGTGCTAAACTTTAGCACTTGCTATCCAAACAGACCCTAACTCATCCCTTGGAGTGGTAGCTATTTCTGTTCCTTCCCTTGCTATAAAATGCTTCTCCGGCGCGGCGGCCTACGGCCGGTGGCACTGGTGGCCGGCGCGCGGAGCGGCTGGCCCCACGCTTGCGAATGCATTTGCAGGGTCGGATGGAGACCCACTCCCACTCCTGCAGATGGGTCATTTTTAGCTGCAAAAAGCAGCGGCGGTCTCGCGCCCGTCCTTACAAACACTGTTTTACCGAGCGCTAAAAATATTTACTGTAGCGGAGCACCTCCTTCGTATCGGCTCAAAGCGCACTGGTTTGGATAGTACATCCATGCTGGTACGGTAGCCGATGCACGTGCACCAGCATGAATGCCAATCCTACCAGGCCACTTTCTACACTGGCACTTTTAGCCTGCCTATTTGTATTTCATGTTTGAGCATGCCTAGCTGGTTTGTGCATGCATGTTTCAGATCATGGTAACATTTCACTAATATGACGACTCTGAGTTTAGGCTTTGTCCGGCGGCTTGGCTTCCTCCCGGCTGATATGGACACATGCATGTGGGAATCGGGTTCTCACTACAGCACACTTGGTCATGAAAAAATTGATAGGTCAAGATGACCCATCAGCCGAGTTAGTTCGATCGGACTGAAGAAGGGTGCGGCCCCCATGCTGGGCTTCTGAGTTTGAAGATTTCATCTTTTGTTTTCTGTTCTTTAAAGACTCTTGCTCCGTTTCTGTATCAATGCATACGCAAGCTGATCTCCTGCTGGTTTTTACTTAAAACGAGGGACAAAAAAAAAAAGAACCACGACAAACTCATGGCCAGTTGACAATGAGTCGGTGGCTAGCCTAATACTTTTGTCCCACTGCGCAACCTCTGTGTTCTGTGTGCGAGTGTTGGACAAGGTCTGTCAAACAAAGCAGTGCGTGAACGACGTCAAGCAGAGAGAAGCTTCTTCCAATGATATTGCACGACACCACAGCTTCTACCCCGATTAGCGGAGTGGGAATAGAAGCAGATGCAGAGTGCGTGGACCGCTTCTGTCCATCCCGGCACTTTGCAAGTGCTTTTTGTGTCAAAGGCAATTGAGATAGAACGGCGCAGGCTCACTGGGATACAAGATAATAGCGCTAAAGCCAGCATTGCAAGAACAACTTGTCTAGCCTGCAATCCCTATGCATCCCACCCCTAAGAAAAAGGTCTTTCTAATTCCATGTATACGGCCACCTGCATTTCAGCTTGCTCATAACCTCACGTTCCAATAGACTAACTACAAGAGACCTCATGCTACGAGTGAGTTACAGCTCAAAACTACCTCTATTTATGGGTTGCGTATAGGAGTAGGTGTGGCTAGGACGACATCACATTATGAACAGCTTGAATTAGTGCATCACCAAACACCAATCAATATGTATCTTACAATTACGCTAGCAAGTAATTTTCTAGGTACTATCTACATTTAAATCCAAACTAGCTAGTACATCTCACAGAGATCACAAGATAATCTAAACTACTCCAGAAAATACAGATAGTTTCGATATGCGAATCACGCGTAACCATAAGATCTTTACACCTGAAAAAATTAGGAAGCTAATTAAGTTTAAATTTACAAGTGATTCAGCGAGCCTACCGCCAGCGTTCAATTGAGAACGAGTGGAGTTCTCCAACCGTGATGACCCTCTTTACTAGAAGTAACGTGCTCGATCAGTTCCTGGCATGCAGCATTAATTATTACAGAGCTGCAACGCTATTATTTCAAACAGCTTTTCTAATTATGTAGAGCAACAAAACAAAACATAAGAAACACGGCCCCTAAGAGCCCATTAGTTGGTTTTGGGTAGGGATCAGCCCTGGAACTGCAATTATCTTCTCTTGTCTATCCCACTGTGGCACGAGGTCCGGGGAGCGTTTAGAGAGTAACGCAGGCACAACCAGTTGAGGCGGTCGCGATCCTTTTTAACGATGGCGTCGCGCCTTCTACAGTTCGAACCGCAGGTGCCTCATCCTCCGGATCTGCCGGATTGCAGCTTGACGCTCATGGACTGCATGCTCCACCCGCGAGCGAGCGCCACCACCTGCGTTCATGGCTTTCCCCATGCGTCCCACTCTCAGGATATACAGATCATCATACGCCATGCCATACAACTGCTGTCTAGATTAATTATTTATAATCAAACCGGCAAGCTCCTATATATACCACCTGGTACAACGCTAAGATCTCTCTTGGCACATCATGCACATGTCGAAGCAAGCTAGCTACTTATAGGCTAGCTAGGAGCAAGATATGTCTGGTTTCAGGCCCAGCAGTTAAAAATGTAAGTAAAGGAGGTGGGCAAGCTTGTACTCTGCTCTGTGATTTCGAGAGTCATTTGCTGCTCATTACTACCGTCTTTTATTTTTTGAAATAGAATCATTACTACTGTCAGGCTCCCACCTTTTCAGTTATTCATAGAAACAATAATTCGGAAAAAGGAGGGAATACAAGTTTACTATACCTATCTCGTTGCTTATAGATGGTAGAGGCCCAACGATATGGGGCACATTCTGTTGTCATTACATTACAAGATGATTGCAGAAAATGAATTTGGAAGATGGGTCTTTATCAAAAGGTTGTAATACAGCTCAAACACATAGAAATCTTTATCAAAAGGTTGTAATACAGCTCAAACACATAGAATTTGTAGGTACTATTATCAAGATGAAGTTCATTTTTTTTAGGATAACGATGGACATAATCATCCCAGCGAGAGCGGAGCCAAAGAATCCTATATACAAATAAGAGGTTAAGTAGTAACATTTTTTTACAATGTATAGACGATATACTCACTCAATTCCAATATAAATCAACTTCTAGAGTTGTTTAAGTCAAATTATTTTAAATTTAATTTGACCAACTTTATACAGAAGAGTACCATGACACCAAATTAGTATATTATCAAAATATATTTCATAATGATGTAATTATATAAATTTGGTGTCATAAATATAATATTGGTGCTCATCTCTATAGGTTCGATCAAGCTTAAACTGTTAGATTTGGGATAATGGAAAAATACTTAGGAAACCAAAAAAATTGGACTAATATCATGCAACCAAGGTCAGCAAAGATCATTTTTACAATGCTTTTAAAGTATAAGTGGTACTTGCAGGTACTTTCTTTTTTTATCCTTCTTAAAAAAGAATTAAATAGATTTACACATAATTAAAAGAATTAAATAAATTTACACATAATTAAAAGAGCATCATAGTAATTTCTCACTATTTTTGGTACTTGGTCCCACCAAAAGCATCATAGTAATTTCTCACTATTTTTGTTACTTGGTCCCTACCAAATTGGTACTTCTTTAAGAATTTTATGGTACTTCCTTTGTTTCCACCGTTCGATTTCGCCGGATGGACGGCTCTTGTTTTTTCAAGCACTCTAGAATTTCTCTTTTATTAAACTCTATCATGCATGATCCATAAGCGATCCGCCGGCCGATTGATATGAAACCAGAATCGACCGAGACTGATCTAATGTAACCAGGACGCGGAAGACATTACAGAACTGGGTGGTGACTCATGAGTCATGAGCACTTAGCGCCGCCCCAGATTAATAAGTGTCGAGTCCATTGTACGGCGCGGCGCCGCGTCTCTTGTTCTACTGGGGGAAGCACCGAGGCTAGAAGAGGCGCAGATGCAGTCATGCAGTGTGTGTGGAGCGTGGACCTCTCCTGACGACCACCATTTGTGTAAGATGGTCCGCAAACCGCAGGTGCTGCCTCCTGTGTCACCGGCAGCGTTGGTACGTAGAACCGGCGCAGGCTCCGTGGGATCTTCCAGCGAAAGACTTCTTTGTCTAGCCTGCATTCCCCGTGCATCCCACTCCCACCCACCAAGAAACAGGTCTTTCTTCCCTATACACCGCCATGGCGCCACCGGCATTTCAACTTGCTCATCACCTCACGTTCCAATAGACAACTAGCTAGAGAAGAGATCTCATGCTACGAATGAGTTACAGATCAAAACTAGCTACCTTTATTTATGGGTTATACGTATGTAGTCTAGTCGTCTGGGAGAACACCTCTAATTAGTGGTTCACCAAACACCAATGCATCTTGTATCTTACAAGTACGCTAGCTAGTAATTTCAGCCTCAGGTACCATTGTCTACATTAAATCCAAACTTGTACATTTTTCAAATAGGCTAGCTAATCCAAACTAGTCTATACCATCCTAATATAGTTTCAACCTGTGACTGACGTGTAACTATGAGATCTTTTTTTTTTGACCGAAAGTAGTAGTGTAACTATGAGATCTTAACACGCCTGAAAGTAGGAAACTGTGTTTAATTTACAGTGACCAAAGCGAGCCTACCGCCTGCCTTCAGTTGAGAAAACGAGTGGAGTTCGCGAATCATGCCAAGTGATTATTCGTACTTGTTGAACCTTCTCAGTCCCTGGCAATGGCATGCAGCATAACAGAGCTGATGCAACGCTATAATCTGAAACTGCCCTTTCAATTTACAGAGAGCAACAAAAAGGAAGCATAAGAAACACTGCTCCTAGCTACCTGCGTGCGTACGAGGGAGCATAAACTGCAAGCACTGTTTCTCTTGTTTGGGTCTACCCCACTGCGCCAAGAGGTCCCTGGAATGCTACCACTAGAAGCTAGAGACTAGAGAGTACGCAGGCACAACCAGTCGAGACGGCCCATTTCAGGCTGATTGCACTTGTCGTGCATGGACTGCATGCTAGCTCCACCCGCGAGCATAGCCGGTAGCAGCTCATGCCCCTTGCAGAGCCGACATAATGCTTTTGAGCACTAAGGCATTTGATTTCCCAGTTCGTTGATTTCCCCATGCGTCCCACTCTCACGATATATATACAAATGATCATGTGCCATGCCATTCAAAAGATGTTTAGACTAATTTCTAATCAAACTGACAAGCTCCTATACCACCAGGTACAAGTACAACTAATTAATTAAGATATCTCATGGCACAGCATACATGTCGAAGCAAGCTGGCTACTTATAGGCTAGCTAGCTAGGAGCAAGATATGTGAGGTAATTCATGCCCAGTAGCTCAAGCCCTTGTTTACTTCACCCCCAACTCCCAACTTTAGCACTATGCAAAAAGAAGATTCCCCATCACATCAAACTTGCGGTACATGCATGGAGTACTAAATGTAGATGAAATTTAAAACTAATTGCACAATTTTGTTGTACTTTGCGAGACGAATCTTTTGAGCCTAATTAGTCAATTTTTGGACAATAATTCACAAATACAAACGAAACGCTACAGTATGCTACAGTGCTGGTACAGTAATTTTGGCACTCCCAATTTTAGCAACTAAACAAGGCCTAAGGAGGTGGGCAAGCTTGTACTTTGCTCTGTGGTTCGACAGTCTGCTGCTCATCATTGTCGTTGAGGTGCCCAATTTCAGTTGTTCATATATAGACATAATAATTTGTAAAGGAGGGAGTACAAGTCTACTATTAGGGTATTTGGATACGAGGTGCTAAACTTTAGCAGGGTCATATTGGATATTCGGATGCTAATTAGAAGGACTAAATATGAGCTAATTACAAAACTAATTGCCCAGATGGAGTCTAATTCGCGAGACGAATCTATTAAGGCTAATTAATCCATCATTAGCAAATGGTTACTGTAGCACCACATTATCAAATCATGGACTAATTAGGCTTAATAGATTCATCTTGCGAACTAATGATGGATTAATTAGCCTTAATAGATTCGTCTCGCGAATTAGACTCCATCTGTGCAATTAGTTTTGTAATTAGACTATGTTTAATACTTCTAATTAGTATCCAAACATCCGATGTGACAGGTGCTAAAGTTTAGCACGGTGTTCCCAAACACCCCCTATATCTATTTAGTTTGTTGTAGATGCAAGAGGCCCAACGTTATAGCACATTCTGTCCATAGAATAAAAGAGCTAGGTAAGTTGGGCCTCGAATGTTATCATTCATAGTTCTCAATTTCTAGTTCTCAAGACATTTACAAGATGATTGCAGAAAATGATTTGGCAGATGGGTCATTTAAAAGTGTATTATAACTCAAACGCAACTATTAGCCCATTGTGGACCGAGCCGCTAGAGAAGCCACATGCCTTGAGTGATTCCTCTAGGTTGTTTGGATTAAGCAGGTAACCCATCATCTTCATAGTCAGCACATTTTTATTTTTTTGAAATATAATGGATTATTAACCTATCACAACCTAAAATGAACGGGCGACTCCTTATACAAGATGAGATGATTTTCTTTAAAATCATTAACTCCTTCACCAACAATTCCAATCTATACCACGGACGTGTGAAACAATTAATTTAATTGAAAGCTTCATATTTGCTTGCACTCTGCTATGTGGTTTCGAGAGTCTGCTACTCGTCACTGTCAGGTGCATGCCCACTTTCAGTTATTCATAGACACGATAATTTAGAAAGAAAGGAGTACAAGTTTACTGTACCTATTTCGTTACTTATACATGCTAGAGGTGATACGGCACATGTTCATTAGGCCTCCTCCAACGGGGGCACGTCAGCTAGCTGAGCTAGCTGACGTTGGATTCCTGCCTGCGTGGACGCTAGCGTGGGAATGGAATAGGAGATAAGCTCAACACGCTTCCCGAAGCACACTGGGCCCTACTGCTCTCTCTTCCTCTCCCTCTCGCATGGCCGGCCACGGATGAGTGGAAGTTGCCCGCCTGTTGGCTGCTGTACGGTGGAGCCCCACCACGGCGCGATGGCGGTTCCGCTGCTGCGGGCGGTCGGCAGCGGAGTTGCTGGGCAGCGACGCGCAGACGGCCGCGGCGCAGCGGACGGCCGAGACGGCAGCGCGCAGGCGATGCCACGGCGACACAGCCGGCCGGCGGCGGAGATGCAGGGCAGCGGCGCGCAGGCAAGGCCAAGACGGGCGCGCGCAGCCTGTGCTCGCCCCGCCGGAGGAAAGGGAGGTCAGGTTCGCGCCATTGATGGAGGGGGGCGAGCTTGCCGCCGCCGCGCAGATGGAGGGCGACGAGGTCGCCATTATATTGTAGCGAAGGCCAGCGCATCTGCGTGAGCTCAGGGCCTCGGCTGCCTGGAGTGGGCGGCTCGCCCACGGAGATGCATAGCGGCGGGCGGCAGGCAGCCAGCACAGCGGGGCGTCGCCGCGCCGACGGCCGCGGCTCCCCCACGACCTGCGTCGAGAAGAAGGGGAAAGGGGACCGAAAAAATTAATTGCGTGTGGGACCAAGGAGCATGCTATGAGTTAAACCAATGAAGAGGTGGACTCATTTTCCTATCTCTTGCTGACATGGATTCACCACGTAGATCTTTGAGCTAGCAAGTCGACTCAACTGTTGGAGGAGGCCTTAGAACAAGAAAGCCATGTAGAAATGGACCTCGAGTGCTATCATTCATAGTGAGGAAGATAGTTGTCATGGCATTACAAAATGATTGCAGAAAATGATTTGGAAAATAGATCTTTCAAAAGGTTGTATTACAGCTCAGCTCAAACACAGTGAATTTGTAGGTACCATTACAAAGATGAAGCTCAAATAATTTCTAGGATAACAATGAATATAATCCCCGGTGATGAGAGTCAAAGAATCCTATACATACAAATAAGAGGTTAAGTAACATTTTTTTTACAATTTGTAGATAAACAGTAATCTCTAAACTAATTTAATATATATATGTATATGTGTACAAGGAGCATATATGGGAGGGGGCATGGCCCCCCTTAGCTCCCCTGCTAGCTAGCTCCGTTCTTACTATTTCATCTTATTAAGATTTAAAGTCTTTTTTGGATCATAATATAGAGTTCTAATTTTCACAACTACATTGCTATGGTGGTGCTCTAGCAATGCTGAAGGACTACCTGCGAGATGATCCAAACCATGCTGTTGACTGTAAGGAACCAGCCGAAGCGCTAAAATGGTTATGAAAAACAAGATGGTGATAGCCAAAGCTAAGGATACAAGAAACAGAATCCACTCCTAGGCGTATATTGACTCTAGTGGGACGTACTCCTCAAGTACCTATTTGACAAAAGATTGCAAGTTGATTGCTGAAAATGATTTGGATGATGGTCTTCCACAAATGTTGTTTTATAACTCAAACACACATAGACTTTCTGGGTATCATTACCAACATGAAGCTTGGTTATTTTTTGTATAGAAATAAAGATAATCCATGGCAATCGGGGATGGAGCCAAGAATCATATGAAAAGAGTCAATTAGTAATATTTTTTTAATGCATAGACAAATAGAAATATCTAACCAACTAATTTAACATAGCAAACGCATGTGTGCATAATAATTTTCACACCCTGAATTTTTTGGATTTCAGAATGTGATTGGAGAAAATAATTAAACAAAAATTTTCTCATAATTTTAAAATTTTCCAACATTTATTTTTTTCTTGATAGGAAATTTAGTATAGGAAAATAATTGGTTGTTAATCTGAATTAAATAAAGTTGTTCTTTGTGTGTTGCATTCATGTAGATGCATTCTAGTGTTTCATGAGTGCAAAAGTTTCAACAATGCGTTCAGACAATGATTAGGTTTCTCTAAGAATTTTCCAGATTTTTCTGGGATTTATTCTCATTTTTCTAGAGCTAAATCCAATTTTTGGAAGGTTCTAGAATCCTTTTCACGAGCTCCAAGTATTTTATTTAGACTCCTCGTGTCCAAACTATCTCTAGGATTTTTTCTAGAATTTTTGGGATTTTTAGAGCATTTTTGGTGGTTTAAATTAATTATCTAGCTTTATCTGGATTATTCTTTACACGGGAAATGATTTCTAAAAAAAAAGAAAAACTTCTCTATCCTAACGGGCTGAGCCTGCAGGCCCGACCCGGCCTAGCAGCCACACAGCTGCGCTGCCGCTGCCAGCCATCCTTGGCTTTCACGATAAGGCAGCCACGCCGCCCCTGCGCCCTATAAAGCCTCGTCCCTCGTTCCACGCCCTTGTGGCTGCACTGCCTCCGTCCAACACCTTGCTCGGAGCTCCGCCACTGTGCATCCCTGAGCCGCCCGTGTAACAGAGCACCGCCAGGCCTTCTTCGGTGGATTTGCCACCCCCATCGCTGGAGGAGCTAGGGCGCATCTTCACGAGCTTCGCCAGGTCGAGTCGCACACCCGCCACCACTTCTCATCGTCTCTTTGCCGTCGGATGAGCACCGCCACATGAAGATCAACGAGCCACCATCGTCTCTTTTTTTTTTTTGAAATGTCACCAGGGGGGAGAGAATCCCCACCTGAATTTCATTAAAGGGCCTTGGGTAGGCCAAAACTAGTACAAGATTTTCAGCAACATAAAACACGGGTTATAACCAGGGTACAACACGAGGGAGAAGCAAGAAAACACATTCACACAGACACTTCAAATTGACAAGCCCTCAGTCAGGCTGAAAGAACAACCACCGCTCGTTAGCACTGAACAACATACTCGCCAGGTGCATCGTGGCCATAGCACATCCAGTCCACCTCTCGTAGCTACACCGTTCCAGTGTCACCCTCCATATGAGAGCCAGGCCAATGGAACGGGGACTAAAGGTGGCAAGAGGTGCACAAACCAAAACTCATCGGACACAACGATCTCTGTTGTAGCTGATGGTAACACCATTCACCGCACATCCAAGCTCCACGTACCGCCATCCAACGCCATACAAGGGGAGGAAGCCTCGAGGAGAATGGCAATAGAGGTGGAAACACCACCCGACATAAGATTTGATGGCACCATCAACAAGGAGACAACCGATGGAGTAGAGACGTCAGATGGGGAAACTTACGAAACCACAACGGAGGTCAACAACCATTAGCCGCTAGATCAAAGAAGTGTATGGGTGATGTAGAACGAGAAGCACCAGAACCATTAGCAGTCATGAGTGGCAGCACAAGGGGATCTCCAAAACGATGTCTTCACCAAAGTGGTGCACATAGCCCCAAATAGGAAGTGGTCTCTCGTCATCGCCTCCAAGGAGGCCAATGGCGCCCGACGGTGTCATTGATGACACCGCTGGTGCAAAACCAGGCTAGGATTTCTCTTGACCGAAACCTCCCAGATCAGCGCAAATGCATCCAAAACATGTGGATAGGGATACCTCGAAACAACACCTCCAAGGAGGAAGAACGACACCTGAGGGTGTCGTCGTTGTTGGCTCGGCACAAAGCCAAGCTTGGATTTCTCAGGCAATTCCTGGGCCACCGGCCATCGCTGGATTGGATGATCAAAATAGATTTTCACCCGAAGCCCCAATCGAATTTTAGCTTGGGTGCAACGGCGACGCTTTAGGAAGCAAATCCGTCACCGGCACTAGCAATTAAGCTAGTGAAAGCTTTCGCCCAGGCCGGCAAGACCGTACCGACATGGATCCTGCCCACATGGATGCTCGGGCTGTGCGGTGGCCGCGGACGGGGTCGGCAAACACGCGGCCGGCACTCCATCCACGGCGGCGCGCGGTGCCCAGATGGCGTTCGCATAAGGCTAAGCTCCGCGCACGACTAGCGTCGTCAGGTTGTCGTCATCATCGCCCGGGCTGCCTGCCGCCAGCCCGTGGCCACGGGCTGCCTACAGCCTGGCGTCGTTGCCCCAAGCCGCTAGCCGGCGGCCCGTGGCCCCAAGTTGCCTGTCGCCGGCGTTGTGGCCTCTAGGTGCCTGTCGTCGGCCCGCGGCCCCGAGGTGCCTGCTGCCGGCGCCGTGGCCTCGAACAGCCTGCAACCGGCCCGTGGCCCCAAGCAGCTTGCTGCCGGTAGGGCCGATGCTGCAGCCTCCATGGTGGAGTAGCAACAAATACAACCGCCGCAAGCATGGATCCGAGCACTGCACGTATGGATCCGGCCAAGACGCTCCAGGATCTGGTGAAAGCAGAGAGAGATCGATGGGATCTTGAAAGAGAGGATGGGAGCTGCGGGAGATGGGGAGGTGAGAGGAGTGCTCGCAGGGGTGGCCGCTTGGCACCACCTGCTAGCCGCCGCCGCTGTGGCTGCCGTTGCCGGCGGCCAGCAGCAGCAGCAGCCGACACGGCCCTGGGAGGGAGGTGGTTTGGTGGCTAGGAGGTCACCCTCGTGTCGCCTCGCAAGGAGATGACGCGAGGGAGAGAACTGGGTCGACTGCCACCGTCGTCTCTGTCCGCCTTCGGGAGAAATTCCAGTGACCTGTCAGCATTAGCCGCCGGCGAGCCGCTCCTTGAGACCCCCTCACCTCCCTCTCTCGGTTCCCCACCTCACCACCATCCATCTCCCGACGGAACACCGCAGATTTGGCTAGCCGAGCCTCCCAATCTGCCGTCGGCCATGGGAAGAAGAAGCTCTCAAGCTTTTGCAAGGAAGCCCCTGAAGAAATCCGTAGTTAGTCCAAGCTTTCTTGTGTCTTGGTTTTTTTGCGGATAAACCCCCGAAAGCCATAGGTCCTTGTAGCTGAGCCCATGGAGCCATGCACCTTTAATGGATCTAACCCTGTTCTTTGGCCTTTTTGCGAGCACAATTCCATGTGTCTTGCAGATTTCCCTTTCTAGCCCCTATAATCTATGGTTAATCATGTTTAGATCCCTAGAACCTTGTTTAATCCATACATCCCACATTTCAATTCTGTTTTGATCTATTCAAGTTGCGTTAAGTTCATGATAATATAAACTACACGATAGCGGTGATGTTTTCCATCATGCATGCTTTTGAAAGTAAATTTAATGTTAATTTGATTAATACTTGTTAAACATATGTTCTTTAATTAAAAAGTTACTTAGTGTTATACACCGCTTTTCATAATAAACGTTAATTTGATTAATGCTTACTTCATATGCTTTCCTAAATAAAAGCTCCATAGGTTATATCTCGAGTTTTCATAATTAAATGTTAATTTGACTAATATGAACATAAATGTGTTTTTAATTATATTTGGTTAGTTCAACCCAAATTATAAAGCTATGCACTTAGATGTTCTTGCCTAAGTTATTTTTGAATAAATGTTTAATTTGTATAATTCATACCTACACATTTACAAATAAAATTTGATTAAGTTTTATTGCGGCTTTTTCAAATAGTAATATAATTTGAGTTAATTCTAACATATGGTGTTTCTCTGAAATAACCTTTACACATGATTTTATTAAGTTAAAATATATCTAGCACATAGTCTTTTTGTTGTTTGATAATAATCTCTCGATAGTTGTGCCTTTTCAACCTAGTTTCATTTTTAGCGTTTCCTTTGTTGTTTGCGTGACCATAGAATCAAGCCCTATCCTTTAGTGCGTTCTTTTAAAGCTTTTCTTTTGATTGATGTATTATTCTTAGTTGTGCTTGTTTGTTTGCTTTGTATGCTTGTGCATGATGGTTTCTTCGAGTAGAAGGATTGCGGTTTGAAAGTTTTGAAGATTAAGAATTTCAAGAGAGTAAGAGCTGAAGACATTAAGAGCAACTATTCTTTGGAGAAAGGCAAGTGTGTCCTTGTGTTTTTGTCCCAATAACTTTATGTAATCACTATTGCATATGCTTTGCATTTAATTTGATAGATCCTATTAAGGTTTGCCTAGTTTTTGTGATCATTCCTTGTTAAACTAGGTTTTACCTTTATGTTGGGTAGCACTGCTTAGTTGCTATATATTTGGGTTATGGTGGTTCTAATGAACAATGACGATAAACTTGTTTTATTTATGCTATACCTCTATTTAATTACAAGATCACTCTATTTAATTGGAACATGAAGAACCCCCCAGAAAAACAGTACAACCACGAGAACCATACCATGGTCTTGGCTAATTAATTAGACGATTCTAATGTTGTGTGGGTAAAACCAATGCTAGTTGGAGGGGAACTCCCTAGTACTACTGGTTGGAGGGCAACTCCCCAGTACTTGCTTTTGGTTGGAGGGTTACTTCCCATGAGTTCCGATAAGAGGGTTACTCTCTGGCGGTAAATCTAATATATATTTGGTGAATTTTTGTAAAGGCCTCGTAGCGTCCTTATACAGTTGCACCTCGGTAGTATGATGAGTGCCTGATCAGCATGGCATGGTTGGGTCTAAATTTCTTCTGAACTTTTACGTGACGTGTGGTGAAAGTGTACAACCTCTGCAGAGTGTCTAAAACTGATCGATCAGCCATGCTCACGATCAAGAGTGGCCTGGACCCTCACATGATAATTGAACTTGAAGATGGATTTAAATCATGTTTTATGTTATGGTTATATTTTTGCCATATGCTTATGGTTTATGTTTATGTTAATTGTGGGTTGGTATAAACTTATACCTTAGTAATCAGGTACTAATAAAATTTGACCAACTAAAATTGCTTATTGCACTAAACCTGTAAGACTCTCCTTGTTTAAACCTTACATTTATATTTTTTCTACACTTTGCTGAGTACGACATGTGATCACACTTGCTAGAATCAACGTTGCTAAGAAGAAGAAGCTGCTATGAAGTTGTTTGAAGATGGTACTGAGTTCTAGGCGTACGCAACCCCCGATCGATTGCCTGTGAAGTTTGGAGCATTCGTTTACAGGATTAAACTATAAATATCTGATATGCTCTCTTGTTACGTGATACTGTTGCTGTTATTCACTGATAATGTCACTATATATTTGAACTTGATCCTGACATACATATGGTTTTGAAACCGGGTTTCACAACAATGTACATGGAGTATTATTTGTCCTCCTACTAGCTCCGCTCTTGCCTGCAGTCGTACACAACTATTTGATCTCATCCAGATTAGAACTTTGGCATAACTCCACAAGTTTTAGCCCATTGCAGACTGAGCCGCAAGAAAAGCCTCGTACCTTGAGTGATTCCTCTGGGGTTTGGATTAAGGGATCAAGTGACAAATCATCTTCTTAGTCATCACATCTCTTTTTTTTTTGAAATATAGTGGATTAACCTATCACCACCTAAAATGATCGGGATAAACTAAAATAGATGACACGATATGATTTTCTTCAAAACCATTTACTCCTTCACCTATAATTCCAATCTGTATGTCGAACACGTGAAATGATTCAATGCACAACTATGTATGCGTTTGATCGTGTCAGATAAAAATGAGTTTGATTTGTACCTTTAGACGTATTTCCTTTGAACCGTGGACTCACTTGTGAATCGATCTGAATCATGGGGTTGTTTAGAATTAACTAACACATTAACTCCTATACGAATATATATTGCTTCGGCATTTCGATTACTCCAATCCATTTTAAAAATTCCGCACAAATGTTAAATTAAATGTATGTATCCATATTACTGGATTAGATCATGCAGAATAATGTTGAATCATTTCTTCTTAAATGTTGAATGCAGATAAAGTAATAATATCATATATCAGGGAACATATGAATAATAGGGATAAGAAGAAATGAAAGGAACCAAAGGGAAAGAAAAAAAATTATATTCTACCCGGCTTTCGTGGGTCATATCTTGGCACTTCTTCGTTGGTGTGATACGCGGTTTCGCATCGATGATTTGCTGCTATGCGCTGCTGGTTCGCTCAATGGGATGCATGGCCTATCTAATTGGGAGGGAGAAATAATCGAATGGATTGGAGGAAGGCATAGCTGACGCCTCAAGCAGCGGTACCGGTACAGCGTGGAGAGCGGCCTAATAGGTCGCTGCCGAAGAACCAGTGGACGCTCTCCGGATCCTTTCGTCAACACAAAAGTCCACTCAAGATAGGCACCTAGCTTGCACGACCCATACAAACCACTTCCATGCTGCCGATCTTGGATGTAATGTGACCACACCGCCGAGACCTAATGAACGCTGGGTACATGAAGAAGCTTGCTACTTATGGGTCACTGTAGGAATGAAGCAACCTGACAGTCTAGCTAGTAGCAGCTATAAATAAGATTAGTGCTGCACCAATCTGCGCCAGATCTTAATGTCATATGATGTGTCTACTACTACATCCATCTAAATAGTTGCTTACAGATGCTAGACGCCCTACGACAGCAGGGCGAGTCGACGATGGCACAATAATTGTTCATTGGAATAGAAGAGCCACGTGGAAATGCATGGGCCTCGCGAGTAATCATTAATTCATGCAGTAGTTTACACGCCGAGTTCATCAGATGTACCCGCCTTATGCTACGGAACGAGGTATCTATATCTTGGTTTGCACTCACGGTGAGCTACCATGAACATTATAGTGGGCGCGTCTCCCCCCCTCCCCCCCCCCCCCCCCCCCCCCCCCCAACAATTCTCTATTTGTCAAAAGAATACAAGTTTGATTGGTGAAATTGATTTGGATGATGGTCTTCTAAAAACTTATATTGTAATTAACTCAAACACGTAGAATTTCTGGGTACCATATCCATAACCAAAAATGCGCACGGGAGGGTTTGCTTCCACGGCGTCCAAAACTCCGACGCGCCGTCATCGTCTAAAACTCCGACGCGCCGTCATCGTCTCGCCCTTCCAAACATATCTTCACCATGCTACTGCATCGCGTCTCCCGGAGTAGGAGCCGAAACAGGCAAGCAGAGACGGGATCTTGAGGTGAGCAGACGCAAAAGTCAACCATTCGCATTCAGTCTCAAGCAGACCCCTCTGATTAGGAGCCGATTCCCTTCGGATTAGATTTACTGACTTCCCGTAGATCCATTTGTTTTAGTATTTTAACGTTGGTCTGATAACCCTCAAGCAACCGGCGGTTCTCGCTGTAGCCAGATCATCTGAATTTCGATTTAAATCCAGCTAGCGTAGCGTTTGTTTTCTATCATGACGCGATGCTTCGTCAATGGCCGGAGTTGCATGATTTCTCTATTATATCCCTGAATATGTAACTAGTAATTTTCATTTTTCTCTCAGTTCTATTTTTTAATTATAACGTCTTTGTAGGAGATAATCTGAAATTTCCCCACTGCCTCCGATAGATCTTGGCTGGCTGCAGATGAACATGGATCCAAAAATCGTGACTGTTCCTAATTTGTTTGGTAACTACTCAGCTTACTCTGAGTGTTATTCTCTACTGCTAATCCTTTGTGCAGATTGAAAATCGATTTACTTTCCTATCTGATTTCCACTGCTTGATTTGTTGGTTAGGAAATAAAAATGACATATGGTTCATAGTTTCAGTATATGCTTCTGATATGCAGTATGGTTTTCTAGTACATGAATCTGTTACTGACGGATTTTGTCAAACTGCATAACAACAGACCTGAGTACCTCACTCTTTATATCCATTGTAAGTTCATATATCCATTGTTGCATATCTAGTCATTGCATCCTGTCTATTCATTGGTGAAGAATTCAGTTCTATTCTCTCACTGGCTGATGCAAAGCTTGTTCATTCTATTATATTCATTACTTCATTGGCAGATGCAAAGCTAGTTCGTTCATTCTGTTTTATCTCAGTACAGTGCAGGGACAGCCGGACAGGTACCTCAGTTTAGGTCAGAGCTGGCCTTCTGCATGTTTTATAATCTACTGAACATGATCAAGAAGCTATGGGTTAGACTTGAGGCGCACATAGCTGGATCTTGATCTTTGGAGCTGATTATTTGTGTCAAAAACTCTATAGAGGCCTAGCGTTTATGGTCCTGTATTTTTGCTTTTGTTTACCATTGGTGTACAAATGTATCAATCTGGTAAAAAGCAACCTTTTAAAGGTGTACAAAATTACTGTAATTCTTAGAGGTAGAGTTCTCTTGTTTCCTGCATCTTTTAAATAAAAAATTAGATACGTACAAAATTACTGTAATTCATATAGAATCTAGTAAATCATTTACAGAACCCATGTACAGTACCGTTGTCAGATCTACGAGGGTAATATGCATGTATTCTAGTAATTCATACATGAGGGCATATATTGTAGTAAATCATTTGCGAGATTATAAAAAATAAAATGGTGTTTAAAGGTCGTGGACTCTAGTAATCATTAATGAAATTCTCATAAATCACAGTCGTTAGGATTTACATTTACAAGGGTAGTAGGCATGGACTCTAGTAATTCATACGACTCGTTTTAGTAACTAGTAAATCATTTACAGAAAAAGTAATTGTAAAAATAAACACGGTTTCTTCTTGTATTCTCGTAACTTGTGTATACGTGATTGACAAAATCAGACTTATGTGTTCTCGTAACTCCTATACGATGCACGGCTGCACCTGCGCACCTGCATGGCAATAATTACGAATAGTAATGATAACCGGCTAATTTCCGCGGCACCAGCAATTGACTCTCGGTTGTAGCCGTTTCTCCGGAGACAACAGCTCGGCTCTGCACGTCAACACGGATGACGCACGGGAAAAGGCGAATCGGACAGGAGGTGTGATCCGGAGGCCTGGCTACAGAACAGGCTATTCTATATCAGGCCACAGAGTATACTCTCCATATGTGTGTGTATATATATATATATATTATATATATATTATATTATATATATATATATCTTAAATGATGCAAAGTGTTTGATATACAAGATTTGTGAAGGATAGAGGAATGGGATGGAGAACCGTAGCTAGTCTATTACATGTTCAATTTTCTCACACCAAAGAAGCTATTTACCGGTCTTTATCAAGTACTGGCAGGTTCAGTTGACATGGAAAGACATTAGTGACGCGTTTTATCTGTGCCCTTCACTAATTTGTTTTTGTTCTAGCATCACTGATTTGAGTGTCTCCTCTGTTGATTTCTGTCATAGTGCTCCTCGCTGTGCTCTTTACGCGACATTTAACTGCGACAAGTCACAACGGGAGCAGAGCACCATGAAACGGATGCTACCTTGGCCAATGTGATCAAACCTCGTACCAATATGATGCAAGGAAGCTCAAAATGACCAAAACGAGAACAACTCGTAACTCTGAACCTGCAACACGAGTTCCCAACGCATCCCATTCTCAGCATAGTGTTTTGTTGGTGCCCTTTGATGTCTTGGTTGCACACTTGCACTCCTCCTTCCTGACAGTTCTTGTAGCTTAAAGAGACAAACAGACGGTAGCTGATTTAGTTTTGCACAAACTTGTATGTGGAGAAGCCAACGCAACTATATTTATGTGATGCAGCTATGAAGGTGTGGAGTAACTCAGACTCTAGTGTCTCACTTCTGACCATAGCAATCAATGTATCAAGTACCATCAGTATCAGGAGTTAACAACTGAATCACAGCTAGCCGAGGACGTTTGAAAGGAAGTTATCGAGGAGCGGTAACTCCCTTTTTTTCCATTTAGTTTAAAGAGAGAAAAAGGTGCATCTCCTTTTGGACTGAAAACTAAGTTTTGGTCCTAGCTTGAGGAGCAGTAACGGCGGCAGCAAGTGTCTGTCTTAAAAATAAGCAAATAAGTTTCTCATAACCCAAACACTCTTGCTTATAGAGTTGCTTATAAGTTGCCTATGCATAAGCAAATAAGCAAGTTTTGAGTTGCTTATGGGGCACTTTACTCATCCTACCCTCATTCTCTCTCCTCTCTCCCCTTTCTCTCTCCTCTCTCCCGGAACTACTGCGCCGCTTCCGCCCGCTGCCGCCGCGCCGGCCGCCTCCGCGCCGCCCGCCGCCGCTCCTGCCCGTCGCCGCCGCCGCTCCCGCTCGCGCCCGCCACCGCCGCTCCCGCTCCCGCTCGCGCCCGCCGCCCGCCGCCGCTCACGCCCCGCCGCCGCCGCCTCTGTACTAGGAGCTGGTAATGGTTGGGGGTAGTGGGAAATGGGATGGCAGGAGCAAATATGTCATATGCAATCAGATAAGCAACCCAAACCAAACACCTAGACTTATAAATAAGCAACTACAAATAAGCAAATAAGCAACTTATAAATAAGCATCCATAACCAAACAGGCCCTATGTAGGGTTAGTTTGGCCATAGGAGAAACTGATGGCATGACAAAAGAAAAATAAGAACATAAGATTTCTAGGTAGGAACTGCACTGAATTCTGAGATGTTACGTAACTCTTTCAGAATGGTGGATGGATCGGCTGCCGCATTATTTTTGCATTTGGCATTCAATGTGGCCCCAGGGCACATATGTAAACATGATTTTAACACACACACACTGTCACACTGAACCATATGGGGCGCAAGGATGCAAGATAGATCACCGCAGCGCAGTTGTATGGCCCCGTTTGTATCCGCTTATAAGCGGCTTATCGGTGGAAATAAGCAAGAATCCCGCCAAACGCTTTGCTTATTTCCACCGATTCTCGCTTATGTGGTAAGCCGCTTCAACGATTTGAACTACGAGAAGCGAAAAGCGAGAAGCGAGAAAGGCTCTGTTTGCATACGCTTTTCCTAGCCACGCTTAGATTATAATCTAAGCGAAGATTTTCTCGCTTCTCGCTTTTCGCTTCTCGTAGTTCAAATCGTTGAAGCGGCTTACCACATAAGCGAGAATCGGTGCAAATAAGCAAAGCGTTTGGCGGGATTCTTGCTTATTTCCACCGATAAGCCGCTTATAAGCGGATACAAACGGGGCCAAAATCTTCGCTTAGATTATAATCTAAGCGTGGCTAGGAAAAGCGTATACAAACAGGGCCTATGACTGAACGACTTTCACTTTGTTACGTGATCCAACTGCTGGCATATCCTACCTAGAAGATGGGAGACATGTGGCATGAGCTGCCCCAAGCCGCCGTGCGGGTTGATGACGAGTCCGAGTAGCTGCCTGTTGGAGTCGGACGAGCTCTATCGCATCCGGTTGCCGCCAGCCCGGAGGGTGGGTGGATTGCATACGCGTAGACTGCTCCGACGGATAATCCCTGCGGTAACTAGACTGGTGCCTTGGAGCGCTGTCCCCCGTCATTTGCAGGTGGCTTTGAACTAAAATACACTCTGTTGGATCTCCCATCCGGTACTATCGCGCCCAAGCTAGCCACCGAAGATTGCAGAGTCCAGCTCCCATTCCCCGTGCATCTCACTCCCAAGCAATAGATTTGCCATGAGACCTTCACCACGCCATTCAACCTCCTCACCACCTCTCCTCCGGGTTACCTAGCATTCCAAGAAAGACGAAGTCGTCGATCAGCACGCTAATATTGTACCGGTAGCATTTCTCATATGTAGCAGCGGATAAATGTGGTACTATACTAAGTAGTACAGGCTACATGTTGAAACTAGCTATTTATGGGACACACAACGTCAGGTCTAATACGTTTGCATTACTTTTTTTTTTTGAAAGTAACGGCAGGAGCGCTGCCCAAGCATTTAAGAAGGAATAGCAAGCTGGTTCTAACATAGTTGATATTATGTTTGCATTACTAATGCCTTAGTGCCTCACTAACCAACAAAGCTTAGCTTTACTAGTGTGCGCAAGTAGGCTAGAGGCTAATAATAAGATCTACTTAGTAATACCACCTAAACTTTGCCACATGTTAAAGAATGAAAGCATGATGAAGATGCATTGCTAAATATCTAGACATATACTGTACGCATCGTTCATGTGATGCTCGTGATGCTAGCCATTACAAAGGTAATTTTACTTTAATTTTGCCCGCTGATAATTAACAGTAGTGTAACAGGTAGCATTGCAACGGACGGTATGGACTGTCATGGTAATGTTTTATTTGCATGGCTTTAAAATAGGCTGTTTGGCTCCTGTGGTAGGTAACACACTGATAACTGATAACAGATGAGCACGCCGCGCTTCAATGAAAACCTCTCAGACATGTATTCCCATTGCATCCCATTCTCAGGAACCATGGAGGAGTTGATGCCACTCGACATCCCTCGTTTAATTTCATCCTCTTTTGGATTCTTCCTCTAGTCCATTGAGGAGCCAAATGAACGGGCAGCATCTATAGTCTCGAGTTTTCATCCGGCCACATGCACGGGAAGAAGCATGTTATATGTAACTGAGATGTACTAGCTAGTAGTTGCACGGAGTGAGCAGAACCTCCTGTTACTCTCGTCCAGCCAATAATTGTTTACCTTCTCTCAGTCAAAGCACAATTATCACATGGTTTAAAAAGGATCGAGAGTATCATTTGATCATGAATTCATGAGATTTTGCTTTTGTTATTAAACTTAGTTTTCATCCCTGGAAAAAGGTTAGTCCCTTCGGTTGCTACTTAGTTGCTGGAGCAATGAAGATGAACTTAAAGGATAAAGTAAATTGAAAGGAGTCGGTCAGAAACATTAGAGAAATGTGGACCCCCTTTTCCGAGAACTTGCCTGGTCAAGCATTTCATTAAGAAAAAGTAAGAGTATTACAACACGCACTCGACCTCGCACCCAATTAAAAAGGGAAATTACAAGACAGCAAAGGAAAAGAAACAACTTACGCCTTAGAGCAACTCCAAGAGGCTGCTAATCTTACCCCCAATACCTTTTTTAAGGAAAAAAGAGAGAACAAATGAACTCCAACAATCCACCTAAACCTTCCCCAATTTTTTAGCGACGCTAAAAAACAGACTGCCACCGCGTATATTTTAGCGTTGGCGTTCCTCCCCCAATCCTGATTCCCGCACGCCCGCGCGTCCCTTCCGATGGGCCCAATACGATGACGTGGCCTGTGTTTGAAATATTGGGGGCTATTTATTAGCGATCTGCTGTGGACTAATATGTTTTTGGGGAAAAAAATTTTTAGGAGAACCCCCAATATATAGTTTTGGGGAAGAATTTTTTAGAATACTCTTGGAGTTGCTCTAAGGACAAAGAAAAACTAGCCGTCTAATAAAAAAAATAATAAATGACGTTAAGTCTACCAAGCCCTCCATGATCCAACATCTTGCCTCCTCGATCACTTCCTTGACCATGCCTGCTGCTGCTTGCCTCCTCGATCACTTCCTTGATCATGCCTGCTGCTGCTGTCCCGGGCCCTTGACTTTGAACACCTTATCATTCCTCTGTAGCCATAACTTCCAAACCATAAGTATGACTAGAGCATCAAAACCTTTTCGAACTCTCCTTTAGCGACCGATTTTCAAACTTGCAACCACTAGTCAAAAAGCTCCGCCCCTCGAGCAGGCATGAGCATCTGGTGTCCTGATCCACGTAATAGCTTGAATCAGCACTCTCTACTGAAGGCACAATCAAGCAAGATCCGACGTTCTACACCTCTTGTAGACTACTAATTAACCAGAAGAAGAATTTGCACTGCAATCAGGTGCACGTATTGTTTTCCCTCCTGGTAGGTATGTGTGACCATGGAAGAAAGCGTGGTAACTACAACTAGCAGAGTAATATCTATTGGATGACCATTTCCAAATGAAGCAATCCGGCTCCTCATTATTTATTGTGGTGCACCTCCTGAAGACAATCCCACGGGTGCAAATATAGGGTGAGGACTTCGACCGTTAACGCGCCTGCCCATCTTCGACCTATCGTACGAACCTTCATGGATCTTGATTTGTGACATTCCTAGTAATTATTGTTTGATACAAATCCGATGCAATCTCTTTGACAGAGGACGCTAGCCAGCGATCCGGCCAGAATAGAGCAGACGCTAGCTCCATCACCAATAATAGAAATCGACAAGCTAAGGAAGCCTCGCACATAGTGACCAATTTTTCTCTTGACCAATATGTTTGAGCCCAAGCCACCTTAGGTGGAGAGCCATAGTCACACAAGAAAATGTAGTTGCATGTATGTAGGCTTGCTATTGTGATAGCTAAATCATTATATTTATCAAAGATAAGTCATTTTTATTAATGAACATGGTTTCTTCTATTAAGTTTTGTGACCAGCATTGCTTGCACAGGTTTAGGGTTACCATTCGTTCTAGTACATGTGCATGCTCTTGGAAAGCATAGCAAACCTAGTTGGGACCAGCTCAAGTTCCCTGTGCCTCCTATTGCTAGCTAGCAGACATCGCAGTTGAAGGCTCGGCCACCGGTGTCGCTCAACGACCTCGTCACTGCCCCAAGCAACTGGAGCCTGGAGGAGGTGCACAAGGGTTTCGAAGCAGCATTGACATTATTTGAATTTTGAGGTGCGCTTCTGGCAGACATATGGAGGTGTGCCGGTGTGACGAGTATGCAGCTCGAACTCTCAGTAGCTCGCACCAGCATGCATATTTCATCTTTTCTTCCTTGCTACTGGTTACTGGGCCTCGGAGCATCCGGATAGTTACTGTTAGCCTTCAGTGGTCACTCCTGATGCATCCCATTTTCACCAAGCCGGCCGGCCAACCAGCACTACTCCTCCCCATACATAGCAGCTAAAAGCGAGGCGTTAGTTTCTACTACAATTTAATTAATTAGGGTGTTGGCTCAGCTGGCACATGGCGAAAGCCGAAGCAGTCGCATGGTGGCACAAACTGAAAGTGACTCGGGATGGTATTTCATCACCAGAGCCATCTGCCCATTTATATAAACACATCACATCCCAACTATTGTCCTATCCCCCATTTAGAATTCTGACATCCAATTTCATGCCATTATAAATTGCTTTCTGCAACTGCTAGAGATTCCCAAGAATTTTGTGCCAAATTATAGGAGTCCTGATGTTGATACCGGTGAACATCAAATTCAAAGGACCGGCCTCCAAAATGAACATTGTGTCCAGAATCCCTAAGCAACATGGAGTGATCAGACTGGTACACTTTTATTATGACCCTGTGAACCTTATTCCACACGGATAACCCCCATTGGCTAAAATCAGCTGATTAAAGCGACAATCTGCATTTATAGCATTAAAATTGCTTACTTTCGTCGTCGTCTTCTTCTTTTTCTTTTGATATGACAGAAGCTCAAATTATTTTAGGTGCAGAGCATGGTCAACTCTATGTAGATGCAGAGAGTGAATCAACATTAGCATGACATAATTTATAACACGTTCTTGTTACAACCGATTTGTCAATGATTATGAGAACTCAAACAAACTAGTACTACTACTACTTCACAAGCTATGAGAAACTCGTTTATGTATTTTTGTGCTGTAATCCGCAACAAATTATTATTTTTATGAGAGTGTTGGTTGACGATAGCCACGGGGACCTGGTGAAAGGCTTCAGACAGAGATATCCTTGCGCTCGCGGTAATGATGGCTGGCCTCTGCAAGGGATGACGCCTCTCACCACTGGCCACCAGTATGGACCCGAAGGGTACATCATTGAATCCTTCAGCCAGCGCAAGCACAAATGCACAATGAACCTCTTCTAGGTTTGCACCGTCTAAATCCTTTGTTAAGCTGACATCCCCTATGCATGCCATCACCAGCCGTTGTTGTCATTTCTACGTTTTCATCTGGTCATGTTTTGATCATCAGAGATCCTCGTAACACCCTACTTGCCGGTGCTCATGTATATTTTTTTTTCGAAACGAACAAGGAGAGCTGCCGATTATATTAAAAAGAAAATTAAGCTCAGACTAGGCAAACAAAAAAAGAAATAACACCGACCGATTGGATTGGAGCATCAACCTGCACCGAACCACGCCAACACACAACTCTGCCGGTTGGATTGGGACATCAACCGGGTCTCTCAACTCTGCTCGGTCGGATTGGGACATCAACACGAGCCTCAACGAAGACTTTGCCTGGTCGGATTGGGACATCGACCTGAGCCTCCGTGAACTCTGCCCGATCCGATAGGGACGTCGACACGGGCCACCACACAACCAATTTTTTTTATTATTTAAAATAAAAAAGGAAAAAGAAAGAAAGGAAAAGAAAGAAAGCACCCTCTCAGGAGCCACCATCACCTAAGCAAGCTGCCTTGCCGGAAGTGTTGGTGTTTTATACCGGCCGTCTACCAAGGGGTACCCAAGGTAGCAGAATGTGTAGTAGGGGATCGTCGGACCTGGAACTTGAAGGTAAAAGCGAGGACACGAGACACGGATTTAGACAGGTTCGGGCCGCTAGAGTAGCGTAATACCCTACGTCCTGTTTAGGAGTGTTTGTATATTGCGCCCTGCGCTTGGGTGTTGAGGTGTGACCTGCCGAGCTAGGTACCCCTACCCTCCTTTATATACTCCAGGGGGCAGAGTACTAGTCGGATTACAAGGAGTCCTAGTAGAATTACACGGGATGAGTCCTAGTAGGATTACAGGGGAATCCTAGTAGGAGTTTGACTCTCCTTCCTTGCGGGTACTAGGGATGTATTCCCGACAAGCCCTCGAGCGCTTCATGGTCCAATGCAGCAGTCTTCGAGTAGTCTTGAGATATTCGCCGAGTAGTCTTGGTGATCTTCGAGTACTTTGTCAGGCTGAATCTTTCAATGCTTCTCAAAGCTGCCATGAGGCTATGGTGTGCTCAAAGTCTTGATCAACATGATATTGCAGTCTTCATGTATGGAGGGCGGCGAAAGTCGCACTCCATCTGGAGTAGTCCTTGAGCCTTAGGTTGAATCGTAGAATTAGACTGAGGGTCAAAATCTTGAATCTTCCTCTTTCGACTTGAAAAAATCGATTGTTGGGTGTAGCTTATCACCCCCCGAGCCTTGGATTGCTTGAATAATCAACCCGAGGGTCTTGAATCTTCATGGAAGTCATCATCCAAGTAGTCTTGCGGCATCCAGCCCCCCGAGCTTATGCGCCAGGTGAACCGTAGGAGCCACGTCGAGTAGCTTTGCAGCGTTCAGCCCCCAAGCTTGGGAGCTAGCTGAGCCACTGGAGATATTCTAAGTAGTGATTGGTGCTTAGCCCCCAAGTTCGGGAACTAGTCTGTGCCTCTGGAGGCACGCTTGGTGTCGCGACGAGCGTCGTCGCCAAAGCTTGACCTGAAAGAAAAGATGCGTACATTATGTAGCATTGGTAGGATTTTGAAACTGCTGAAATTTATTTAGTGATCAATATGAAAGTTGCGAGTCAAGCTCTTGTTTCAGTCATACTCTTCCCGAGTAGTTAGCCTGTTACGCTTAGACTCTCAGTCTCCGGGTAGCCGTTGCCACTACGTGTGTGAGACCTTTGTCTCGTATACGTGTATGGGCTTAGGCGTGACAGATGCGCCTGAGGCTTTCACGAATTAAGGTGTGTTCTGCTCAAGAAGAGTAGTGACCTTAAGATAAGACAAAAGTGAGAGTAGTCGCTGCTGCGACAAGAAAGAGACTGCGCGATTGCGCAAGAGTTTGCTGCCCCCCTCCCCCCCCCCCCCCGCGAATAGAGTGCGTGTTGTGCGCGAGAGTTTCCAGCGAGTAGAGCACGTGTTGCGCACAAGCGGAAAGTAAGCCGGAAAATAATTTAGAAAAATGACTTAGCTTGATTCGTGGATGATTGTTGACGAAACCGTGACGGTCGTTGATGAAGCCGTAACGGTTGTTGACGAAGTCGACTAGTCGGAGGCGATTCTGACTAGTTGTCGACGATGCAAAGTTTGCCCTGACGAACTTTTTAGTCGAGACGAGGAGTTGGAGTAGTCCGCCCTCGACTAGCCTTGTAGTCGAGACGAGTAGTAGAAGTAGTCATCAGCGAGCGTCGCGATGTGGTCGGAGTAGTAGTCGGCGAGCCACCCGTAGTAGTCGGCGAGTGCCGCGACGTACTCAGAGAAGTCATCGGCGAGCGTCATGACAAAGTAGTCGTCAGTGTATTGCCGAGCGAAGTAGTCGAGGAGAGTAGTCAAAGTCGTTGCTAAGCCACCCGTAGTCGTCGGCGAGCTCGCAACATAGTTGAAGTCATTGACGAGCTGCTCGTAGTTGACGGAGTCGTCGGCAAGCCGACCGTGGTCATCAGCGTGCCCGCGACATAGTCGAAGAAATCATCGGCGAGCTCGCGATGTAGTCGGACTTTCGAGTTGTAGTCGAACTCAGAGTCGCTGTCGGACTTCGAGTCGGAGTTGAAGCTGGAGTCGCTGCCAGACTTCGCGTTGCGGTCGAACCCAGAGTCGTCGTTGGACTCGGAGTTGTAGCCAGACCCGGAGTCACCGTCGGACTCCGAGTTCAAGTCGTGGTTGGACCCGTAGCCGCCGTCGGAGTTCGAGTTCGAATCGCGGTTGAACCCGAAGTTGCTGTCGGAGTATGAGTTTGCAGTAGAACCTTGATCCGAGGTTTAATTTTTCAATTTTCTCGATGAGATTTTCTGCTTCTTGTGGAAGAGAGTTTCTGTCGAGGTGCTTCTTCTCCTGGTTGTCGATGATGCAGCATTGGAAGGACCCAGTGCTGTCGGTGATGCAAAGTCAGGAGTCGAAGACGAAGGTTGCGCCTGCTTTGAAAGCGAATGATGGCTTGAAGATGAGGTCCTTCAAGCTCGCCCGATGATCTCGACGATCTGCCCCACGGTGGGTGCCAATGTCAGTGTTTTATACCGGCCGTCTACCAAGGGATACCCGAGGTAGCAGAATGTGTAGTGGGGGATCGCCGGACCTGGAACTTGAAGGTAAAAGCGAGGACGCGAGACACAGATTTAGACAGGTTTGGGCCGCTAGAGTAGCGTAATACCCTACGTCCTGTTTAGGAGTGTTTTTATATTGTGCCCTGCGCTTGGGTGTTGAGGTGTGACCTGCCGAGCTAGGTACCCTTACCCTCCTTTATATACTCCAGGGGCAGAGTACTAGTCAGATTACAAGGAGGAGTCCTAGTAGGATTACACGGGATGAGTCCTAGTAGGATTACATGGGATGAGTCCTAGTAGGATTACAGGGGAATCCTAGTAGGAGTTTGACTTCTCCTTCCTTGCGGGTACTAGGGATGTATCCCCGACAGGAAGTGCTTGACATCGCCTTTAAGAAGGTTGAGACGTCAAAGATGTCATCGATGCCAGCAAAAACTGGGTTGGGTTTTCACCCGCCTCATCCGATATGGAGCCAAGATCCGTGCAAGAGATGCCCGACGTTGCCTTCAGGAAGGACATGACACCAATGGCGCCATCGACTCCATCCCAAGGAGGGATGGGTTTTCACCCGTATCATCCCCACAGTGAAAAGAGACGGCCGACGCCACCAGCCCCACCACCATGGCGCTGCTGGTGAGCCTCCGCACGGTCGCATCCAACAACACCACCACAACAACGCTGGAATGCGCCTGAGCACACCGTTGTTGGCCACACCACCATGGCGCCACCGACAAACTGCTGCACAGCACCTTGGAACCCACCCACCGCAGGGGTAAGCCGCGACCCACTACAGGCGCTGCCACAGCCCGTCCACGCGCGCTGGCCACATGCGCCACCGCGCTAGGCACAGCCGCAGCGGCGCCCGTGGTGACCGCCGACGCCGCCGTAGCCGAGCCACAGACGCGACCGTAGACGCCGGCGCCGCCATGGCCCAGCCGAAGCTCCGCCGGTTGTGAGGAGGCCACCGGCGGGACACGCCATCGTAGCTGGCCCGCTGCCACCAACATTCAAGCCATGCCCGCACCAGCTGCCAATGCCGCCGCAGACGCGGCCGTTGACGTCGGCACTGTCGTGGCTCAACTGATGCTCCGCCGACGTGCCACCATGGCTGAGCCAAAGCACGCCCGACACACACGCCGCCATTGTCGGGCCTGCCGCCGCCGGAGGAGGAAGCAGCCGCCGTCGCAAATCCCGACACGCCGAGGCCCCGAGGAAGCGGTTCCGGCGGCCTAGGCTGCGGATCCAGCAGCTGAGGGCGTGGATCCGGCCACAGATGGCTGGTGACCGCCGCCTCCGCCATGGACGCCACCAAGAAGAGCACGAAGGGGAAGGAAAGGAGAGGAGGAAGGTGGTGGAGCCCCACCGTCACCTTCCTTGCAGCCGCGCGGGCTTCTGGTAGCCGCTCAGGCGGCGACGAGGAGGGGAGGCAGTGCTGGAAGGGCGTTTTTTTCTTGCCGCGCGGCGCTCATATATATATATATATATATATATATATATATATCCAGGTTAGCGTGTAGCGACCATTGCAATTAGTGGCAGCATTTTTTATATAAAAATATTTTAATGCCATCATTTATATACCACAGAGAGATAGCTATGCGCAAGGTTAAGCAGGCTTGCTTTTGCTTTGCTTATTAATTAACCACAAGGCGCATAGACATGGTTTAGTGTCTGTCGTTGAGTATACTAGTAGAGACATATATATATTGCCAAGAATCCTAGTATATACCGTACTGGAAACATGACTTCATTAATTGCAAGGAAATGAATTTCTTTAGAGGCATTAAACTTTCTGTTTGAAAAAAAAACTTAGAAGGCCGCAAAGGAATAATTAAGCTTGCTATTATGATAGCTAAACTATTATTTTAACAAAGATAAGTCAATGTTACTGAACATGGTTTTTTCTAGTTAGTTTATTTCGCGACCAGAATTCCTTGCACAGGTTGAGGATTACTGTTGATTCTAGTACATGTGCGTGCTCTTGGAAAGCATAGCCAACCTAGTTGATCACGCTAGTGGAGAAGAGACTCTCCATCCAACGTTTTTTTTTCTTAGTTGTTTTTAGACTCAGGACTAAAGGCCTTTAGTTCTGGGTCAAAAATGAACCACCGACGGGGGGAGCTTTAGTCCCGGTTGATCTTTCCAACCGGGACTAAAGACCCCCTTTAGTCCCGGTTGGAATTACCAACCGGGACTAAAAGCCGTTACAATCAGGACTAAAGGGGAGGCTTTAGTCCCGGTTGGTGTTTCCAACTGGGACAAAACACCCCTTTCCATGTGGCCCCCCTATCTCTCTTCACCTTATCTTCTCCTCCTCTCCCTTATCTCTTCTCTCTCACACTTCTCTTCTCTGCGAGTCTGCCCACCGCCCCCTCCCCCTCCCCCTCCCCTCCTCTCCCGCCGCCGCCCCCCCCTCCCCCTCCCTCTCCTACCGCCTCCCCCTCTTCTCGCCCCTCACTTGTAGTGAGGAGCGGCAGCGGGGCGAGGTGCAGGGCACAGGTATGCTAGCCCCCTCCCTCTCCCTCTCCCTCCCTCTCCCTCTTCGGCGGGGCCGCAGATGTCGGCGGCCAACAGGGCGGGGCAGCTAGGCGCGGGGCCGGCCTAGGCAGCTGGCACTTTTTTTTAACCCTTTTAATCCTGGTTGGTATTACCAACCGGACTAAAGGGGGTCTTTAGTTTCGAGTGAATGACCCGGGATTAAAGAGGGGGATCTTTTGTCCCGAATAGTTAGTCCCGGTTGATTTTTCGGATCTATGTGCCTTTACCAACCGGGACTAAAGTTGAGTTTTCCACCAATGTCACATGGACCAGCTCAAGTGCAATGACCTCGAATTCTCCAATCGCGCCTGCCCCAAGCAACTGGAGGAGGTGCACACAGTTTCTCTGTAGCATTGCCATTTGAATTCTTTGCCAAATAATAGGAGTCCTGATGTTGAGATGAACATCAAATTCAAAGGACCGGCCCCCCAAAATTAGCACTGTGTCCAGAATCCTGAAGCAACATGGAATGATCAGACTGGTACGCTTTTATTATGACCCTGTGGACCTTCTTCCACATGGATGAACCCCGTTGGGTAAAATCAGCTGACTAAAGCGAACAATCTGCATTTCTAGCATTAAAAGTGCTTACTTATGTCGTTGTCTTTTTTATAATTATGACAGAAGTTTGTCACTTCAGTAAGGAACTCATTCGTGTGCCTTGTGGATCAGCAGCATCAAACACTTTGATAACTGAGAATTTTGTGAATAACCGTGGTGTGGTTGCAGCTCGCCGCCGCCGTTAGCTTTTCTTTTCGGGCATTGGAATGAAACTAGCGCTTCTTGTGCTGAAACAACACCCAGATTCCTTTTCCTGCTTGTTTTGATCCAACGGTATACCCATGCCCATGGGGGTGGGTGGTAAACAAAACACCGATCAGCAACCACAGTCCCCTCAAGCAAGTGTCAAGAAACCAAACGTCGCCCTGTCGTGAGCCCGCCGTGGCCACGGCCCTTCGCTGCCCACCGGCGGTGTAGCACGCGGAGTGGTTGCAGCGCTTGCTTATCATGGTACGGTTCTTCTCCGCTACCCTGCGCAAGCCAAGCAGTTCTTGGCTTGGCCTTGCCTAGCTTAGCCTCAGTGCAACGAAGAGGCAGAGCTTTGATCTCTGCCGAGGGCCTCGCTTCCAACCCCACCACGTTTGCGCGTCCTTCCCAGCTGCGCTACATGATTAGCCTGAAATACTAGTGAATAACTACTTTGAGTTCTAATTCCCGATGTCTCCCGTTTCCACCAGACATTGATCGATGCTCTCAATTGCCACCAGATGTCCTTTAATGTTGATGTTGCTCTCATCCTCCCCAATTCTTGTTCAGTTCTCCATGGCGTCAACAAATATCTAGATCAGAGGAGGTGGCAAGGTTTAGCTGCGAGTCTTTGACTGATCTAATAGGTGCCAATGTAGCCCTATTTATATGGATACCCCAAACCGGAATTGCCTTGGGGGCCAAAAAAAACCGCCTAGGAAAGCACCAAAAAAGTAAGGAAATGAACCTTGGCAGCCGGTAGCCAAGCAAAATCCGCCAAGAGCCAATGAAATTCAAGCTGCCAAGGATTATTTTATTGGCGGTTTGGCAGCTAAGAAAACTAGAACAACAATAAAATCTTCAATATGCCAAGAAAATGTTCCAACCGCTAAGTATACAGCTTCCCTTGGCAGTCGTTAATAGCCAAGGATACAACATTCCTTGGCTGTCATCGGCAGCCAAGGAAAGTTATTTATTTGGAGGCCCTCAACCGCCAAGCTAAACAGTTGTTTCCTTGGCGGATCTCAACACCAACCTAAATAGTTGTTTCCTTGGTTACCAACCACCAAGGAAATGAATATAACCAACAAAAAAAATATTGATATATCATCAAATAATAGATACAGAAAATGGTTTACGTCCATCAAGCATTCGATTCATCACAAGCTCCATTGGTTAAGGTAGTAACCAGCAAGTAGTCATTGTTCTTCCAATGAATGTTACATGCAAATATGACATAGAAAATAAATGCACTGCATCTATATGTAGTAACTTCACTGAGAAGAAAATATCCATAGATATTCCAACAGCAAACATGGATCAGTTGTTTCAATCAGCTCAGAATATCAGCTCACTTGAAAAACTATTGGATCAATCTAGCGGGATTTGAGCTAGCTAATAAAAAGGTAAACAGATCTTTCACCACTGCATACAGATGGAATTAATAACCAAGTGGGAAGGCAAGTTGTATATGAGATCCCATGCTACAACTCTCACACCTGCATGTCTCGCTAACCCATAATAACAATTATGTTTTCTTGATATACAATCACTGGGAAACCAGCATGTGAATTCATATGCTCGGCCCATCTTCAGCAGCTTCAAATGAAAATTTGGGACAGTTCCTATCTGACCTGCTACAAATTCCACGAAAAGAGTAACACAGTTCAGTTAAACAACAGGAGGCATCTGTACGCACATCAGCAAGAATAGGCAGAATGATTTTTCAATTTAGAGAAACAGGGAACTGATGTTCACAGTGTCAAGATTCGTTATAACAGGCAGGCTTTGTTCCTCTAAGTCAGAAAAGAAACAGAAACTTTAAACAGTACATCTGAATCAAATAACTAATTAGACCCTAGTTCAATTCGTTAGCAATCATTACGACCTTTATACCTGAATGGCAAGAATTTCTCCGCTCTTCCTCTCCTTCAACAAAGGTTGCCAGCAGCGGACACGCAGAGCAGCACGGCCTTCTTGGTGGCAGACTCGTTGGATCCAATGCTCCCTCAAGGGAGCGTCACCTCCTCCTACGCCCCGCACCATACGCACAGGCTGGCACGAGCAACCTCACAAGCCTGCAGATCGAGGGCGCCGCCGCCGCCTGGCCCTCGCGCCGATTTCACTGACTCTGGTCTTTGGTCACATGTCAATGAGAAAAATTACTAAAATACATAACAAATAGACCAGTGGAATCTCAATCCTTTCTTGATCGCAATATAGTCTGTTCACATAAATACGTTTTTATAACTGTGTATATCAAACAGACATATTCTTCACAATAAACACAAGTGTCCAATGTTGTATTTCACTTGCTTAATACAAACCGTGAAAAAACGAGTCAAAAGAAAGCAACATAATTTTACTACCAACATATTGTTTTCTCTTATGACCCCAGAACATAAGACTTGATTTTTTTTACGACAATCTTGCCGGAAAGATGAATGATCTATATAGTTTACTGCATATATAAGCTTGTATCCCTCAGTTTGTGTTTTATTCAGTTTTAGCCTGTGACTTTGTGCTGATGCTTTTTGCTGCAGCTCAAACCCATAAGGTGGAGCAACAAACGCAACGAGGCTAACCTACATCTGCAAACGAAGCAACCAACACACAAGGAGGCTCAGTGGTTTCAGCAGCTGACGTCCTGCTAGAATGCTATTGCAGTGCTGGAGGGCCGGACTAGGAAACTCCCGCCCTATACCATTACTCCTGATGCATCCCACTCTCACCCAGGCGATGCCCCCATCTCATCACCCTGCTGCTTGGGTGCAAGCTTCTACTGCTATCTGGACAGCTGGTACACTGCACGTATATATAATGAAGCCGAAGCAGTCGCACAGTTGCATGGACGCAGAGTGACCCGGGTGTGAACGATGTGGGTACTTTGTGTCTTGATCGCCATACATCGTCTCACTATTTATAACCTGCAGTATTGTCAAATCCACCGTTCAAAGTCTGCCATCCCTGTCGTGCATGCCACCATAAATTTCTTTTGTGTAACTCAGCTTCCCAAGTTTTTCCTACCAAAATCATAGAAATCGTTGATGTCGGTGAAGCTCAACTTTGAAGGATTTTTTTAGAAAAGGGAATATGTATTAATATTTCAGCCTCTGTATCGATTGATACATATAGCTGTCCCTTATTACACGCAGGACTAAGATCCGACTCAAAGAAAAAAAGAACTTGAATATACGTTCATCACATCCATCAACTTTGAAGGATCGATTTACATAAGAATTATGTCTAGATTCCCACAGAAATATGTGGTGCAAACAGCCGATCAAACACATGGATTGAGCCAAAAAACATTAAACAATTTTTTTCCTCCAAGAACCATGAGAGTCCAAGACTCTGTCCAATTATATCAGTGTAGGATTACTGACGCTGTGAACATTCTTCCATACAGATGATACCATTAGCCTTTTGGAGAGAGTTGGTTGAGCAGAGATGTTCCGTTGGGTTGTGTTGTCGAATATAACAGTACCAAGGTTTCCTCCGATCCAATACATAAATTAGCCAGTTGAGACAGATCGATGTTCATCCATCCGTGTAAATGAGCAGCCCCATGCCGCTATTCATACTTGAGAGTTGAGAATCTCGTTTAGCAGAATTTGTCAATACATAGTGCTATTCTTATTAATGAATCATGATCAATAACATGGAAATTATCCAAATAAAAACAACTGTATATGCCGTTGATATTATGTTCATACAAACAGAGAGGGATACCCGAAGGCTGACCGCTGAAATTGCGTATGCAGAGACGAGAAGCACACTAGCGGGTAGTGCATGAGCTCTAATACAATGATGTTGAGGTGAGCAAGGAAGGAAGACAAGGACGAGTAGGGCGGCGGAGGCACGCGTTGTCCGGCACTCCGGCCAAGGCCCAAAGAGACGCCACCCATGTTGAAGCTCGGTCTGCACTGATTGGGGACCGCTCTTTGTTCATCCAGCTGCTCATCTTGATCATACAGTTCAGTGCCAACCGTGGTCGATCGGGGAATGAAACTATCCACAGCCAGCCGCGGTCACCACGGTTGGCCCCTTCGCTCTGTAGTCCACTGCCGGCAGAGCATGGGGTAGAGAACGAAAATGTCAATAATGATTATCTTTGTTAGAAAACAGAATAGATCTAATGGTTATTATTAGGGAAAAGTTCATATTTCAACCTCAAACTATCACGTTTATCCGATTTTCACTCTCAAATTATAAAACCAGACAAATTCCACTACGCAACTGTCGAAACCGGACAAATTACACCCTTAAGCCAATCCCACCCCGGTTTTGTGCATGACGTGTCAAAGATTCGCCGACGTGGATGACATGTCGCAGCAGGACCCACTTGTCATCTTTCTCATCGCTTTCTCCTCTATTCTCATCCCCTTCTATGGCCGAAACCACCCTTTGCCAGCGAGCTCGGCGGTGACGTCCCTAGGCCTGCTACTGCCCCTCCCATCAGCAACCGCACATTAGGGGTCTGATTGGTTTGATGCTAAAATGTTAGCATGCCAAAGTTTTGGAAATGATAAAGTTTTAGCCACTATTTGGTTAGCTACCAAATTTTGCCCATATCTTCCATTTATCCTACCAAATTTTGGCAAGTTTTTTACCCAACTTTTAGCTTGTCAAAACTCTGGCATGTCAAAATTTTGGAATCAAACCAAACATCCCTGGGACCTGAGGCGCCACCAGTGCCTCCAGCACGGCCGTCGGCCTCCTTGACTGCAGCAACAACGCCACCATAATCTTTATCGCCTCCCACCAAATCTCGCCGACGCAAGCTGCTCGCCTCGATCTCCCAGCACAGCATGCCTTAGCTTGAGCCGACACTTCCTCCCGAACCGCAATGTTGCCAGGAACACAAGGACGCGCCAAGTTCATCCGATTGAAGCCACAGCCCTGACACCTAAAATGCTGCATCACAGTTATGGTGGCTCGCCGCCGGTCACCCTCAGCCTCGCTTCCAGCTGCAGGCCTCGATGGCGTTGAAGTGCGGGCCACACTAGGACCATTTGACTGTGTGAGCTGCGAGGGAGATGAGAGGGAGAGAGGTCGTCGGCACGTGAGAGAGCTGCTAGGGGAAAGCTCCGGCTGATACGGATATTCCCACCAATCCTCCAACATCTTACGTAAACCAAGAATCGATTACACAAAGTTGTGCCAAGAAGCTACAATAAGAGGTGAATTCTCTCCTTGCTGAATTTAAGTTACACACGAATGAGAATTGTTTACTACCTAAGTGTTGTACTCTTATTATGTTAAGGTTTACATATGAGGATATGGATGACACTCAAGTGGAGAAAGGTTACATGAACAAAGAAGAGGCTTACATGGAGTCAAGGATTGGTTACATGAACACCAACAAGGTGGCTGTCCAAGCTAAGCCAGGTTACATACGCGAGACCTTGAGTCGTTACACCGCAGATGCTCCAACTTCTCATGCAAGTCTGTACCAATCTACAAGGACTTGTGGTGCATGATACACATGGTTGGAAGCCCCATCAAGTCTAGTTCCAACCCAATAAACGGCTCATCATTTGGACGTCCCAATCAAAAGTAATGGTCATTTTAATGACCACTGCCAGAAGCTGAGGAGACGCGCGAGAACTGAAGGGAGTTGCTCCTCGGGATAACATTTCAGCTAGCCTATCTCCAGAAACTCCAAATCCATTTCACACCAGATTAGGAGGGATGTTTCTAATATAAAAACCCCATGTATCTATGATATTCAGAAGACTTTGATAAGGAAATAAAACCCCTTTTATTCAGCTGTGTGCTAACAAATTAAGAGAGTGATCTCTACCCCTTTGCTCTTGTAATTTCCTTGAGGGATTACATAGGCGGCCGCTTCATCAGCACCTAATCCGTGCTCCTGCTACTTCATGTGCAGGCTGCGTAGGTTGGTTCTTTGAGAGTGTGATTGGACGAATTCTTGATTCAGGCTGCCGTATAGAGACGGCGGTTGGCTTCTTGTGCATGTCGTCAGGTTGCACTAGTTATCTGGCTGCTCGCAGCTAGTTATCTTGGCTGGATATTCAGCTAGTTATCTTATTCAAGATTCTACATCGTGAAGATCAGAACAACATCCGTATCACTGGCCGTCCAAGAGCAGATGGAGAGGAAGGTGGTGGAGAAGATAAGCCTTACACGTGGGACCCACCATTTCTGGATGACGTGCCAAACCCATGTGCCATGTTGGATCAAAACTGGGGTGGTATTGGTTTGGGGGGTAACTTGTCCGGTTTGGACACATGAGTGGTGGGACACGTCTGGTTTTGTATTTCGAGGGTTAAAATCTGAGAAACATGATAGTTGAAGGTTGAAATTTGGACTTTTTCCTTATTATTATCAATATTATTAAAGTCTACAAAATTGATGGACATATGTTTATGTTTTTTTTAGAATTTTTAGAATTTATCTTTTTTTTCTCTAGCACGTCTCATGAGGATTAATGTGGATTAACGTGAAGGCTCTAAAAAGATACTCCATTTAATAATAGTAAGATATCATATATGTTCTTGCAGACATAATTAATTCAGACATTCGCCAATCAATCTGTCTTCGAAAGGTTTATGATTTGTGCTTGCACGTTTCATTGATTCAGGTCTTTGGTCACATTTCAATGAGACAAATTACTGAAATACATACTCCCTCCATTTCAAATTGTATAGAAAAGCTAAAACTACTTACAATTTGGGACGGAGAGAGTAACAAATAGAGCAGCGGAATCTCAACATTTTCTTGACCGCAATAGTCTGTTGACATAAATCACGTTTTTTAATTGAGTAGGTCAAACAATCACATTCTTTACAATAAACACAAGTTTTCAATGTTTTTTCATTTGCTTAACAGAAACTATGAGAAACCGAGTCAAAAGAAAGCAACATATAAGACTTAAAATTTTTTTCTCTAGAACAATGTTCCCAGCAAAATGATTGATGTATAATTTAAATGTACTTGCATATATAAGCTCGTATTCCTCACTCTGGGTTTTCCTAGTTTGTGATTTGTGCCGATGCTTTCTTGCAGCTCAAACCCATAGTGTCGTTTCTTCCAGCAACAAACCAAGCGAAGCGACGCCGCACACGCGGGCGGAGCAACCAACATGGATGGAGGCTAAGTGCTTCCAACAATCGCTGTCCTGCTAGAATGCTAGTGCAGCGCTGGAGGGCTGGAGGCTCAAAATCTAAGCAAAAGAGGAAACTCCACTCTATACCGTTACTCCTAATGCATCCCACTCTCACCGAGCCGATATGTCTGATCTCATCACCGTGCTTGGGTGACCAGCGGCACTCGCGGTCCTCCCATAGCAGCTTGTTAAGTAGGTGTGCAAGCTTCTACAACGATCCCGGATGTTGGTTCAGCTGACTCACAACGAAGCCGAAGCAGTCCCACAGTTGAATGGGTGCAGAGTGACTCGGGTGCGCACGCTGGGTACTTGGTCACCAGCCATCTCGCTATTTATAACGTAGAGCCTTGTCAAATCCCCCACTCAAAGTCTGCCGTCCCTGTTATGCATTCTACTATAAATTTCTTTTGTGCATGCAACTCTTAGCTTCCCAATTTTTTTCCTACCAAAATACCAAATCATAGAAGTCAATCATGTTGATGTCCGTGGAACTCAATTTTGAAGGATCGACCTCAAATATAAGAATTATGTTTCATTCCCAAAGCAACGCCTAGTGCGATCAGGCGATCAAATATGGCTTGAGCAAAAAAAAAACAGTAAACAATATTTGTCCTCCAATGAACAATGACTCCATGAGAGTCCAATACTCTATCCAATTAATTTCACAAAGTGTAGGATTATTGACAGTGTGAACATTCTTCCATTACAGATGAATAGATGATACCCTTAGCCTTCAGAGCGAGTTGGTTGAGCAGAGATGTTAGTTTGCTACTACAATGCTAAGGTGGTTCAGGTGGCGGAGCTGTGGAGGCACGTGTCGTCTGGCCGGGGCCCAAAAGACTCGGCACCCATGTTAAAGCTTGGTCTCCAGTCTCCACTGATTGAGCCGCTCTTCGGGCATCCAGCTGCTCATCGGCGGAGAGCACGGCGTAGAAAACGAAGTAACCCTGTCGTGCCGGCTGATCTTCTCCTCTGACCGGTTTAGCATGCATGGAGCGGCCCTGCTTGGCTTCCCGTACCACGCAGCCGCGCACGTCTGATGGCGAGGCCTTGCTGCCAAGCCCGATCTGTTGGCGTGTACACGGGAGATGCGGAACGAGGCATGAGGAGGGAGAGGACGCGTGTGCACCCACAGGCCACCGTGCCGCGGTCTCTCATCACCACGTCTGTGCAGCATAAATATCGTGTTTTTTAATTACTCCCACCGACTCTTCTCTCGTACACTAATAATCATCAGACACGACTTCGAGAGGAGGGAAAAAAAAACAAGCATGAAGCCAGGTGTGTTAGAAACACCCCCGTGATGTTCAGTCCGTCTTTGTTGATCCTGAGACCTTTCATGTTGCATTTCCATGGCCGAATTGCAGTACTCCAGCCACGTATCTTCGTCTCTTAGTCCTGGCCCTTGGCGTTCTCACTCTCCGCAGAACCAAGGTCTTGCGGCCCTTTTCCAAATCGCGTGCCCAAAGTGAGCGTTTTAGAATAAAGGATCTTCAGTTCTAGTTCCCCGTGCATCCCGTTCCTACCCGACATCGATGCTCAATTGCCACCTGATGTCACTCAACATGATCATTGCTCTCATCCTCCACCATTCTTGTTTGGTTCTCCATCACTTTTCAACTAAACTCTGTAGGTGTGTGCAAAATTTTGTTGAGTGTACGCCTTCTGTTGAATATTGATCAGGGAGATGCCTTTTATGGATGCATGTAGGAGCATCGAGTAAACTAAAATGAAATACTTCACCAACCGTAGTAACAGTTACAGTAGTTTTAAATTTATCTTTTGTGTAAATTAAATCAAGACAAGGCAGAAAGATTTTTTTAGGGTCAACGGAGGGGGAGAGAATCGCACCTGAGTTCTTTCATTCATTCATTCATGGCCTGTCCGGCCCATCGGATGACAAAGTTTTTGGCACACATTACAGTGTTGACGGTTTAAATTGCGTTCAAAAAGATCATACACCAGGCTCCCTTCAGGTGGTAGCCTGCAGCCCCAGTTGCACACTTCCTCTCTGTAGCGTTTGCTGCTGTGTCGACCTTTCATCGCGAAACACCAGGCCATTCCTTCCTTTCCAAAGTTGCCAACAGCACAGCAGAAAGATTTTTTTATTAGGAAAGAACAGCCTCATTTAATTAACTTAATAATGGACGACTAGTTGCCTACTGTTTTTGTGTCATCTTGGGAATGTGATAGCTAGCAAAGCCAACGAGAATGCAACATTGTTATGTTATGAATGATTGTTATCACAATTGTAGGTGAATGTTATGATTAGCTTACGAGAATGCAATATTGTTATGTTATGAATGATCGTTATCATGATTAAGGTAGATTTTTTAATTTTCTTCATGGCAGTAGCTATGTTAGGCTATATGATATATAGAACCAATGATATTAGGACGATATAGTCTATAAATGTGCTAATGGGCCATTTTTTGCTGTACCGACCCAAGCACAGCCCAAAATATGTGCCATACCGTGCCGCCCATCATGCCGAGATTCTAAGCACGGCACGACCCTCACGTTCATGCCGTGCCGGTACGACCCGAAATTTATCGTGTTGTGCCGTGCTTCGGGTCGTGCCAAAATGCCATGCTTGGAATGGCCCACAAATAGCACGGCCCAAGTCCAACTCTACTCCCGATGCATCCTGCTCTCAGCAAATAGATGCTGACCAATGACCACTATGGCACCACATCTCATCCTTGATTCCCACTTGCATTGTGTGATGATGGCACACACATCAATATATCCTCGTGCGGATAAGGTCTCACTTTCTCTGTCCTCCCCACATCATAACCAAAGCTATGGAGAAGTGAATTATGTATGTTTCCAGTAGTAATTATTATAAAGATCAAATTAGCTATGATATTAACATTAGAGCTGAGTAGCGCTTAGAGAATCTCTCACATCCGTCCTTCTGTCCTCGAGGTGCACGTAAATCTCACGTGCCCAGTGCCCTACGCTATTGTGCTGGCTGAGATGGTGCCGTTGAAGCTGTCATAGACTCCAACTATCCGGCGTGCGTCAACCAGGTTGGCCAGCTGAAAGCCAAAAACACACGAGAGAAATACAACACTACTAGCAGTAGCGGAGCTGAAATAAATTGGAGAGGGTGCACTTACCTTGTAGGTGCATGGTGGAGTTGAGCCTTGTGGATGCATATATGGTGAAATTTAGACGTAATCACTGTTTTTGGATTTATTTTTTCAATTGGTGGTTCTGCACACCCTAATTACAACTTAATTACATTCACCCCTGGACACCAGATATTAAATCTGAACTAAATAATAATCCCCCCACACCCACACGCGCTCATCCAGAAGTACACATGAGTGCTCAATCTGGCTTACGACGTTCATTGTTCTTGATCTATGATCTATATATATTTAATTTAACTACTCTCATCATTGTCAAATATTTCAATCCATGTTCAGCCCTTACGAGCATGGTCCAAAGTAGGTGTATTATTGTTTACCGTACCTTCTTCAAAACTGGAGCTAGATACATTCCTCGTGCCTCACGTCCCTAGAGATCAATCTCACCATTGAACCGCCGGCCACAAACACAAATGCCACATTCCGCCTCCTCCATATACTCTTCCGTTATAATAATGGAAGTAGCTACAAGGCATTCCGCATGATAGTTTTATTCATGGAGGAGTAAAGGAAGTTATTTTTAGGTATTCCTTCAAAACAAAGTTATTTATAGGTAGAGAGCTGCAACTCTGGATTCGGTGTTTCACCAGGATATTGTGACACATAATATTCTGACGACCAACGTATATCAGTCCAATTGGAGATTGATTAACCTGCCAGTCTTGATGACAATTTGGCTGAAGAGAAACTGATTGAGCAACATGGTAAAAAAAAATCTGGCTAGATATTCTAAGAAATTAAACAAAACTGTATCAACAGGAGAAATCAAATGAGTATCCAAAAGAGAAAAATGCATTGCACATTTGCACTGTATCTGACAAGACCGCTTGTATAATTTTTTTTTCTTCATGTTAGATGATGATGAGTAGTTGTATTGTGCCTCATCTTAGGAGCAATAAGAAATCAGTGACGCCGAGACATGTTTGGTTCGCACAGTGGGTCTCCGATCTGGTGAGTTTTTTCTTCTCTACCTTCCTTCATCTAACCTCCTAAATTTACTTCTCCTCATCCCTTCCCTTCATCTTAAATTCCCATTGTATCCCATCCCTAGAGCATCAAATCTCGCCACTCAGCAACCATCCAATCGGCCAATATGCCGCCACACGCATTTCTCTATTACAGCTACAGCCCTCCCCACTCCTGTTGTCCCCCTTTTTGGTACTTCTGTTTCTTATCCCTGGAGAAGCAAAGACAAGTTACTTATACAGGCAGACTGAATCGACTCTGAATTTTCAATATACTTAAGTTCTTCACTAACTAGCGTGTCCATTAATTACTCGTCGATCGTGCAAGTTCTCATTATTAAGTGGTTTTCCATTTCCTTCGATGTGGCGTCGACGGAGCTCCAGAAAGCCCCCGCCACGGCAGACATGGTACCGGAGATGCACCCGAAGCAGAATCCGGCGAGTACGTACGGTCTTTCCTGACGAGCTTGAGCCGTTGAGCGTGGTAGAAATAGGTGCGGTCGCCCGCGCTAAGGAGTCTGACACCGCTGCCACCTATGAGCTGTGGAACAAAGATGTGTCCAGGCTGCATGGTTTGTGCGTGTGAACTTTGGATGACATTTGGCAATTGGCACCTGATCGTCAATTCTGCACGGTAACACAAGTGCTCCCATCGAACCATGCATGACCAGCAGTCTAGTAGATAGTATAATGGTCTCATTAATGGGTTTACGATGATCACTAATTGCATATAAACAAGCCATCATGGAGTATGAGCTCTGCAAGCCTGTTCGTTTTTAACTCAAATTCCATGCATCCTACTCGATCCTAGGATAGATGTTTCCACTCCTCTCACCATCCCCCATTCCTTCATATCTACTACGTGTGTGGGTTATACAAAGTTCGGGCGATGAGCGTGATCCGAAGTTCCAACTTTTTCCTTCAAAGCATGCTCTGCTGAACGATGGCTCACCCTCTGACAGTTGCCCAATGCAACACTGGTAGAAACTGCTACTTTTCAGTGGCCAGCTGATCTGATCAGCAGGAAAGGGAACCACCCGTACGTCAATCCGTAGCATGCTGCACTCCAAGGAACTTTTTTTAGCTCCATCTACAGCTCGGGTTCCTAATGCATCCCATTTCCAACAGGTCTTTGCATGCGGCGGAACTATGTCAGGAACTGGAGATGCCACTGCAGTCCTCATTTCTAGTTTGTTTCTACGCAATCTTCCTAGCAACTTAGCAAGTATCTTAGCTCATTTGCCAGACAATTAATACAGCACGTATAGAAGATGCATCTTATTGCTGAGCTAACTCTGTATACGGATGTAGCAATATCGTAATATGTGTATATGAGATGCACACTCTTGTGTTCGTAGTTGGGTTACAGCACTTACGTAATATTTATGCCTGAAAAATCAAAGGTACTATGGTACTATGGTTCTTAAAAATAGCCAACTACTAAAGCTTGGTAGGACAATAGAACAGTGTGCAAAGAATTCCTAGAAGCCAAAGCTGTTTTGGACTTTTGGTACTAGAAGCCCTACCAAACGGAATTAGAGGAGGTGCAGATAAACACCCATTAGCTCAATCTGTCATTTCTTTTCTGTAATTACAGGAGGCTGCATGGTTTGTGAGTGTGAACTTTGGATGCCATTTGGCACCTGGTAGTCAATTCTTCACAGCAACACACAAGAGCTCCTATCGAACCATGGCCAGCAGTCCAGTATAATGGTCTCAGTAATGAGTTTAGGATGATCGCTAATTGCATATAAACAGAAAAAAGAAGAAGAAAGTACTATTTGATTGAAAAACAATGCACACATGAGGCTGAGAGTAAAGAGGGTGGAAAATTAAAGAAGGCTAAAAGGAGTAAGAGAAAAAGAACTTCACCGCATGGTCAACAATGTCTGGTGCCGTACTACAGCTGTACTGAGATGACAGGCGTCAAAAAAAAAAGCTTGGTGCCGCACTACGACATGTTGCACGTGCGGAGCACCGTTTGAGATCATGATCATCCGCTAAGTGCACGTGTAGATCCGCTCTCCGTCAACCGCAAATCAGGTGAAGGGCAGAGTCGCAGAGAGAACAACTGTGCCCACCAGCCATCATGGAACCGGCGTTCCGATCGCCCTGGCCACAGCAAAGGTAGCATACGAGCTCTGCGAGCCTGTTCATGCTCAGCATAAATTCCTCATGCACCCTACTCCTAGGATAGATGTTTCTACTCCTCCCACCATCCCCCATTCCTGTTCATCTCTACAGTAAACTGCTAAAGCATAAGTGGAGGGGATTAAAGATTGTATTGTAGTTCGGAGCGTTTTACTTCTGCTGGTCGTCATACAAAGTAGAAGCCAAGGCAGCTACTAGTATATATTTATAGGTGTGACCAGCAAATAAATCTTACTAGCACTTCGCCTTCATCACTACAAGCCGTAGTAACAATCAATGGTACCACATTTTATCTTGTTTTTAAAGTACTACCTGGACATCAAGACCTGGCACAAAGTACAATTATTTAGGCAAGATACAACCGTCTTTATCATGTGCCACGCATATAGGACATCTTCCAATTGGGAACCGTCAATTTAAGGGAACATCAAGATTCCACTTCAAAAAACGGTCAGTTTCATGGTCTCCATTGCGACATGGCATGGCAGGATCATACCCAGTGAGGATGAGAATGGCCGGACTAGAAAGGCCCAAGCAGGACTTGTTTCGGTTTGGTAGGGTTTAAAAAGAACTGATGGGATAAAATCCATTTTAATTCCTTTCAATCCACTTGAATCCCTTATAAGCAGGAGATTAGAGCAACTCCAAGAAGCTTCTTAAACCAACCCGAAAACCAGTTTTAGGGAGAAAACGAAAATTCCGACGCTCCAATGGCTCCCCCTTCCTCGCTCAAAAAATACGGCGCCCCGCATCGGAAGCTCCTTCTCCCACATATTTGCGCGACGTAGAGTTTCCCCAATTGCCCCTCGCGCGCTCCTCCTTTCCCGCGCGCTAGTTGTTTCCCGCAATTTATTTCGCCCGGGCGCGCAATTTCATTGGAGGAGGCAAGGCGTGCGGCGGCGGCGGGAGCGGCATTGGAGGCGGGAGCGGTGGCGATGGCGCCAGGAGCCTTGAGATGCAGCCCGCACGGTCATCTGCCCCCAATCGGCAAGCGCAAGTATGCCACGGCGGCTAGAGGATGCGGCAGGTGCTGTCCGCCGGCAGCGGCATCCCCCAATGGCCTGGCGGCAACAGACATTTGTAGATGGCCGGCAGTGGAGACCATGACCTAGCCGGCGGAGGTGACCTGCAAGGTCAATTGCAAGGTGGAGGAGCACCCCGTCCTCCGATGGCAGCACCTGCCGGCGTTGAGTCGGATCCACTTCCAGCAGCGTTATTGTATTGCAGTAACAACCTCTCTACAACCTTCGACCGCGCGGCCAACGGTATGAATCTTGAGCACTTTGTTCAACTACATTGCTGTGAAAATCTTAGTGGTGCCTGTGAATTGCCTGGTGATGGACCATGAGCAGTGGATGTTAATGTTGTTTGTGTTGATTTCTTTGTGTTGTCGGGCCATGTTTGAGGTTGACAATGATGATTTTGTGTGTGGTCCAGGAGCTTTAGCATTACTCCAACATAGGACAATTAAACTGCTTTCTTCTGGCAATTAAAAGTAGTTATATCTTTCATATACACCAACCTTTGATTATCCTATATTTTAAGGAGGAATGCTATAATTGGTATTGCTATTTTGACTACCTTTATTCTACAGCATGGCATATTTGAATATGGATCATAATTGTTTATACACATGGTTATAGGCTGCATCTATCCAATGGAGATGCAAAACACTGAAAATGCAATTGCATTCACTCATGCAGGACTCTATTTCGGTCTCTGTTTTATTTGTTGGTCACATCTATGAAACACGCAGGAGGGCTGCTTGTATGACTATACAGAAGAAGTTCCCTTAAATAATACCTCCATAGCTAGCTTTTTCTCTAGACCAACAAGCAACTAAACAAACAACTCCTTACATTGTATTGATCGCATGCTTATTGTTGATTTGCCTTAGAAACTAATGTTGAGTTTCAGGACAACCCTACAGTCTACCAAAACGATTGTTAGTCATAAAGGAACAACATGTGTTGAAACTGAGATGCTTTACATTTCAACACTTTTAAACCTGCAACATGTGTTGAAATGTAAAGCATCTCTGTTCTTCGACAATACAATACCATCATATTGCAGTTTTGGAAGCTTCCTTTAAGTAAAACTTGCCAAATTTAAGATAAAAAATATAGAATTTGCATCACCAAAATAAGAGAACACATTCCTTTTCTTCTCATGGTCTAAGCAGCAATAGTTCAGATACAAAGGGTTTCAAAGGAGAGAAATCTAAATTTCCATTCTGATATGATTTGCAACTGGACTAAATAGTCACTGCAGATACAACAAAGGTGATCATTCTAACATTTATACTTCACTGCAAGTAAGGTCTGTTTGATGTGTATGGTACTGTGTGATGTGTGATCAATGTGTTTGGAAGACAAGATTATGATCAGGTTGGTTGTGTTCAAGTTGTGGTCAGGTATGTGTAGTACAATATAATTTCAGAGCTACTGTAAGACTTGGAGTTTAGAGCTTGAGAGGCTGGAAGTTGTGATGCCTTGATTTTGCTCAGACTACAGAACCTGAAATGGATGGTGCTGAGTGTATTTTGTTTGCTATTTAAATTGGAATCAGTCAGGTAGACATGTTCCTTCATTGTCGAAAAACGATAAGCTTCAGAGGCTAGAATTTGTGGTGCCCTGATATCTTCATCTCTGTCCCTACTGATTGTCATACTTGTTATCATCAACATTTTTTCCCAAATTGTAGAAGATCATATGATAAATGTTGTCGTGTTTATATTATTTTGTAAAGGAACTCTCTTTTTGTTTATTAGATTCTGCAGGTACATATTAAGCTCATATGTTTTTTTTCCATACATTATAATTTCCTCGTGATTGAATTCAATATGCACCCTTCTATTAAGAGCTTCTTCTATTGTTGGTGTGTGGAGTATTGTACAATTATGCAGTGTCAATAGAATGAGAATGTATGTAGTGTCTACAGTACCCTTCTATTACGGAAGTCTCCACAGCCTGCTTCAGTTCAAAAGCCTGCAATGGAGGTCTCTGCGGTAAACTCCTGTGCGGCGGAGGGGCTTCGCAATGCACTAGTGACGGCGCAGGGAGGGCGACCGGAGGAATCCATGAGGAGCCAGGGAATTAACGCGAGGGGGGAGGGGGTCATCTCAACTGATGGGCCCATCATGCTGATGTGGTCTGTTTTGAAATATTGGGAAGGTTAGTATTGGGGACTATTGTGGGATGATATGATTTTGGGGGAAAATAATTTTAGGAAAACCTCAATAAATAGTTTGGGGGAGAAATTTTAGAAAGACTCTTGGAGTTGCTCTTAGCAGAACAAACCCGCAATAACCAATAAGGACACATCCCCCGCTCAAAATCTTTTCATGCAATGGGGCCTTTTTTATGAGGTTTAGACCCTTTTTCTGAAAGCTGTGAAGGCTCAAATGCGCAGGACCTTATTTAATTTTTGGCGAGTCTGCCCCTAAAGATGAGTATTTCCTGATTATTGAAAAGGAACTAATGGATGAATGGCCAAAGCGACAGATCGAAGAAGAGGTGACGGAATAAGTGAGAAGCGAGGTTCCACCAATGGCAAAAAAAAAAACTGCCTTAAAATTTTTGCCATGGGTCTTCTCAATTTTATTCTCAGCTACTGAGTGCCATCAAACTTTGATTCCTCGCTCTGGTCACTTCAACTAGAGTTTCAGTCAACAAGAAAAGAAGCGGAGCGCAGATCCTTCATTCCTTCGGTGATGTGGCACAGCTGACCATGAAGGTTCGGCTTGTCTTTGTGGTGCAAATCTGATCAATTGGTGTTACGGATCTTTCGAAACTAAGCAAATCTGATCAATTCAAGCTGTGCAGCTTCCGTCACCATCGTCCCTTGAACTACGGATACAGCAGTGCCACTCGCCATTGAGGGACTGATCTAATTTTGTCATTTCAATTTCCTAACTCCCTCCGCATCCTCTGCATGCATGTGGCAACCTAAGGACAGTCTGGATAGATGTGCAGGCTATTATATATATCTTCATTTCCTCTACAACTTGTTTTTCTTAGAAAATTTCCTCTATGTTGAAAACTGGAGCATGAATCGGAGAACCAATAGGTTGCTTAAGGTGGTGCGTGCATCTCTGGAGCAACATTATTCTTGCGCAGGACTTAGCAAAGGGTATGCAAAGTTCGGGCGATGAGCGTAATCCAAACTTTTTCCTTCAACTCATGCTCTGTTGAAAGATGGCTTTGTTGGTGATGTGCCTAAGAGGCAATCATAATGATTCGGACTAAACACCCACAAGATAATTGATCCAATTCGAACTAAACACCCACAGGATAATTGATCCATGAGAGATTAAGGTAACTAATGGACCTTCAACCTCGAAGCTCAAGTGTGCTCTATAAATGCGAGGGGTGGGGCTAGGGGCGCCACATCCCACCATGCCACAACCCTAGCCTCCACTTCCTCTCAGGCTGAGCCCGAGACCCCTGCCGCGCGCACGGTGCTAGTACACCGGCGCACGGCGTTCCTTCCCCGTACGTGTGGACTCTGTGGAGGCACTGCTGCTGTGTTGATCGGCTACGGCGGTGCAAGGCTGCTGCTGGGACGAGGACGTGGAGATCGGTTCATAGGACGAGATCGACTACTTCCTCTATACCGACGCGCGATTACGTTGGACTGGCTCTGCTCCAACTCTCCTTTCGTTGCGCTGCGAGTCTAGTTGTAACGATCCATGATACGGTAGATGTAATGCTAGAGTAGCCTACCCATTTTCCTTCAGTGGTACCAGAGTCATCTTGCGTAGTTTTTTGTCTGGATCTTGCACATATAGGTGATATGTGATGGTAGTAGATGTGATCTATTATGGTTAAGTTCATGTGATGGATCTTTTGATGCACGGCTTGATTAGATCAATTGGTCATAAGGGGATGGAATAGGTTCGAGTAGATTGCAGTCACAAAAAGATTAGTTCGTGCTCCTTCTTTGTTGCGCGCATGACTTGTCCCCACCGGTTGGAATCACCATCGAGGCTAGTCATGTGCATAGTTAGTAAATTGAGCCAATAGATCGAGGTCATGTATTGCGGTCTTCTCATATATACCTGTCGCACTGATCAATATGATTGATCTAGAGGAAATTGAGACATTGTGAATGGCTCAGAAATTGGGTTGATGTGATCAATCCGATGAGATTTTCATAGCGATTTCATAGATGCGATCTATATAATTCCGTGAGGTTTTCAGTAAGACTTTTCAACTTGCTCCAACACCAATTAAATTGATCATGAGAGATGATAGAACAACTGAACCTTCGGGTGTCCTTAGAGATCTAAAAGTTAATATCTCAAATAAATCTATACCAACTTATTTCTTTGTAATTGATGCTTGCCATGATAAACATGATGATATAATCCTTAGCTGGTAAATATTGTACTTGATGCGGGAGAAGGCAAAGTAACAGTTAATCTTGATGGTTACAAATATACTTACGATTTTTTTGCTTACATCTTGGAAAAATTTGCATCTATCTCCTGATAACGAGGGGTAGAAAGTGTATGCTTTGCTCAAAGTTTCAGAGATCCTTTACTAAGAGTAATAAAAAATAATGAGGATGACCAAGATAATGAATTGGGAGAAGCAACTGAAGCATTTTCACCTTAATACGGAACTTTGGAGGAAGGAAAATTCGAAAACATTGGAGAATTGGTGCAACAAGAACCAGAAGCACGGGATGTTGAGCAGAAGCCATTACCCAAGGGATTAAAATATGAATATTTGGGGAATAATAAGACGTATCCAGTTATTGTTAGCGATGAGTTAAACAAATAAGAAACCAAGAAGTTGCTGAATTTATTGAGAAGACATCAAAAAAGTGATTGGGTACACGATCAAAGACTTATAAGGAATTAGTCCAGCCTTTTGCACTCATCGAATATAGTTAGAAGATCAACATAAGCCAATTGTGGAGGGCTAGAGAAGACTAAGCCATGCTATGTGCGACATAGTAAAGAAGGAGATGATCAAATTGCTTAATGCTGGGATTATTTATCTAGTACCACATAGTGAATGGGTGAGCCCAGTGCATTGCAAACCAAAGAAACGAGGACTTACTGTTGTGACAAATGAGAAGAATGAGCTAATCTCTCAGAGAACGGTGACAGGGTGGAGCATGTGTATCGACTACCGGAAGCTGAACAAGGCAACTAGGAAGGATCACTTCCCTTTGCCTTTGATAAAATGCTCGAAAGGTTAGCAAAGCATTCTCACTTTTGCTATCTTGATGGATGTTCCAGATTCTTTCAGATTCATATACACCTAGATGATCAGCATAAGACCACGTTCACTTGTCCATATGGAACTTTCGCTTATAGAAGGATGCCTTTTAGATTGTGCAATGCACCTGCATCTTTTTAATGTTGCATGATGGCTATATTTTTAGATTTCATTGAAGTTATTATGGAGGTATTTATGGATGATTTTTTAGTTCACGGTACAGGTTTCGATAACTATCTAGAAAATTTTGATAAAGTTCTTAAGCGATGTGGAGAAGTTGATCTAATCCTAAACTGGGAGAAGTGTCACTTTATGGTAAAATGAGGAATAGTACTTGGGCATGTCATCTGAGAAAGACGGATATAAGTTGATAAAACAAAAATCGAAACTATGAAAAGTTGCCTCCGCCTACAGATATCAAGTCATTGAGAAGTTTTCTCGGACACGTTGGATTTTACAGGAGATTCATTAAGGATTTTTCGAAGATCACCAAACCATTGACATAGCTCCTACAAAAATATGTGAATTTTGAGTTTGATGAAGACTGCTCCAAGCTTTCAGAACTTTAAAACAATTGCTCATCAGTGCGCCCATCATTCAACCTCCAGATTGGAATCTACCTTTCGAAATAATGTGCGATGCAAGTGATTATGTTGTTGGGGCAGTCCTTGGACAAAGAAAAGAAGGAAAGGTACATGCAATTTACTATGCTAGCAAGACTTTAAATGAGGCTCAAATAAATTATGCGACTACGGAGAAAGAATTGCTTGCGGTAGTGTTCACTTTTAAAAAATTTAGATCTTATATTGTGAACTCCAAGTTGATTGTGCATACTAACCACACTGAGATTAAATATCTTTTATCCAAAAAAGATGCTAAACCACGTCTAGTTCACTGGATATTGCTGCTACAAGAATTTGATGTGGAGATCAGAGATAAAAAGGGATCAGAAAATGTGGTAGCTCACCATTTGTCAAGAATGTATCAACAAGATGATGGAAAAGAGGCTATTGAAGATGAAATGAGGGATGATCATCTATATAAAATCCTCGACAAGGATACTTGGATGAATACCATTATTAGAGCAATAAAAAGAGCTCCCTTGAATCACTTACACAGGAATGAAAGGAAAAAAAATGGTTGCTGAAAGTAAGAAATACTATTGGTCTGCACCTTACCTATATAGATATGGAGCAGATGGAGTATTAAGAAGATGCATCCCAAGAGAAGAAAGGGAAGCGCTACTTCGACAATGTCATTCATCAGAATATGGAGGACATTATGGACACTTCAGAACTCAAGCAAAAGTCTGGGCAAGCAGATTCTATTGGCCAGAGATGCCTGAAAATGCAAAGAGATTCATTGCTACTTGCCCATAATACGAAAGAACAGGAAATATTTTAGCTAGAAATTCTATGCCATTGAACTACAACTTGCAGGTAGATTTATTTGACATTTGGGGTATAGATTTCATGGGTCCATTCTTAAACTCACATGGATTTGAGCACATCTTGGTCATGGTTGATTACGTGTCTAAATGGATAGAAGCTATTCCATGTCGGAAGGCATCAACAGAAGAATCAATTCACATAATCAAGACTAAAATATTTCCCAGGTATGGAGTGTTAAGAATCTTGATTAGCGATGGAGGATTACATTTCATGGGAAAAGATTTTTGGTAAATGTCTGTCAAAATTAGGGATTGAACATAGAGTATCTACAGCCTATCATGCTCAAATGAATGGACAAGAACAAACTTCTAATAAAAAGCTGAAGGATATCTTGAAGAAGATGGTGATCAAAGGAGGGAAGGATTGGTCAAAAAAGCTAAATGGAGCATTATGGGCATACAAGATGGCTCACAAAACACCTATAGGTATGACCCCATGTCAATTCGTCTGTAGAAAAACATGCTACCTTTCTGTTGAACTTAAACATAAAGCTTATTGTGCTATAAAGGAAATAAGTCTTGATGTTGATGCTGCAAGAGTAAAAAGAAAAATTCAGATCAGTGAATTAGAAGAGACGAGGCTTAAAGCTTACCACATTGGAAGCATTTATAAGGAAAAAATAAATAGGTGGTTTGATAAAAGGTTTCACAAGAATGAATTCAAAGAAGGAGACAAAGTGCTACTGTTCAACTCTAGGTTCGAACTCTTCGGTAAAGGAAAATTGATGAGCAAGTGGGACGGACCATACATGGTTCATTCTATATCACCTACCGGAGCAGTAACGATTATGGACATCAAAGGAGATCAATATGTTGTGAATGGAAAGTGACTAAAGGTATTCTTGGAACCTGATGTCGTGCCTATCAATTATATTCACGTTTACACCATAGAGGAAGAACAGCCACGCCAAGCCTAACGACACTAAAACGAATACTTTGTACATACTCTATCTTACATTATGTTATTTTCTTTCAAATTTTTCTATAGGACTCGAAAAATTAGATATATTTTTAGACGTACATGCTGCCACGAAAAAGCGGAGGGCAGAAGGGCCAAAAAAACCCCTGGCCGATCGGCCTAGAGACCCACAGGCCGATCGGTCTAGGAGGTTTTCGCCTCCGAATCAGTTCCCCCTTTCCCGTCTTTGGTACTGACAGAATATGGAAGTGAATTTTTGCGGGAAGGGGCAAGGAAGTTTTTGGAAATGTGTGGATCCTTGACCAAAACTTCAAGAGTATATAATGAGGCCAATTGGAGCTCAAGTTTCACATCTATACAAGCAATTCAGATCTACCCAAACCAGAAAAAAAAGTGCGATAGCGATGTCCAGGAGCTCGGGAGATGAGAGGGGGAAGCAACCGGCGAAGGATAAGGCCAGGCCGATCAGCTTGACCTCCCCAGGCCAATCAGCACCACCCTCCCCCTTGGCTGCCTCTTTCGCCCTTCACATGGAAGCTAAGAGGTGCAAGTTGGGTCCCAAAACTCTGCCAAAGACCGCTCGTAACGCTCGCATCAACATTGGAGGCAAGACGCTGTTTGGAAAGCTCGTGGATCGCAAGTTCATCGTCCTCTCGAGTGATGACGAGGAGCTGACAAAGAATAAGGAGGCTGTTGTCGCTCCCACAAGGCGTCCAGCAAGGCTTCTCGGGATCAAGCGCAAGAGCTATGTGGAGAAGACACCCGAGTACTCGCTAGCTGACTATGGAGGTGATAGAGACTAGGAGGACGATAGGAGCCCCGGATCGTGGGGTGTTGCAGGCCATGACGATGAAGAAGATGCCAACACGTACTAGGATTAGGCTGATGAGATGAATAAAAGCAAGGAAGAAGAGTAACACCATCAAGAAAAGGGCAAAGAGAAGGATCTATAAGATGACGGGCCAGAACCGGAGGAGCATTATCATATGTGTTGTACCGCTTGAAGGAAGAACATCCACTACCTCTTCGATGCCTTCGACGACATCATGGAGGCCTTGCAAGCTCTAGATCGGAAGGTTGAAGAAGTGATCACTGTCAAAAGGACTACTTCAAGTTCTTGCAGAGAAACTTGAGGAAGCTATTCGGGATGTGTGGCAATATGAGGAAGAACAGAGCTAATGGAAAAGGAAGCAGCAACCGTCCCGTGTGCAAGCAGTGCGGGCAGCATCACTAGTGCGTTTATGAGTGTCTCTCCCTTTGTACTTCATTCGGTTATGACGAGGACGTCGTAGATTTTAAGTGTAGGGGGCAGATCATCGCTCGTAAGGAGTTTTTGGATCTAGTTTGTTCGAGTCGAGTTGTGTGATAGTCTAAATTAGTGTTTTTTTTATTTCAATCAAAAGTAGATAAAGTAGTAGTCTTCTTAAGCTTCTAGGAAGACTTAGGCTTAGATCTCTACTTTAGTGTCTTTCTGAGAAGAAGCATGAATAAAATTGAGGATCGTGCGAGTGTTCTTAGTGTCTACCTTTGCTTGCTTGTCTTTTATTTTATCTTTACAACTTTGGATCATGAGCACTGTCTTGATTTCTAAATCTTAGTTTTAGAGTTTAGTAATTGATTTGTTTATGCAATACACATGCTTTATGATGATCAAGTGTTTTGGTTTTGATTATACTTTATGAGTAAGGTTTGAATTGGAGGTGATTTAAAATTTTATTGCTTATCTAAAACCTCTACAAAAGCAAGATTGATCAAGTTCCTTAACTAGGTTGAGAGTTATTATTTATCCTAGCCAATGCCTAAAAATATTAATCCGTACCACCATAAGCAGATTTGATGCTTTGAATTAAGTTAGGATCGCTCTCTCTTAGTTTGCTTTAATTCTAAGCATTGATCATACCCTACCATCTCTGATTTCTAGCCTCATCAATATTCAGTAATAAGAGTTCTTCACAGGAACAATCACATTTTCTTTTGAATCTCTAAACCTGAACAAAATATTTCTCAATTTTATTACCTATTCCTTGAACACAACCCAATATTCGAATATCTATTCTATTTTTGGTCGAGCTTTATGAAAAAGAGGGAAAGATACAAGAAAAGAAAGTTTCACCAGAAAGTTGAGCCAGAGTGGAGGAAAAGAGAGGCCAGGCCGATCGGCCTGGGTCTCGTTGCTTTGATTTTCGCGCAGCAAATTCCTGGAAGGCCTCTGGAAGGATCTAAAACTAATTTTTATGGTGTGGTGTTCAGAGAAGGTTCGAAGAAGAGATTAAGAATAAAGAAAGAAAGATAAGTATTGAGAAAGTGAAAAAATAATAGAAGAAAAGGAAAAAGAAATAAATGAGGAGTTTTTACTGTCATGAAGATCGAGATGTGCAAAAAAACATGAACTTGTTTACGGAATAGATTTTCATTACAATCATGTGCAATCCGACGATGAGGACATCGCTTGTGCCTCAGAGTCACTATTTTATTTGCCTTTACACATGTCCACCATTCTATATCTTCTCATCCTTAAAAACCTCATATTATTATGATCAATGGCTCAGAAGGTAGGCAACCGCTAGAGAGTTTTCTTAATTTGATAATATAAGTGTTGATTCCAGCTAGCTTTACCCAAGCTCCACAATATAATTTAGTGATTTTTTAGATGAGAGCTTGCAAATAAGTAGGATAGCCACCATTCATTTAAGCAACAGGTAAGCATCTGGAAAAGATTTCTTGTTTCAATTTTGTTGCAAGGAGATTGTTTTATGATGAAAGAAAAATCCTCCGAAGAAAGCTAGAAAGTAAGTGTAGTTGATTCTTGAACTTACTTGGTCTTAATAATAACTGTGGGGAATCTTTGCTTAGATAAATCTTTGAACACCGATACTTTTATTATCTTTGCTACTCCTCTGATCTTATGTTTGAAGGCTAGGTACTTGACTTGCTTGTTCAGGTTTAGTTCAAGATCTTTATTCAACCCTGCTGGAGAAGTTTATAGTTGCTTAACTTGCTCGAGGACGAGCAAGAGCTAAGCATGGGGGGATTATTGACACTCATTATTGACATACTTTTAGTGCTATTTAACTAGTATTTTCATGCTTAATCTTATACTAACCCGCCACTTAGCACCTGAAATAACCCCATTATTGCATATATGTTGTATTTTGGAGTATAATGCATTAGGATAGGAAATACGACATAATCAAGGGGGTTTGCATAAAGAGCTTAATGGATATTTGGACATGGATCGTCGAGGGAAGCCAGCACAAGGAAGGAGAGGACCAGAAGGGCCTAGGCCGATCAGCCTAGGACCCTCTGGGCCGATCGGTCTGGCCCATTCCAGGGTTCGGTCGACCTCCCATTTCTTCAACGTGAAGTCTAGGATGATGTTTAGGATTTTTTCACCGACATTGACCCAAAGCCGCAGCCCATGGGAGACTATAAATACCTCCTCATGAACTTCAAGGAGAAGAGAGGAGAGAGAGAGAGAGAGAGGAGAAAACACCATGCAGACACCATCCACCACCGCCACAAGGAGGAAAAATGGAGAGAAGATTGGATCTACGGGAAGCCACGCGAAGCCGCGAAGTGGAGCACCAAAGGAGGGAGAAACCTCCCAAGCTGATTGGCTTGGAGGTGCCGAGGCCTATCGGCCTGGGGCTTTTCTACCCCCGTTCATCATCACCTTCGGTCCAGTCAATCTACAGGGCGATCTTTCCCTAGAATTCTATCAACATGTGTAAGATCATGGGATAAATTCTCTGTTTCTCCTCGGGGTTGTATGGAGACCTTAATTTGTAATGGTTGAACCTCTTGTTTAAGATTTGTTTGTTATTTATCATATCTTGATGATGCTCTTTCATGTAATGGCTGGCCAGCGCTATTTTAGGTTGCTTATTTGCTTGCCTAGAATGATCATCAAGTCGTGTTCTTATCGTTCAATATTTGAGTAACCTCGTGTAGTGACAACGTGCGAGAGGGGAAGTGTTGGGCATGGTTCACATCCACTCACAATAACATTTAGATCCAATTCTTTCATGCATGGTGATTACATCTACAAGTGATCCTAGATCCTTAGGACAAGCGTTTTATCTATCTTGTTTACATTCATACTCTCTATCTGTTTTAATCTAAATCACTATTTCTTTTGTTAGATCAATCTTATCATATACAAAGAACCTTCGGTTACATAGATTAGTGCTTAGTTAAGCGTGCAAATCCACTTATTCCATAGATTGATAAACCTTAGGGAATTACTATAACGGAAGAGTTACAACTGATATGTACGTTTGCGGTTCGTAAATTGACGTGCCAACTGCCGTCAACAATGTTCCTCCGTTAGTTTCTCCCGCTAGCTGGTGGTTAAACTGAGAACAAAAGGTATATATACAGAATGCACACACACATACAACACTGTGTGCATGTGACTGACGATATGATTTAGGGCCAGTAGAGTGACTTAAGGCACTCTAGTTATATATCCCTGGCATCAATCGTGCCTGCTGTTCACTAGTAGAGAATTGACTTTCCATGCGCCCCCTTTTATCCCGGTTTAAAGTTGGCCCAGGACAAAAGGTTCACCAACCGGGACTAAAACTCGGTCACTGGTGGGGGGCTCACCAACCGGGACCTTTTATCCCGGTTGCAAAGGCTAGTGGGAAAAAAAGACTCTGAGAGGCCTTTTATCCTGGTTTGAAACACCAACCGAGATAAAAGACCCCCCCTTTTATCCCGGTTGGTAACACTTTATCCCGGTTGGTAACACCAACCGGGATAAAAGGGTCAAGAGCCTTTTATCCCGGTTTGTAATACCAACCGGGATAAAAGGGGGTCATTTATCCCGGTTGGTGTTTCAAACCGGGATAAAAGGGTCCCCAACGAGGTGACTGGAAGGTGACTGGAAGAGGATTAAATCCTCGGACCCTTTTATCCCGGTTTGTAATACCAACCGGGATAAAATGGGGTCTTTTATCCCGGTTGGTGTTTCCAACCGGGATAAAAGGGTCCCCACGAGTTAATACAAAAGGATAGCATCCCCTACATACTCAGATGTGGTGTGTAGGTGGAATGGCAAGGAAGCTACGCGCGAGGCTGGAGGTTGTGGGTTCGAATCCCACGAACCGCGCACGCGCATATTTTGCGTGACTTGTGACCCGCATTTTTTTTGCACCGCCGGCCGTGGTGACCCGTTTTATCCCGGTTGGTAATACCAACCGGGATAAAAGGGGGTCTTTTGTCCCGGTTGAGTGACCCGGGATAAAAGACCCCCCTTTTGTCCCGGTTGGTTTATCCCGGATGGATTTTCGGGATATTTGCACCCTACCAACTGGGACTAAAGTTCAATTCTCTACTAGTGGTTAGTGGTCTGCCCCCAGTACAAAACCTATTATGTGGCGGTTGATCCATGTTACATATGCACATGCATATGGTTACTTGGGGGGTCATCTGATGGTTGCTGATTTGTACTAATTGAGGCCACGTTCTAAAACTGTAATATTTTCACAATTCCCGATGAAAAAAGAATTATAACTCCTTTGTGGCTTATGTATTTTTCTACTTTGCAAAAAGTTGCTACAGATCTGTAGTTTAAACTTTGGTGTAAATTGTTGCCGAGGATACCGCATTAAATTTGTGGATGTAAATACATCCATGTGCACACAGTTGCATACGGCCGGTGCAAATACAAAAGAGAAAATAAATCATAAACTGCCGCCATGCTGCAACCCGTCTAAATAAGGAAAAGAAAACACAGTGCCGGTCCATTTCTTTGAACCATGCCAAATCTGTATTAGTTTGGACTTAACGATGTGTCTTCGTGGAGAATTGACTTGCTGATTAGTACCTAACACCGTATACCAGAGCAAAGAAGCGCACACGACTTCCTTCGCTTTGTGCTAGAAATCCAAAATGTGCTGCTCAGCAGATCCATGGAGCATGACTCATTTAGCTATCATCAGCCCCACATTGCTTTGCGTCCTAGCACTGCCAAGCTTAGGGAAAGTAACTAAAACCCCCTACTTCAACTTGTAATGGTTCTGGGCAAGTACACTGCAAGTTGTAAGTTTGGAAAGTCGAAAATTAAAGCTCAAACAATTAGAACAAATTAGGCTTTCATCGACCAAAGGCTGTCGCAGTTGCTAGTAGGAGCCGAGGAGCCCCCGACTCATTTCTTCAAATGCACTGTCTGCAAGAAAGTAGAGGAGCACGTGACTCTCTCAAGGACCTGGCTAACACCCCCGGCACGGTAACACCGAATGGCATGCAGTGGCCAGCTGGTCGGACAAGGGAACTCAAGTTCATGAAAATTCTGGCACAACTGAAGACCATCACAAATTGTATCTTAGCATCGCCGTGTGGCTTGACAGACTGGAGCATGTTGCATGACCACCTTGTTGGCCTTTGATTTCCGATGCCCCACACTCACAGTAGATCTCACCTTAGAGCATCTCCGACAGTATAAATTAGTTGATAGCTCATAGTTGATGTGAGTCCCATGTATATAGCAGCTTTGAAGATCGTGTTGTGAAAGAGAGTTGCATCGAAAATTAAGCGATACTGGCTCTTCACTCCTAGCTAGTCTCATATTTATTGTCATGTTCAACAAATAAAAAATTAATTGAGTTAGCTCTAAACGATCGGAGATGCCCTTAAGCACCCTCATTCCCCTTCCACATTTTTTTTCATTATTTTTCTCGCACAAGCTGGCTACCAATTTAAAGGCGAGCTGCTACTGACATGAAAAATAAGGAAACTAATTAAGTAGCCACAGCCCACAGCCATGTACGTGTGTACATATACTGGTCTGCTGGATAAGCAGGGTGTTTGGATACCCCGGACTAGACTTTAGTCCCTGTCATATCGGATGTTTACATACTAATTAAGAGTATTAAATATAGTCTAATGATAAAACTAATTGCATAAGTGAGGGTTAATTCACGAGACGAATCTAGTAAGCCTAATTAATCCATAATTAGCCCATATGGTGCTACAGTAAATATGTGCTAATTATGAATTAATTAGGCTTAATAGATTCGTCTCGCGAATTAGCCCTCGTTTATAGGATTAGTTTTATCATTAATCTATGTTTAAAACTTCTAATCAGTGGTCAAACATCCGATTTAACGGGACTAAACTTTAGTCCCTATTATCCAAACACACCGGTAACGCATCCAAACACACAAGTAACCTAAGGCCAGCAGCACCGGTGAATCGATTCATTGTCTCCACGCAAGCAGTGAATGAGCACATATTTTCTCTCTCCAGTACAAATCGCCATCAATCTACCAATTGCAAAATAAAAAACCATTTCCCTTCTTACCATGTCCTTCTCACAGGTATAGCAGCAATCATCCTTTTTTCTTTCTTTATTCAGAATGAATCGACTCAAAAATATGATTCGGATCTTTCTCTCTCCTCCATGAATCGGCTGATTCCAGTGGTCATGATATTGGCTCCACATTGGCTCATGCACCGGCCACCGGAGAAGCCCTAATTAAGACACCTCATCGACCAGGTATTCCATGTTTCACCAATTGATAATAGATCTATTCATCTTGCTACGTGTAGTACATTTCACCAAATGGAGATTGTTCATCTTTGCACAAGGTGTTATGAGGACAAGAGGAGGATTCATGATCGGCACATGGTAATTGGTGTGAATCAATTAAGGCTGCACGTGAAACGACGAGATTTTCTATAATTCTCTAATTACTACACCTTTTTTTCCTAGAACGTGGCCCCTGTAATCTTTCTAGTACTTTACAAACGTGCTGCAAGTCTTTAATCTAACCTTTGTATAGCGAATATGACCCTAACAAGGTTATATTGTGATTTTTGTGACTAAGTAAAAAGATAGTGATCAATAGTGCAGTTAGGAACAATTTGGCATCCGACAAGAGGACCCCCTGCCGTGAGGGCCGAACCCATAAGGAGTTAGAAGATGAGTTCCTCAGGCTTCAATCACCTTACACTTACAGTCGAGGTGGGGTGCCGGTCTACCAGAACTAAGACATCGAGCTAGACCCTGGTGATGAGCCTGAGGTGCACGAGCTACCGTTGAACCCACCGGAGGGAACACCAACATGGCAACATGGTCAAGTGCTTCCGCCCTCACCTTCCTGGTTATCAAGTGATTCTATCCACTGGAGGCAGGCAAAGTAATGACGCATTCCACGAATTATCCTTTAAAAAACACATAGGAATAGGCAATGTGCTGAACAAAAGGCATATTGGAAGTCCATGAGATGAACATTGCACATTCTTCGTGAACCACCATGAGAAACAAAATCAGCAGCCATAAAGAAATGAAAAGTTCTCTCCAAGAGCTGCAGCGGACACCTCAGAAGTTTATATGCAGCATTGGCTGCGTCAAATTTTACAAAGACCTCAGTGCCGTGACTTAGAGCAAGCAATGATACGAGAACGAATTACACAAACCTACAATTTACTGTTAACACTAGTAGGATCAAGAACTGACCAGGTTCCTCTAATCATTTATGTGCCCTCACAACTCCACCGGGTAATTCTTGAAATGTCTGCTACAATCAACAGCTCATTTCACCTCGAGAACAAAAAATATTGAATACTGCACAAAACAATCAGAAAAAAGGAAAATCTTCTTCGTAGAATCTATTGTAACACATCTACATGGATTCTAAGCCTTGCCTTTCCTTTTAGCATCTAGAGCCTGTCAAGCATGAAAATCAAACAAAAGGAAACATGTAACCACATAATATAAACAGATATGTAACAGTTTGAGATCAGAAATGCCATATAAAGGGATACCTTTTTCTGGAAAGTTCTCATTACCAATACAATTAGGTCACGTAACCTACATCAGTCAGATAATCAGATATATGATTTTTATTTGCTTTGCAAACATGAAAAAGAAAATGTGCTATAGAGAAGTTTGGTAGGGAGGTACGGTGATGGTACCTAACATCATAGTCCTCATTGTTTGGGTCTGATAGTCCCTGTGTGTTAACTGGTAGATTTGCGCCCGTAGAACTTACTAAAACAAATTGAGTAGTGCGCCCATTCGGAATTTTTGTCTGAGGACAAATTGAATATAGGACAGTCAAATAAACATGTTGGATTAATCAAATAGTTACTGTAGATTTTGTCAGCTAGCCATTCAGAATTACTAAAACAACCAACTTCGCATGGAAAAAGTATACCTGTAGATATGAAGAGTACTTCTCATCAATTATAACTTCACCAGTATGCTTTAACTTAATCTGATAGCTAGGTCGTGTAAGCACCAATGTAGCCAGTTCCCATTCCTCAGGAGGAGAATATGCATGCTGCACAAAAGAAGGTAGAAATCAGCCTATAGTGTTCAGTCAGACTTTCAGTAGAACATATGGCATGACACCACCGTAGTGCAATCAAGTATCGAACAATTGTTCAGCTAGCAGCACCAGATGGTTGCTAGGAGACAGAAGTGTAGGAGCTGCCCAGAAGGAGAACAGGCATACTTTTCCCAGAAAAGATCACAATATCCAAATACTCTACCCAACTGTTTTTCTTGAACAGTAGGGTGCATAACCTATTCTGCACAGGGAAAAAGTACACATCCAGACACCAACTACACAAACCAAACAATAAAATAAGCTTGAACATTTAATATCGCATTGCTGTCTTCCTAGCACTGTAAAGAGATCAAATCGAGTGCCTTCAAGTCTTTTAAGTATGTCAAAGAATACAGGATGTATGTCTTTTTAAATAGTAACTCAATAATTCATCAAGGGCAAATTGCAGTAGTAAGCAGTATACATGGGAGTTACAACTACATTAGCAACAGTATAATGCTTGTCACCATGATAAAGATTCTTGGAGAAGATGCCTTCAAATTAAACATCATGTTATCTTCATAGGGCAGCATCAAACACTAATTAGCACAGGCATATTGACGGAGCAATAAACATTTTAAGACATACCAGGACAACAACTTCAAATTCAGCTTTCCCATTCAAAATGCATGCATCAATATGATTCTGCATCTCTGGATCTGCATATGTAAGATGGAACTTTAATTATATAGGAAACAAATTGTAAAAAAAATGATGGTTAAATGCAACTAAGGCTAATGGAGAGTTGGGGGTGGTTTGGAAACAGGGAGCACAGCACACTAAAAACCTCAGGATTTCAGCAACAGCCACGTGAAGGATCAGTCATGGAAAAATACACATCAGGCAAATTTTAATTCAGCTATGGTGATATACACATTTTAAAATGACATCTGATAGGTAAAGAAGCAAGTAGAAACACTATTATAAAAGCACCTTCGTGCCTTTTTGTTCAAATTGTTAAAGCCATGACTTTTAGAAACAACTGCATGACCTGAACTTCAGTTAACTGTGACTCGATTTCTCAGCAGATTAGTTTTAAAAATTGAATAACAAGAGAAAATGCATAGATATTTGGAAATTTATTAAAAAATCGAAATTACAGTGATATTTTCTTTTTCTGAAGCAATAGCACATGACAGCCCTACCTTGGGCCACATGAATAGCAAGGGATGCAATCATGCAAAAAGGTCAAAAACCACAAATGCTGTCTATAGATAATTTTCCTTAGTTCAGGGTTGTACCAAGATTAATTTTATTATTATTATTTTGAATTGATTAATGTAAGTAAAGATGGCCTTTCAGCTTTCGCCAACAGCAAAACTCTAACTATTACCTAGTAATAAATGTCTAAATTTTTTTGGAAAAAAAAACAGAGGAAACCCTAGCAATGTGTTGTTTCTCCTACAACCTTTTTAAAGCATGGCATGAGAATATGTAAGTTTTAATAAGTTAATCCAATTATATTGAAGAAAGCATTACAATGTTGTAATCCATGAGATCAGCAATCAAACAATGCAGCAACATTGCAGTAAAAACTCACCACAGGTTATCTTATACCCATTGTTAGCAAATTTTGTCACTAAATCACCCTACAAAAAAAAAGGAGACTTCTTACACTAGGATAATGGCACTGTAGGTGGAATTCTATTCAAAACAGGCTGTATCAGATGCTCATCAGCTCAGTATTCAAAACAACACATGTATAAGGTAAAGAGCTCAAGTACAGTCCTACTGTCTACATATTAAGCATGACATTCTCAAATTATGAAAAGGGAAACCAGTAGCCCATGTCTTCCAAATGTACAATTTAGCACATACTATTATTGAGACAGAATTGAGAGCAGAAACTTATCATAATAGTGTTTCTACTCCCTCCTGTATAACAAATAACACTTTAAAATGTGTTAAGTGAAAAACATCGGACCTGATCATTGACATATACAGAAAAAACTTAGATGAGCGCGCAACCTACAGCTAAAGAGACTGCTTAAATGTTTTATATTCTGAATAATAACCTGACGGCCATTATCATCCATAGGCGTGCAGTCTACAGCAAGAAGAGTGCCAACATCATCTGCAGTAACCACATAGTCATACATCGTAGCACCTGGATTTCAAAATATAAAGAACTAGTCAGCAAACTTAAATTGTCTCTGACAATATATCATATAATGTAGAACAAATTCCCCAAGTTACCTTCGATAGACTGCCTGGTACCATTTTCAAGATGGCGAACCCACTAGAATAGAAACATCATGGGATGAAAGGTTTTGCTCACAAGATTTAACCATTAAGAGCAATTACAAAGAAACATAATTAGGAGTCAGAAAACAACATACCTGGAAATTGCAAAGGGTAGTACCATTTGTAGGGAAACCACATGCTGTTAATGTAGATCCTAGTCTAGGCTCGCCAACAATTTGAAACCCCTCAATACCAGGTAAGGGATCACCTAAATTAAATGCGCGAATACATCAATAGATATATTCTGGAATCTTTTTTAGTTATAGAATTAGCTCCGTAGTTACCATCAGCTGGGTAATCCTGATTTTCATGCCTGTACAACTGCGAGTCACCATCTACTCTTGCTTCTCCATTACGAACATTTTCCTCAAAATAATTAGAAGGTGTAGTGCCCACAATATCCCTGAAATAAAGGGGCGGCCAAGAAACAGATGTCAAAATATTTTCATACAGAACACAGGTTAGACTGGATAGCAACAAATGATAATTAGATATTCAGATCTTGAGCATACTGCTGAAAATGGGATCCATGGTACATTTGCTCAACATGCCGATCACTTGAAACTTGAGCATACCGAAGAGTGTTCCTATTTGCATCCTGTAAACAAGAACCACTTAACCAATTACGTATGAAGTTGTGGTGTTAGGAAAGTTAGGTACAGGACCACATTACCATATTATAAGATGGGGAAGGTTCATTTCTCGACGGAGTTGCTTGCTGATGATTGGGATTATATATGTTTCCAGGTTGAGTCATATCACCTAAACTGTCCTGGATCAGTACAATCAACTAAGTGTCTCAAAAAGGATAGCTTGAGTTGCATCAAAATACTAGCAGTAGGTAAACTGGTTGTAGCAACATCCAACAAAAGACAAGAGCTATATGCAGTCGTGCAGAGGCATACTGGCACACAATCAACTACATGATACACAAGCTATACAGGTGGTTAACACACTGAAAAAGAAGTTGCCCGAATATTTCAAAGCACAATTCGGCAAACTCTTGAACATGTCAATTATCTAGTAATCTTAGTTTACTCAGGTAAACTAATGATCAACAGTGGAGTTATATCAAGAGACACGTATGTAGGTCCAAGCAATCATATAAATCATAGCTGCCCCCATTGGAATTATGTAAATTCTAAAAGAGAGATCATTGAACATTTCTTTTCTTGTGACCCACCCACCCGAAACTGCATATGATTAAAGATAGTTTAGGGCCTATTTGACATTGAGGAAACAGGAAAGTTAAAAATAAACTTTAACAGAAAGGAGACATAATTCTTTATCTAAGCCGATCACAGTAGCCCATCAACTAAACCAAATTGAGATATATCAGTAGTTTCATTACTTTTTTTTTTAGCCAAAATCTGTTGAGCCACATTCAGTGGATCAATAGAATACAAAAAAGTGCATTTATAACTAGTTAGCTACCCATATTTAAAATCTAGAACGGCATGAGATTTTTCCAAAGTCATCTTGCCACTGTGCCACAGATATATTTTGCAAGTTAAAGACCCAAAACAAAACAGTATCAAACATTTCAGTATTTCACAATCTTAAGGATGCACAATTGTGAACACTTACATTTAAAGATCTGATCTTCCAATACAACTGCTGGTACAAGCGCTGAAAATTGTGGCCAAAAGAAACTGTTACACCCTCATGTGAGACAGAGAGCACAAGTAACATAAAGGAACTAGTCAACAAGTCTGATTTTTAAAGACTATGTAGGCATACTGCAGCAACGATATGAACTGAGCAAGGCACTAGAGGATAGGAGGAATGAAGAAAAAAAATTGAAGAATTGAGCTAATTAAACTGCCGAAACAACTTCAGTTCGGTACGAGATTATGATGGCAGCTAGCCATGTAATGAACCATCGCAACCGATGTGTCTTTGATGGGGCCTCTCCAAGTGTTACCAGAGCTTTGTTGTCGGCCAGTGAGGAGTTACATTTGTGGGGTATGGCTGGAGCTCGAGGAGTTAATCACCTCCTTGCTCTAGTGCCAACTGAGGAGTGAAGATTTAGGTCGAGGTCGGCTGTTTTTTCTGTAGAGAAGGCGCTTGTCGGCATGATTCTGTAATGGTGTGTGTGTGTGTGTGTGTGTGTTTGTGTGTTGTAAGGGTTCTTATCCCTTTTTTCTTCTTAATATAATGACACGCCTCTCCTGCGTGTTTGAGGGAAAAAAAGAAAGATTCTCAAAGGTCACTCATTGTAAACAATATAGCAGCTAGCCATTGCCACACTAACTAACATGTTATACAAAGTGTCAGAGTACATTCTTATCGGTAAGTCTGTGCAAGCAGGTCAAGAAGTCTATTAGAAAATGTCTTGCTCGTAGGGTACAGTTTTGGCAAATGAGTAAATCCAGTAACATTTGAGCAAAAGAGGAGAGATATATTACAGTGAAAATTCAAATTTCAAATAAACTGTAATTTCATCAAGAATTACTGACACCGTTAACATTGTTACAAATCTTTGACTCTGTCAACCAGTAGTTAGATCAATTAAATTTTGTTTTTTCTCAGACCCAGATATTATCATCATAAACATAAACCGCATTTATGTATGATTATCACAGAAGAAACAAAGCAAATGACTTGGACCACAACATAGTAAATGCTCCAGAGCAAGGACAATTCAAACATGTTGATGCAGAAAGAATTACCTTTGTACCAGTTGTAATGGTGGAAGCATTTATTTGAGGTGGGCGGACATTGTATTCTGCTAGCATGCTAAGCAATGATGAAGTGAAAAGGTATAGCTCTTCTTCCTCAGCCTAGAAGAATTCCATATTAGTTTAGACGTTCCCAGAAACACAATAGAAAAGCATGTAATCAATTCATACAAAGCAGCTGACAACATCAAGCAAAAGTGTAGCCAAATGCAGAAAACTAGAGGTAATATTTTACATGAATGCCACATAAAATCATGTGGCTTAGAAAAAATTATAATTGATATCTCATTAATATGTAGGCCAAGGAGTTAGGAACCACATATTATATTCAGTGCAAAGCATTTTTTTAATCAAAATCTTTGGAGTGGCGTGCAAATAAAAATCCCATGATGAAATAACATGAGAAATAAAACATCTAAACAGGGCATTGCACACAGAGATTTTGAGCATACATTCTTGAAATGTACAATAGCACCATACTTTTAGATCATTTGCCAGTCTCATATTTTCCTCAATATGGTTTTTCTTCTGGTTCAGTTGTTTCATAGCACCAGATATAGCTTCTTCCTGCTTCTCGTCAACAGCCTAGCAAAGTAAGATTTAAATTAATGCATAGTTCTACAAATGGAACATAAAGCAAAGTGACATGTATCTTTCATAGAGACCATCCTCAAGTCTGTAAGCCTCCTCTCCAGAATATGTTTTTCGTTCAGCAATCTCAGCTCCTACCACAATAAATTAACCACAGTTATAAATTAGGCACAGACATAAAGGAAAAGAAACTAATGTTGAGGTGTTTAACCCTTTCTAACCTCCTACCTTGAGAGATGCATCTGCAACTTGCTTGCGAAGCAACAAGATCTCGTCCTCTTGTGATTGTGATCTAAAGTAAAGTTCCTGCAAAAAGGAACATCAGCAGGTCAAGGAATTGGCACAGATGAAAGGAACAGCAAACTGTAACTTCTGTGAACAGTTACCTTGGTCTCAGGATCCATGAGACGAGTATTGGGGTCTTCCACAACTAAGTCTTTTTGCATGGATGCACCATGGAGTTGATGCCTGCCAATGCAAGATATAGCCTCGTTTCACAAAGAAGTCAACAAAATGAAAGAAAACATCTGTGCAGCAGTTATTTTTGCTCGAGAATGAAGGACCTGACTAAAGTGTCGGAGTTTGGAGCGAAGGATTTGGCATCACCATTTTGTAAACCATAGTCCCTAGCAGGCACCACACTAGTCCTGGAAAGTTGATTCCCACCATTATGATCTGCGTTAACGAGATCAACTGGTGCATCAAATGGATCCCGCATGTCCTTCCTATGAAATTTTCATGTAGATGGATGGCATTAGTCGAGTACAGTACGAAAACCCAATGCATATACACACGATTCATTCACGTGTAAGTTGACAAACACATAATTATCTAGGTAACCCCTAAAAACCCCAACAAAAACGAGTCCCTACTCAGATTAGGGTTACCATTCAAGTTCATCTCAAATTTTGTATGGGAATCAACTGAGCCAATGAACTGTCAACCAAACCCCATCGAATGAGCGGGTCAAGCAAAGGCAAACGCCCCAATCCCGCAAGCAATTTTTCAGTGACCTAAACTAGAAGAGAATGTGTTAAAACAACGCGTTCTAAGGCCTGTTGACCTGACAAATTGACAAGCGAAATTATCAGACCAAACACGTGTTCTTTCATTCTCTCACTGTTCCTTATTCGATTACCATGGCACCCTAAATTGGACAGGACAGAAACACTGTATTTGAAATGGAAGTTCAATTGGAAACACCAGGCACAGAACAGCATACAGAAAAATTTCTGGGGGAAAAAACATGGATTTGTCACCTTAGCCGGATTGGAAGCAAGCGGCACCGGTCGGCGTCAGGCAAGCTCCTCCAGGGGTCGGCGTCACGGGCTCCTATCCAGCGTCTCGATTAGGGGGGCAGCAGCAGGGGGAGGGGGGCGGCGGCGACCTCGTTCAAGGGCAAGTCGTCGGCGCAGAACCCTAGCGGCCACCACGCTACGACGCCTGCGCCGTCGGCAAGCCGGCCACGGCAGGCGACCGGGGATGGGGGCGGCGGCCTCGAGTGGAGCGGCGGCCGGGGATGGGGGCGACGCGGGACTGCCTCGGCCAGGGGCGGAGAGGGAGTGGCGTGCGAGATGGGGGCGCGGCCGCGGGGGGGTGGGATGGGGCGCCGCGGCCTGGGTCGGACGCGGCCGGGGCTGACTCAGATTCGGCGAGTCACCGTGACGCCGTGTGGCTTACTACACTACATCGCGAGCGCCTATTCCACATCCAACGGCTCCCGCGAAAACATAGCCCAGACTTCGTTTTCAGCAGGTGCAGAGGGTCCCATCCGCGCGCGGACTTTCTGCCTCTGCTCTCCCGCGCCGCGCCGCGCCGCGATGCCGGGCCGCTGCCGGAGAAGAGGGAGGAGGGCCGGGATGCCGTGGAGGAGAGAGACGCGAGCCATCGCCGGACACCATGTAGTCTCTGCTCCCCAGAGCCGCGCCGCCCTCCGCTGCCTGAGGCGTCCAGCCTATCCTCGTCCCCAACCAAACAAGAGCTGCGCAGAGCGCCAGAGCGCACCGGCACGCGCTCTACGCGAGAGGAGCAGAGCTCCAGCTCCGTCCAGGCTCATTCAGTCGCGCCAAGCACCCTGCTGGCTGCCGGCCTGCCGCTGCAAAGTCGAAAGAGGATTCGCTCTGGCTCTTGAAAATGCAAATGACAAACGGATTATTCACTAAGATATATGTTCATTTTAAAAGTCCAGTTACATTTACCCGCAAAAAAGAAGTCTAGTTACATATGGATTATTCAAGCTCATAATCAAAACGGCACGTATTTTTTGGGGCAAAAAATGAAGCCCACTTAAACATCTAAGGCCCTGTTTGGGAACCTTGTGCTAAACTTTAGCACAGTGTTAAAGTTTAGCACCCTGAAATAAAGTACTAAAGTTTAGCACTTGGGGTTGTTTGGATACAATTCTAAAGTTTAGCACCTTGTGTAAGAAATGACTACATTGCCCTCATTTATGACTGACTTGGGGAAAGGTGGAGAGGAGAGAGAGGGGGCAACTAGGGAAAAAGTAGCTTGGGGACCACTTTTAGCATCCATTAGCACCTTTTAGGGATGCTAAAAGAAAACAAGTGTGCTAAACTTTAGCACTCACCTTTTAGCTCACTTTGTGCTAAAAGGTGAGTGCTAAAGTTTACCACCCCTTTCCAAACACCCCCTAACACTAGCTCATCCAGCCGCATTAGGACCCCTTCCATGTTCAGGGACTCACGGGCGGGCGCAGCGGCTGCGGCCGCCGCTGTTCATCTTCCCCAACCCCGTCAAAAGCCCCCAAAAATACAAAGGGCCTGTTCGCTTCAGCTTATTCAGCCGGCTTATCAGCCACCAAACAGTATTTTCCTCTCACAACAAATCAGCCGTTTTGGCTTTTCAGCCGGCTTATAAGCTGAAGCGAACAGGCCCAAATAACTTGTGCCGAAACAAAAGGACCAGTAGAAAAGTGGATAATCGGATCGTAGAACAAGGGTCCTTTTGCGCTGTATTATATGCTCGATCTGACATGTGAATTTAGTCAAGAAATTCAGCAACTCAAACATGCACGCTTGAGCAAAAAGAATTTCTTTTGATTCAAATTTCAAATAATTTTATTACACCCTACCATCGGTAAAATAACAAACGAAAGAGGAGATAACATAAACTCGACAGGAAACTGTCATTCATGCATAACCGGACCACTTGCGGGAGCATGACCATTCTCAGGTGCAACGACCTTACGCGGTGGTGGCGGTGTGCAAAGCGCGATTGCACCAGCAACGAGCTGGGAACCAGCCGCGACACTGTCCTCCAGTGTTGTTGTAGGGAGCCTCGTCGAGGCACACACTTTCGCAGCTGCTCGATTTTGAGCACCACCCTTTAAAGTTGCGGCTAAGAAAATAGCAATATTTATCATCCGCTTGAACTGGCATCATCTCTGCATGAAAAACACACGCGCACACGCAACAAACATCAGCCAAAGCATCAAACAGGATAACCCATGGAAACATGGAGATGCTGCTTCAGTGCTTCTCATGCATGTATCTCACGCATATGCATGTACCAGTAGCCATGACGACAAGCAGGAGGACCGCGGCGGCGGATGCAAAGGTATTCCTACGTGAAGACCCCATTGGTCGTTGATCTTCTTTAATTTGTGCTCCGAAGAAGAATGATCCGGTGTCCGTTGAGTGAAGGCGAGTGCCTCGTACGTATAGCACATGTTGCAGAAGGTTTTGATCCTTTCGTTCCGGGAGGAATAGCTTCGCATCATATTGCTGCGGGTACATTGGGCATATTAGCGGGCCTATTCCATCTTAGTGTCCGTCCGCCGTAACGTCTATACAAAGGATTACGTATGGGCAATATTGAAACTGTACTTTCCAGTAGTATTGCTGCTATTTTTTTTGCTGCTTTCGTAGTTGCCGGAACTATGTGGTATGGATCGGCAACTACCCCAATCGAATTATTTGGACCTACTCGTTATCAGTGGGATCAGGGATGAGAAGAGAAGAAATTAAAGAGTAGCTCCAAGACCTAGTATGAACTAGGGCATATGTTACAGGTGCCCCATTTACACCTCTAATTAATCACTGCCAATAATAGGTAAGTTACCCCTATTTTTATAGTTTTATTAAGAACTGCTCATATGAAGACTGCCAATTAATTATAGACTGCTCAGAACAAAGTAAGACTAAGTACAAATTAATATTGATCATTATCTATTCACGTTTGAACTAAAAATGCGTCGGTAATACATACAGTTTGGATTGATACCATCCATGGAAATAATTTGAAGGAATGAATTGAATTGGATTGATTGTGTCAAGGGCTTATCCCTAATGTCAGATAAAAAAGGTTATATGCCTACTTATCAATAAGAGCTTTCGATTAGGATTTTGAATAATGCAGAGTGGAGAGACATAAGTCGAGCAAGATTGTCTATAGCGCATGAAGTATATATAAGGAAGTATATATAAGCCCAGAGGAAGGCATCTATCTTCTCCATTGTAAACTTGTTGAATTAATTATGCATGCAGTTCAACTATTAGAGGGGGGGGATGCCCTATCTAATAGCATATTACAAGGCATGTCTCATTTGGACCATTACTTGCTCAGAAAATATGCAGTATCAGCTGTAGTTACTGAATTGATATAATGTGAGTGTAGAGTAAACATCCTTATAGTTACTAATTATTAGTCAAGCATTTTGCTTTTTTTCTCCCTGTACATTTAAATGGAAGCAAATCTCAATATTTTGTGTTCCATGTGGCCAACAAGAAAACCTTTCTTGTAGTAAAAAAAGTCAAAACACCCATTAAGTGTAAGTCTATAAATCAATAAATTAATTTCCTAATGAACAAGTCTGTACATATATATGTTTGCAAAATAAGATTTTTAACTTTTTGCCGAAATTTTAAAGAATTATCCGTATTTTAAATTGGGAAAAGTTTACTGTTACTGTATTAGGACTTGTTTAGTTGCCAAAATTTGGAGTGCCAAAATTACTGCGCCAGCACTGTAGCACACTGTAGCGTTTCGTTTGTATTTGTGAATTCCTATCCAAACATTGACTAATTAGGCTCAAAAGATTCGTCTCGCAAAGTACAACAAAACTATGCAATTAGTTTTTAATTTCATCTACATTTAGTACTCCATGCATGTACCGTAAGTTTGATGTGATGGGGAATCTTCTTTTTCATAGTGCCAAAGTTGGGAGTTGGGGGTGAACTAAATAAGGGCTCAGTATCTAGAACGAGTACATAGGCAAATCATGTACTATTGATGCTGCTCTGAGCATGGAACAGCAACCGTCTGCACTCTGCAACTCTCCAACAATCCATCATGTCAACACGTGCAACCGTGCATTACTAGTTCGTTCTCCTGTCCGGTTCACTAAGGGCACGTACAACGATTGTCTATTTGTTGTCTCGGTGCTGTCCATTTTGCAAAAGAGTCCTCATTCGAGCGGAGAGACGGCTGCGCCGTCGTCTCACGAAGAGACGATGGGGGCTTGTGCTCCCAGGCTAAACCGACCGCTCCAGCACCGTTGTGCGAAGGCGAGACGGCAAAGCTCGATCCCCTGCGGCGGACTGCGGCTGAGGAGATTTTGCGGGTGCCGCGTGGAAGCATGGTGCCAAAATCTCCATCCTGTGCGCCAATTTCCCCCATAAAATCAGGTTCCTCCCGGGTCCCCCTTCAGTTTCCATCTGCGCCACTCCAATTTCCATCTGGAATCGATGAGACAAGAGGAGCGGGAGGGGGCGGCGACGCGGGATCTGTTGGCGGCGGCGGCGGCGGCGGCAGCTTGGGAGAAGAAGGGCGGCGGCGGCACTGCTGCTGCAAGGGCACAGAAGGGCGCAACAGCGAGAGAAGGAGCTGCGCCGGGGATGCTGCAAGGGCGCAGAAGGACCTGCGGCGGCACTGCACGGGAAGGGTGCAGCAGTGGCAGAAGGAGCTGCCCCTCCTCAATCCACGTCTTCCTTCCTCACCGGCACCCCCACATCCATGGGGTTCTTTCCCCCAACGATTGCACCAGGCTGGGGTCAAGGCGTTGGTGGTAGCCCGATGTCTCATCCATGGATGCATTCTCAAGCTTTGGATTCGACATCATAGTAACAATTCATTCCTAATTTCCCAATTAGCCTTCTAACAGTCTAAGAGACCTAGCATTGTGTTTGATTTACAATTTCCCAATCGCCGGTCGCAGGATCCGACAAAAAATCCGGAGAAGTAAAAGGTGAGGCCGCCAAGCCGATCTCGCGGCACAAAAGTCCAAAAGTTCAACAGGAGAGGAGAGCTGCCGCAGTTGCGTGGCTAGTGGCTACTCTGCCACACTACTTTTTCTCCTCGTAACTAGCAACTGAAACTCTGAAAGAGGTGATCAAATATATATGGACATGGCCAAGAAAGAAGCCTGTTCAACCATAGCCTTGTGTGCATATTCTGTATGTAGGTGGAGAAAGTAACTGCCACCAGTTATCCAAAGAATTTAATGGTTTACCTAATAGTTGACACTATTTTTTCAAGTATGCTCGATAGTCGTTGGCATGTTGGTGTTTGCTTATTGTCTATCAAGAGCCTGGATATTGAAGTTTAATGAGTGGATTTGTGGTGGACTTGAAATTGGAAGGAGAGAGAGGAACAGTAGCTATGAATAACCGGCAATGGGGAAAACTCTTCTTAGGTACTCCATCTTATATCTTTCCTGTTTTTATATTTTGATCCCTAACTCTAAATATATTTACAACTTACACCAACACTCCCCCCTCAAGATGGGAACAAAGACATCATATGGACCCATCTGATGCAGTTTGAGCTTGCAAAATGTAGGTTGGCATGCGGTGAATCTTGATTTTTTTAAAACTAAATAACTAATTAAGGCTGCGCTTGGACAGCTGTTGAGGATTTTTCTATTCCACTGAAAGTTGAGCTTTTTTATTTTAATTTTTTAAAGGAAGGAATCCAATATGACCAGAACAAATTTCCTACACTGTGATTCCCTTGTTGAACGAAGGGCACATTTTGTTTCCGGTAATTTCCTGCACTTTGTAAACAGGACCTAAATTAACATGATCCAACTCTTCAATACAGTATATTTGTCGTCGAAAACCAGTTGGTGAAAGGTATTGTAAACCACACTTCACAATTCATTTGTGTTTCACTCAAGGCCTTCAAATATAACTTAATTATTGCTCCAATTTATAAAAGTATTTTTCTACTTCTTCTCTTCCTCTGCCATCCATCTGGTTCCAACACTCATGTGTCAATCTCTCATTCCTTCTTTAGGAATTACGTGAGGATGCCGAAAATTCAGTTGCTCAGGAGACCTAGGGGTGTTTGATCCTCGGACTAAACTTTAGTCCCTGTCACATCGAATATTTGGACACTAATTAGGAGTATTAAAGATAGGATAATTACAAAACTAATTTCACAATCCCTAGGCTAAATCGCGAGACGAATCTATTAAGCCTAATTAGTCCATGATTTGACAATATGGTGCTACAGTAAATATTGGCTAACGATGGATTAATTAGACTTAATAGATTCGTCTCGCGATTTAGCCTAGGAGTTTTGCAATTAGTTTTGTAATTAGCTCATGTTTAGTCCTCCTAATTAGCATCAAATATCCGATGTGACACGGACTAAACTTTAGCTCCATATCCAAACACCCCCCTAGCCACCAATATGATCCGAGAAAGACTAGCTACAGTTTTTTCTCAATAGTATAATAGGAACAAATTACATGTTTAGGATTGTGCCCATGCATTGATTGATATCGCACCATTTATATTACAGCCGGCCAAAAAACTCAGAGACCCTTGTCCACAAGTGGTATAAAACTTCCCTCTCTACCAAACGATGTGAAATACGGTAGGCCACGGGACATGAATTTGATTCCGCAACTCAAATCACGATGCCTCCTAGTCCTATGTTGAACAACCCCACCTCCATCCCCACCCTCTCTTCCCAAATTCTCCATCCATTGGCTACTTAACTGTTCAGGGTGCTGATTATTTGTATTTGGAGGCCAGCTGCCTACCATACCATGTTCAAGTTCGATGCTTCACTGATCCTCCAACCCCTTATTTATTTGGTGTGTACTCTGTTACGTGCTCCACACATGGGAGCTAGCTCTTATAAGCAGTACATATGGTGCAAATTGTCTTTTAAGCCTACCAACTTGTTGCAAAAGGTTGGCTTCACCAATTTTGATTTCTGATGCCTCACACTCACACAAAAGATCTCGCCTTGCCGTGGCTCTCGTGCCATACTACTACTCCTCATCCTTCCGTATTTCTCCATTCATTTATATATCCTGGTAGCCCAGCAACTACAAGTGCTGAGCTACTATTATGGACACAACGAATAGGAAGCACATTTCGACCACAGTCATACACACACATACATACATATATGGACGAGTAAATGGGTGACAGAAATGAAGTATTTCACTAAAGGACACGTAGTCTATTTTTATCATGTCTTCAAGTACCTGCTATGTACTCCGTATCGATGGCAATCAACCGATACATTGATATCTGCACATGGTCTCTTTGGGCTTGTAAGATTGAATGATTGAGGTCTGGGGTGTGGTGAATCTTGATTCGAATTAAACAATACGGCCCCTATAATATCTTGATTAATTCGAATCAATCTAGTTTCAATAAAAGGGTGGAAAACGTCTCAGGGCCAGTTTGGCAGGGCTCCGGCTCCGGCTCCGTGCGCTTACCGAAGCACGGAGGAGCCGGAGCCGCACCAAACGGCATTGACCGCGGAGCCATTTTTTGGCACATTTGGGAGGAGCCGGAGCCGTTTTAGGCCTGCATGGAGGAGCCCAAAAAAGTGGCTCCGCGGCTCCGGCTCCGGTTCCGCACGAGGAGCCCCTCGCGAGGAGCCCTGCCAAACTCGCCCTCAGCGTGTGTAGTCATGGGCCATACATATAGCTCTTTATGCAAGTGCCTCTAGTTTCAGATACCAATAATGACTTTCATGCAGACTGGCGCTGCCTAACAGAGGGTCTTTCTTTCCGGCTGGCATTTGCGCCAACTAGTGCTGTATGTATGAGCTGTTGAGGATGCAGGCACGGCTTTGCCCCTAAGAAAGGAGAGCAGTGAAAAAAAAAATCTAAGACTCGATCCAATTAGCATTTCACAACAGCGTAAAAAAGAACCAAACTGCAACTCTCTATTTATATATATGTCCATGTGCTGATTACAAGATTCATATAAAAAATGAACACGTAATTACATACTCATCCACACCAGCAAGAGCAAAAGAAAGAGAAGAAAGAAAAAAAAAATCTGAGCGAAGGCAGACAATTTAGCACCACTCCGTGGTCCGTGCACGCGCGCTCGTCCACGGCACACTCAGAAGAGGTAGCCGAAGACGAGCGCGGTCAGGGACGCGGCGGCAACGGCCGGCGCGGCCATGGACGCACCGGACGTCGGGGCGGGCGCGGGGCCCTCGGCCGCGGAGGCGGTCGCGAGCAGGGACGACGCGGCGACGGCGACGACGGCCAGGATCCTGAGCTTGAGGGTGGCCGCCATTTGCTCCGTGCGCGTTTTCTTGGTGGAACGCCGGTCGAGGCTTGTGGATACGGCCGGCGGATTTGCAAGTGAAGCGAGAAGCTGCAGAGGCTGCGTGAGAAGCTTGTCGTGCTCTTGGTTGGATGGAGAAGAAGAGATCACTTTGGGTTGTTATATACGGCAAGGCAGGGCAAGGTTGGTAGGCGGAGGCGAGCCTTGGAAACGAAGGGTTCCGGCTGGAACCCGCCTGGCATTTCCCCGGTGATTCGCTGGCGGCGGCCTTTCTTTCGGAATTCATGGCCGGTTTGGTTGGCTGCCTCGCTGTTGTTGCGTGAGTGCGTGACGCGCTCGCTGGCGCTTGATTGGCTAGCTGCTGCTGGCTTAAAATACGGGGGCGGTTGGGAGGAGCCTTGGCTCGGCTGGCCATTCGTCCTGTGCTGTTGGTGGCGTTCGATCTGTGGTCCTGGTTAGTCCCTCAGAATTCAAACTTTGGCATTATGCAAAAAGAAGATTTCCCATTACATCAAACTTGTGGTACATGTATGGAGTACTAAATGTTAACGAAATTAAAAACTAATTGCACAGTTTGGTTGTACTTGCGAGATGAATCTTTTGAGCCTAATTAGTTAATATTTGAACAATAATTCACAAATACAAACGAAATACTACAGTGTGCTACGGTATCGTACGCCAACCTCACCGAACAAGGCCTGTGTTTGGCCGCGCGAGGGGTTGACAGCCTGCATCCTGCTGAGCCGTGCTGACACTTGACAGCGTGTAGGACTCTGCGCGCTGTTCCGGCTGTCAATGTACGGTTTTCCATTAGCTGATGGATCTGGCTGCGCGGTGAGATCGATCAGATGCGACCACGGACCTCCGATAGTTGACGTGCTGCACAGCCATAGACTCTTGCCGGTAAATTTGAGCTGAATTTTCATGTTTGGATGTTGATTGCGCTGGCAGCATTCAGCACTATTACGTTTTTTGTTTATTTAAAACACCTTTATTTTATTCATTCAGGTTTTTTTAAAAAATGAGGTAGAAACATGCCCATGAGAACTGGATTAGCTTTTCCTTTTCTTTTCCTTTGTTTTTTGAGTATCATGGGCTGCCAGCGGCCCAATGAGTTCCCGGATGCGCCGGGTGGGGGGGGGGGGGGGGGGGGGGGGGGGGGAGGACGGGGGCCATACTGTATGGATCAATCAGCCGGCGCCTCAGCGGCCCAATGAGTTTCCGGATGCGCAGGGGGCTTTTTTTGTTCCGGATTTCGGTCCGCAGTTTAACTGACGCGGGCCATGGGCTACTCCAAGGTGCCCCTTGTGGCAATTTTATGCCTCTGATCGTGACAACAATTTTACTAAGCTGTCAGATTTCAGTTTGACCCTGGTTTTAATTTGTAGCTTTTTTAGATAGTTTTAATTTGTAGCTGTGCAAGAAGCGTTTGCTCAGAGCAGATGCTCTTTCTCCAAGAACAATCCAACAAACAGTGCTTATCCATACTCTTCACTTTTTGCCAAGAAGATTTTGACGTGCACTCTCCGAAAGCGAAAACGAGGGTGACGTCGACCGCAGAAACCTCGACAGCCCTGGGCATCCCATCAAATGGAAAAGAAAACAACAAGTTTCCTTCAAAAAAAAGAAAGAAAGCAACAAGTTGCGGACATGGAGCTTCGTGCCACAGAGAATCGGCACGGCGCATGTATGCACGTACGTACGCATTCAGCCGCGACCGACTGTGATATTCTGCCAATAAGCCGCCACACCAAAGTTTTCTCAAAACGAGCTGCAAGTTATTCGATGCCGCGGCTTTATCCAAGTCCAAGGGACCGAACAAGCAGGGGGAATCAACAAAGCAACAAGGCCAGGAGGCGGCCTCTCACTGTCAGCGCTGTCACTGCACCGCGGCATCACACCGGAAACAGAAGGCAAGCTGCCACACGAGATCCAGGTCCACGGGCCACCAATGAGAGATTTGCCTCTGATCTCATTTCTGACCTCACCCCGCCTCCGTTCATGCGAGCGGTGCGGCTGCGGCGGCTGCGCGCGGACAGGGATAGGGGAAGTCAAGTGAGGAGGGGAATCCAGCTTTTGGCAACGAAAAAGACGTCCACGTTCAATGAACCCACACAAATCCCGGGCCAAATCCAGAGCCATCCCCGGTCACGCCTGCAAGCCGCATCTTGGCCGCCTCGCAGTGGATGCGCGCACATAAAAAATTCGTCGAAATCCCAAACGCTACGAGACAACTGGCGGGCTCCCAACGTGTCACTGACATGTGGGGCTAGAGTGCCCAGGCCCACTTGTCAATCTATTGCATACGACGCGTGGTCGGCACAGGCGTCAGGTGTGGACCACGGGGGATGCTTCACCACTGCCGTTCCCGTCTTCCCCACTGGAATCCACCACCCTCGCACGCCCGCACCGCGCGCATCCACCGCGACCATTTCGTTTCAACTGACATGTGGGTCCACTTACAACAACAACAAAGTCTTTCCATAGACCACGTCCAGGAGGACAATCTCCACTCACTTACCCCGGTGGGGCCAGGTCTCTCGTCCCCATTTTCCCCAATAAAGCCCCGTACCCGTCGTCCCTTCCGGCACGACCCCTCATATCCCACGCTCGCTCGCCACTCCGCCCGCCGCCGCACCTCCGCCCGATCGCTTTTCTCCTTCCTCCGTCTCCGGCGATGTCGGCGGCGGTCGGGGGCGCCGAGTTCCACGGGTTCCGGGGCGCCGCGGCGCAGCTCCCCAGGTCGCGGATGCTCGGGAGGCCGCTCCGGGTGGCGCCACCCGCCGCGGCCCCGGCCGGCGGGGGCGCGTCCTCGGGCAGCATACGCGCTGTCTCCGCGGTGAGTGTCTGTGTGTATGTTTCTAGATTCGTGCTTTTACCTGAGATTCCTCGCGCTGGGACGTTTGGAACAGCATCATTTTTAAAGGATCATGTTTTTTTTTGAGGGTTTTGGGGAGGTGTTTTATTCAAAATGAAACGACGAAATGTGACTCGAATCTGCGGTTTTGGGTGAATTTTTTGTGGGTTTAACTTGAGTATGATTTTTTTTCGATAAAGGCTTCACCCTGCTTTTATAGAAAGCATATAAGAGGACAAAGTTTTAGCACTGGGGACTCCAGTGTTTGCTTACAAGCACCATTACAAGACACCAGAAATTGAAACAGACAAAATAAAAACTGTCCTCCACGAAGTAGCACATCTTCACATGAAGTCTTCCAGAACGCCCCATTCTCTTGATTGGTTCACGAACTGCAGCATCCACGTCTTGACTTGGGTCTCCATTTCCTCCACACGTCCTTTGTCAGCAGCCTTCAACCGTATACGCCATCTCTGTATGAAAGAAAGAATTTTGAAAATTATTTCAGCAGGTTTCTTAAACAGCACCCCCTCCATTGCCATTTTGTTCCTAGTAGTCCATAGACCCCAGCATACAGTTGCAAAGAGAAAGAGCTTAAGGTTGTATCTGGCACACCCCAATGGCAGCCAATTCTCTAGCAAATCTTGCATGCTTGTTGGTATTCTATCCCACCCTAATGCTTCTTTGAAGCATGCCCATGTGAATCGAGCCATCACACAGTTAAAAATAATGTGGTCAACCGTCTCTGGGCATCCACATAACCTACATCTATAATCCCCTTTCCATCTTCTCCTCTTTAGCGCACAGCCTGCTGGCAGCCGGTTTTGGAAAGCTAACCACATAAAGATTTTAAGTTTTAGTGGCATCTTGTTCTCCCATAGTCTCTGCATTCTTCTATTTGCTACACCTCTGAATGTTATGTACCTGTACATCGATCTAGTCGAGTGTTTGCTCGATTTTTCTAACACCCATTTCACATGGTGTCGTTCCGTATTCAATTGAACTTCTTCCAGCCTTCTCTGCAGATCCTCCCATTCTTGCACCTCCAACTGTCCAAATGTTCTGTTGAAACTCCACTGCCAGACCCCATCCATGTAGCAATCTTCCACTAGAGCTTGTTTGTCATTACAGTAGTTGTATAGGTTGGGGTATAGGAGTTTTAGTGGTACATCAGCTGCCCATGTGTCTTCCCAAAACAGAGTGTCACCCCCGCTGTTATTTTTGAAAACTGCCCCCCATTTGAATTTATGTTTGACTTTGTGTATACCTTTCCAGAATTGGGAACCTCTCAACCCATTACTTTTTGGCCACCGAAGCATTTGCCAAATATTTCTCTCTTAGCAGCCTGCAGCAAGGGTCATTATCATCACACGTGTATAATCTCCATATCCATTTTGTCAGCAGCGCCTCATTCATGGTCCTGGTGTTTATGATTCCGAGTCCCCCATAATCTTTGGGTAAACACAGATTTTCCCACTCCATCATATGATACTTGAATTTGTCACTTGCCCCTCTCCAAAAGAATGTTGATCTTATTGAATCCATTTGCTGCTGAGTGCTTTCGCCTAACATAAACATCCCCATGAGGTACCTAGGGATACTGCTCAGAGACGAGTTAGTCAGGATCAGTCTCCCACCTGAAGACATATTTCTCCCTTTCCATGGCTGTAGCTTGTTTCTCATTTTCCCAACGACCCCTTCAAAAATCCGCGCCCCCAGGTGCTTGTTGCTGATGGGAATTCCTAGGTAGTTCATTGGCAGCTTTCCAACTTTGCAGTTAAAATTTGAGTATGATTTAAGGATTATTTAATGGTGTTAGTAAATTTGTTCAGTGGTGGTAGTGTTGGATCGCCTGTTGGATTGTTATTATGATTCTCAGGAATCCAAGTACTAGCAAGGAAGTGAGAGATTCTATTAAATTACTGTAGTTGTTATTTCCAGAATTATTGTCATTTTGTGTGAGGGTAGCTTGTGGGAACGCTGTCAGATAAGCTCTGCGATAAGTGTGAGATGTTCCATTTCGAAACGTTGGTTAACTTGTTTGCCCCAAACAAGATCTCTTGTATTAGTAGTATTTTATTCCTTGCAATGTTTGTTACAAACTGATGCACTAGTACATATTTTTTTATATTTCACTTAGTACAAAAAATTCTATGATAGAGCAACACTTGTTGTTACCTGAAGTTCTGAACTCGTGAGTCTGTCACTCGTGCCTGCAGCCTCTGAAGAAGGATGCAGCTGAAGTGAAGCGAAGCAAGGTTGAGATCATCAAGGAAAAGAGCAATTTCCTCCGGTACCCCTTGAACGAGGAGTTGGTCTCAGAGGCCCCAAATATCAATGATAGTGCTGTCCAGTTGATCAAGTTTCATGGAAGCTACCAACAGACTGATCGAGATGTCCGCGGGCAGAAGAATTACTCTTTCATGCTCCGGACAAAGAATCCTTGTGGGAAAGTTCCGAACCAGCTTTACTTGGCTATGGATACACTTGCTGATGAGTTTGGCATTGGGACACTCCGTTTGACCACCAGGCAGACATTCCAGCTGCATGGTGTTCTTAAGAAGAACCTGAAGACTGTTCTCAGCACTGTCATAAAGAATATGGGCTCAACATTGGGTGCTTGTGGAGATCTGAATAGGAATGTGCTTGCACCTGCAGCGCCTTATGTCAGGAAAGATATCCTTTTTGCTCAACAAACAGCAGAGAACATTGCAGCACTCCTTACACCACAATCTGGAGCTTATTATGACCTGTGGGTGGATGGAGAGAAGATAATGTCAGCTGAAGAGCCTCCTGAGGTCACAAAAGCCCGCAATGACAACTCACATGGAACAAATTTCCCTGACTCTCCGGAACCAATCTACGGCACCCAGTATCTGCCGAGGAAGTTCAAGATTGCAGTTACTGTGGCTGGTGATAACTCTGTTGATATTCTGACCAATGACATTGGTGTTGTTGTTGTTTCAGATGATGCAGGAGAGCCTGTTGGCTTTAACATCTATGTAAGGCCTACAAAAACATTCTGCAACCCATTTCTGCCTTTGATAACATTTTTCTTACATGTTAATTTATTTTATAATGTCTCTCTTACCCTATCTTCCAGGTTGGTGGTGGCATGGGAAGGACACACCGAGTGGAAACTACATTCCCTCGGCTGGCTGATCCATTGGGTTATGTTCCAAAAGAAGATATATTATATGCTATAAAGGCCATCGTCGTCACACAGAGGGAAAATGGAAGAAGGGATGACCGCAAGTATAGTAGGATGAAGTATTTGATTGACCATTGGGGAATTGACAAGTTCCGGGCTGAAGTTGAAAAATATTACGGGAAGAAGTTTGAAAGTTTCCGGCCATTGCCTGAGTGGCAGTTTAACAGCTACCTTGGCTGGCAAGAACAGGTATTATTCTTTCGTTGTCTTGGGCAATACACTGTTACACTAGCTGCAACCCCAAAAAAGAAGAAAAGAGAAAAAAAACTGATGTTACCTTGTAGGAATGATCAATGTCAAAGGTTATTTTACTCACTTAATTCTTCTAGTTTGACATGACACACTTATATTATTTGCCTTTACGCTGTGCTTCATAAGAATCAAATATGATAAGTTTGTTAATTCACTTACATGCTTGATCAATCACAATATTATTGGACTTACATTAGCTATATCTAAGTTATCTCTGTTTTTGTCTGTTATAGGGTGATGGGAAATTATTCTATGGAGTGCATGTTGATAATGGTCGTGTTGGTGGGCAAGCAAAGAAAACTCTACGGGAGATAATTGAGAAGTATAATTTGGATGTTAGTATTACCCCAAACCAAAATCTTATTTTATGTGGGATCGATCAGGCATGGAGAGAACCCATCACTACAGCTCTTGCACAAGCTGGCCTGCTGGTGAGATTTACTTTCTCTATTTGATATAACTGGTTTGAGATGTCCAAATACATCTTCTTTATTTCTTTGGTTTACACAAAATTCTTTCAGTTCTCCTTGCTTTTTCTGCCACCCTGATTGAAACCATTGTTCTTCTTATAACTACTTAATACATACGGAGGCTTTTCTCACTCTGAAAATCCCAAGAAAAAAAATATGAGGATGCAGTATTACTTTCTGTATACGTTTAATTTCTGCAACATTGTGGTATGCTGGTGGAATATAACTGAAGTTGGTGTGTTCATGTATATAGGAACCAAAGGATGTGGACCCCCTGAATTTAACTGCCATGGCATGCCCTGCCTTGCCACTGTGCCCTTTGGCACAAACAGAAGCTGAACGTGGGATCCTACCTATTCTTAAAAGAATTAGAGCAGTTTTCGATAAGGTATTTATCTGTTATGTTGTTAAAAATTACATTAGTAGATGCACAGTATGTATTCGAGACTAGTCATTTGATATTACTCCATCTGCTTAATAGGTTGGTATCAAGGATTCGGAGTCTGTGGTTGTGAGGATAACTGGCTGCCCTAATGGATGTGCTAGACCATATATGGCAGAGCTTGGTTTTGTTGGTGATGGCCCGAAAAGTTACCAGGTAGTAAGAATAGTGGCATATTTTAGACATCATTTTGATTACATTCTTTTGTATTTGTTGTACTCTACTTTAGTTTTGTGTTCCTCTTGTATTTATTGTACTCTACTGTGACCATAGATCTGGCTGGGTGGAACACCAAACCAGAGTACCCTAGCAGAATCATTCATGAACAAAGTGAAGCTTGATGACATTGAGAAGGTTTTGGAACCTCTATTTTCCTACTGGAACAGCACGCGCCTGGAAGGTGAATCTTTTGGAAGCTTCACAAACCGAACAGTAAGTGGATACTACTCTTTCTGCATATACTGTTCCTGTTAGTAATTTGGGCTGTGTTTGGATGGTAGCCGCAACTTGCCGCGCTGAGGTGTGGCGTGCTGCAGTTATTTAGGCAGCTGTTTGGCTTCTGACCAAGGTTAGGCTCGCTGCAAAACACTAGGCACGTCACCCGCAGTTTGCTGCACAAATCGACGCCAAAAGTGCGGCGGGCGATTTGTCCGCCGCAGCTGCGGCCCGTTGGGTTTGACTCAGGACCACCAGTTCAAGCTTTCAGAGTAGTATTCCCTATGCGATGCTCAAACTCCCTTACCACTAGTACCAGTCAATAAGTGGAAAACCAACTAGATTTTTTTTATCATCACCATTTGTAAATGTATTGAGACTGCACTTTTAATCATCGCTTATTAATCAGGAGAAGCTTATTAATCAGGAGAAGCCGAGAAGGGCTACATGAATGTGGAATTGTGAATACTAATTGAAAGTTTACAGCACTACTGCACCTCGATATGAATTGATAGTAATATATGGTTATATACCAAGCTGTGTATCATCAACCACATGATAAGTTATGCCGTCAACAAATCCTGTGTTTTCAACCAAAAAAAGTAGATAAGCAGCATGTAATGATTAGCCCATGTCTGCCATCATTTTGGATTAGTAGCACATCTGTCTTCGATTATGTTAATTGATTTTGCTGGGGTGGAGGGTGAGTTTCAGTTGAAATTTTCACAAATGCGGGATTGCATCCTTGGATGGCAAGTCTTTCGGTCAATGGACATTGTGTCCGTTAGACACTTAGGGCCTGTTTGGATACCCTGTGTTAAAATTTAACAAGTGTTAAAGTTTTAACACTCTCAAATAGAGTGCTAAAGTTTAACACATTGGGGTGTTTGGATGATGTGTTAAACTTTAACACTTTTGGTGGGAAATGACTCCATTACCCTCTCATTTATGGCCGGCCGAGAGAGAGGGAGGAGAGAGAAGGGGTAACCTGGGAAAAAGTGGAGAGGGGGACCACTTTTAACATCTTTAGCAAGTTTTAACACCCCCTCCATGTGTTTATGAAAAATGAGGTGTTAAACTTTAACACCTCACTTTTAACATAAGTGTTTGGATAGGAAAGTGTTAAAAAGTGTTAAAAGTGGGGTGTTAAACCCCCTTCCCAAACAGGGCCTTAGATTGTGGCAAGCTTTTTCAGTAAACTAGTGAAGCTGACTGCTTTGTTGCGTTCTTTATACCAGTGACTTTCCCCCTACTGAAGCTGACTGCATACATGTTGGCATGTTGCAATCCTCATTTGCATATCATCTTTTGGCTCTTGCTGTCTTGGTCTTGTCCATTATTGCTCTCTGCAGTGTCTTCTAGTCGGTTATCTTACCCATCTCTCGCATTCCAGGGATTCAACAAATTGAAAGAGGTGGTGGACAAGTGGGTAGAGTCACCATCAGCCGCATAAAAGGATCGCTTTTGTCGGATAAAATCCCGGGCTCGCAGCACAATTTTGTCTCCGACATTCACGGTGTGCGACGAAAGGCTCTCCAGATAAACGAGATAAAGAGGTTGTCAACCCCGTTGACAATAGAAAACGAAGGCTCGGTTTGGAGTCGTTATGTTTGTTGGGTTGAGTGATCAAAATTTTTTTGCGTGTGCTTTGAAGGAAACCTATGTCGACTTGAATAAATTCCTCGCAAAGTTGTGCCTCAGAATAAATTCGACCGAGGCATTGAGTTCTGCCATCGTCCTGACCACAGACTGGAACTGCCCACGTTTGTATTGCTGTGGTTCTGGGAAGCGCATTTGATTGAATTCCGCGGTTGTTAACGGGCCTGGCCCGCATGAAATGCGGACCTGGTTTGGGCTGGGGCCGTGCAACAACATTCGTATTTTTGCTGCGTGCAGTGCACTGCCAGTGCAGCAGCAGTCACTGGCATCACCATCGCACCACATGCAGTGGAGTCGCGGTATCCCAGGATCGAAAAGGGTGACCTGCTGCACTGGAAAAGCTGGTACGCCGTACGCAATGAGCAAAAGGCCGTGCCTGACGAGCTCGGTGCCCCTGCGCGCGTGTCGGCACGCGAGTGACCTTTTCCTCGCGTCGTCTGGATCGAGAAACTGCCACACTGCTGTTGCCTGCTGGAACCGGGGCGCTCGCCGCAGCTGCCGCGCCTGCACCCGTCAAAGGCTGGGGCGAGCGAGTGGCGGGCAAAAGCGCGGCCGCGGCCCCGCCCCGCTCGCTGCGCGCACGCCGGCCGCATCCAACCGTTTCGGTCGGTCCTGACTTCTGATAAAAAGATCCGGCCGGACGGACGGCGGGATCTCCCCCGCCGTACGCGCGGTGGAAAGCGACCGAGCGAGACCTCTCGTTAGTTGCAGCGCAGGGGGGCCAACTAGCACGGCGCCAAGTCGCAGGGTAGCGCTGCTGCCGGGCTACCATCTGCACGGTTGGTTGAAGTCTACGACGACGGAGGCACGGGCGGCGGACAGGCCGGGAGGGCAACGGCCACAACGGCGACGCGCCTCGGGCGCGATCGGAGCAGGAAAACGAGAGAGGCCGGGAGCCCGGGAGAGCACACGAGAGGCGGACAGGCGGCCGCGCGTGCACGCCGAGCCGTCGACGCGTGCGCGCGGCCGCGCGCGGAGCCCGTGTGATCGGTGCATGTATGATGTATCCCTGACCCGCGCCGCGGGGTGCGCGTGTGCCGTCGCTGCTGCCGATGGGTCTACTCGCGCGACCCCGTCTGGTGTGTGTCGGTGGCTCGGTGCCATGCCGTCTCAGGAACGCGCGAACGAACGAACCACATCCCGAGCATGGGCACTGGGCCGAGCTTTGCATGACGCTTACGTTACGTGTGAATTGTGATCTAGACTGACATCGAGCTCAAAGGTTCCAAACGAAAAATCAAGCGACACTTTGACATCACAAAATGTCAACATTCTTGAATTCAGTAGTAAGTTGCAGTGTAGGTAGACCGCGTAGAGTCGTAGACTGGCAGAGCACTTTTACAGTTTTACTACAGTTGCGATAGCTCGCGGTGCACTCGCGTACTCTTGCCCGTCGCGATGTGCTCTTGACGCATGGCCCCTGCTGCAGCATTGAAGGAACGGGGCAGGGGCTCGGCTCGTCTGCAAACTTCGCAAAGCTGAGGCACGCCATTGGATATGCGGGCACGGGGGATCCCGTCGCATTGGATCGGCAATTCGGTTGCACAGGGCAATGCAAGAGAGGCTTTATGTTGGCTATATATATCGGCGTAGAGTAGCTGCCGCTGCTTGCAGGTTGCAGCAGTGCCCTTATTGAACTGGCCCGTGCGCTCGAAGGAGTCATTGAATTGACATGGACGAAAATCGTGATGGACCATACCACATCTACGTCCTGATTCATGAAACCTCTGGGCACCTGACTGGCTGGCTGGCTCACACAAAGAAAGAAAGAAAGAAAGAAAGAAAGAAAGAAAGAAAGAATGCGGAATTATCTGAAAGAAAAAGATCAATACACTGATACACAGCAAACATAACTTCTGAACCGCACTGCAAATTGAGCAAACGACGTGGTGGCCACTGGCTCGTGAGAATGAGAATGGTAAAGCAACACGAATGGAGTACCTTTCCAGCTCTGAATGACTCCATGTTGCAAAAGAAACCGAACATTACAACTGGACAGGCCACTGATCAGAAAGATGCTCTACAGATTAAACATCAAGGGCACTGGAACACCATGACACTACAAAGAGCACGTCAGAGCCTTTCTGATCTGTTTCAGACGGCGCTACTGAACTAACCTGGGAGTAATTTTTTCTCCCGGGGATAAAAAAGCCAACCCAGGGGAACGTCGCCAGACGAGATTACTCACCAAATTACGTGGCTGCTCTCTAGTTACTCCTACTAACTAACTGTGGAGTAATTAACTGACACCTGAGACGGGGAAAGGGGAGGATTTGCGCTACAGGAAGATGAAGCATTCCATGGCCACCAACGGGTTGTCCAGGGACTCATTCCCCTCGCCGTCGCCGGCCACGGCGGCGGTGGCGGCGCCATTCTCCTCTAGCAGCGGCTGCGGCTGCGGAGATGGGGGGACGACTGGCTGCGCCGGCGGCGAGAGCTGGGGAGCCGCCGGCGCCTCCTGCCCACGCCGCGGCGACGCGCGGCTGCACGGCCTCGCGGGAACGGGCGGCTTACGTTGCGTGGCGGCGCCCGCGCCCGCGCGGCGCTGCTCCTGCGTCCGCTTCGCTGCGGGCGACGGTGACCTCCGGCCCGGCCGCTCGCCTGTGGTGTCGCGCCGCCGCGGCGGGGTAGGCGGCGAGGGCGACGCGCGCCCGCTGCCACCACCAGCGCGACCGGCACCTGGGGCAGGGGATGCATCGCCCCGGTCCCGCCTGGCGCCGCGGGCTGGCTCGCCTGGAGCGGCTGCCGCCCGCCTCCTGGCCACCGCCTTCGCTGGCGACCGCTCGGGCCCCACGGCGGTGGTCGCGGCCGAGGACTCGGACGCCACCTCCGACTTGGAGTCGCAGGAAGGCCCGGAACGCGCCGGCCCCGCCGCCCGACGCGCCCTGCCACCCCCACCATCCTTCACCCTGGCACCGCCACCCTTCGCCTTGGCCACAGCCTCTCCGGCTTCTTGCCCCGCGGACGCGGCCACGCGCCTCGGCCTGGGCCTCGGCTTGGCCTTCGGGGTCTCCGAGAGCACCTCCTTGACCGTCTCCTCCTCCTCCGGCGGCGGCGGCGGGTCGCGCGCCTCCGACCGCCGCCGCGCAGCCTCCCCCACGGCGCCCGGCGACTCGTCGCACTTCTTGCTGACGCAGCAACCCATTGCCTCCCTTGTCCCGCTTCACGCTTCCTGCAGAGCTAGCTAGGCAGCCATTTTTCCCGCGAGCTTGTGCTGGTGTGGAGCGGGAGGAAGGGCAGTTTGGGGAGCAGTGGCGAGAGAGTCGAGGGGAGTGTGGCGTTGGGTTTCCCTCCGTTGTGCTTTGAGTTGTGTGAGGAGCAGAGCAGCTGTGGTGGGAGACCGGGAGTCAAAAGGGCTGAGCCAGTCACTACTAGCGACCAGGGTTTGTTATCTCTGAAGCGTGCTTAAAATTAATCAGCTCGGGCTGTCCATTAGTGAAATGGATTTGCAGTCTATAGTGCCAGACAGGTCTGTAAGATTTTTATATGATCAGATGAGAATGGGCACATCTCTAACACCAAGATTTTTACCAATTACCATCCATATCTTCAGAAATTCTTGAACTAGAGCCTCGTTGACATATAAGTCGTTTGAGTAAACAAATTTTAGTGGTAATTATCGATTATTAACGTTTATGTTTAAACTACTTCATCATGCAAACTTCACATTTTGTTTGGATCTCTAAGCTAGAGCCATATCCTAAGTTAAAAATAAGAAAAAGAAGAAGAAATGTAGGATAGTCAAGTGATCAACTTAAGAGAAATTTTAAGTGTCTCAATTAGTGGGATTTAGGATTTAACGGGAGCCATCTCCATCCACTATCCATCGTTTTGGTGGTAGGGATAGTTGATAGTTCTCAGGGAGGTGCACCGGACACATGAATTGTAGCTGTACTTCACTACCGCAGCAATGAGCTAAAATAGAAATGGAGGTAGCAACTCAACAGATGAGAGGGGGAACCGAGGGAGATGAAAATTTTAGCTTCGCTGGTTCCGACTACAGCACTATAGTACTTTAGAGCTAGTTGAAGCTGCACCAAAGAAGTCATAGTGTGCCATGGCAAGGTCTTATTTATTTAAACTTCCTAGCAACTTCTCTGTGTGAAAAATCAGAAGGTTAAACAAACAGTAAACTTGTAGTGTAGCTTCCGAAAAGTCAGAAACCCAGAAAAATTGAGTTTATATGGAATGCTGAAAACGCTCAGTTTTATGATCTTTTCATAGCCTTTTGAGCACATAAAACTAAACACAACTTCTAACCGTTATTTTTGGCTTTTCGAAAAAAATCCAACAACAACTTTTCAGAAAAGCTCCAAAAGCTGCAGCTTAAACAAACGGGCTCTAAATCTTACTCAAATTTTATCTAATATAGGTTCAAAGTATCTGCATTTCGATATAATTGTTGTAAGATTTGCGACAATGTAAAGAAATTGAGTTTGAGAATCAAGCAAGTTGTACTCCAAATGATACCCTTACCATGTAAAAGAATTGCAAGTTTTATACTGAGTTACAATATTATATTTGATCTAGTTCCTTATAATGTCTTATATGCATGTCAATTCACTTTTAGCTCATTTTTGTGATATTAGTTTTTTGCTTTGAACAAATATGGATCTTATTTTCCTCCCTTCAAATGTATTCTGTCGGTGCTCCTTTTTCATTTTCCAGATTAACTGTGATCTATTTTTCACAATTTTGTAGGCTCTTGGTTAGATTTGCTATCGAATAATATTCTATTGGGGTTTTTTGTCTACAGGAAACTGTGAAAGTGTTGTTTTGCGTGGAGCACCTCACTCGTCGATTTAGGCTCTTAGCTCTTGTTTACTTCCCTCCAAACTCCCAACTTTGACATTATGCAAAAAGAAGATTCCCCATCACATCAAACTTGCGGTACATGCATGGAGTACTAAATGTAGACGAAATCAAAAACTAATTGCACAGTTTGTTGTACTTTGCGAGACGAATCTTTTGAGCCTAATTAGTCAATATTTGGACAATAATTCATAAATACAAACGAAACGCTACAGTGTCGTATTTATGGCAAAATGTCAATTTGGCACCTCCCAATTTCTCCCAATTTATGAAATCTTGTATTTGTGCACAGAGCACACCGTTTGTCATTAAAAAAATATTTCTCTAGCCTAGGAAGAGAGAGCGCCTGATAAAATGACCAAAGTGACCTTGGTGTGGGTCCCACCCCTTATCTTTTCCCATCTCATCCGCTGCTCGTTGTACAAAAGAAGTGAAGCTCTGCTGGAAAAAAAGCTAAGGTCTGGTTTGGTTCTTTTGCTTATTTTTAAGCACCCGTCACATCGAATGTTTAGATACTAATTAGGAGTATTAAACGTAGACTATTTACAAAACCGATTACATAAGTGGAGGCTAAACGGTGATACGAATCTATTAAGCCTAATTAGTCCATGATTTGACAATGTGTTGCTACAGTAAACATTTGCTAATGATGGATTAGGCTTAATAGGTTCGTCTCGTTGTTTAGCCTCCACTTATGTAATGGGTTTTGTAAATAGCCTACGTTTAATACTCCTAATTAGTATCTAAACATTGATGTGACACTCGCTTAAAAATAATTTTTAAGCAAAGGGAACCAAACGCCCCCTAAGCTACGCTTGTGCGCCGTTGGCCTCTGCTCGACGTGCACCTGCCCGTGGCCTCGCTCAGAAGCTAGCATGCGGCTGCCCTCTCCAACAGCAACCGCACCTACCCGTTGGCCTCTGCTCGACGAGCCCTCCGGCAGTCTGGCAGCATCGGCTGCCTCCCATCCCCGTCCTCTAGCAGCAGGCGCCGCCATAGCCCGCGGGCCCCCTCATGCAGCAGGCGCTGCTGGGCAGCTGGAGGCCGCGGCCGCTAGAGCTGCTGACGCTGCCCGATTCATAGTGAGGGGTCGACAAAATCACGTCCCATGCAAAAAAAAAATCCAATTCTATTCTCGTATGAGCTGGTCTTTCTTGTATTCAGGAGTATTTGGGAGACAGGGGCTAAACTTTAACCCTGTTACATCGGATGTTCGGATGCTAATTAGCACGACTAAATATGAGCTAATTACAAAACTAATACCAGAACTCCTAGGCTAAATCGCGAGACGAATCTATTAAGCCTAATTAATCCATCATTAGCGAATGGTTACTGTAGCACCACATTGTCAAATCATAGACTAATTAGGCTTAATAGATTCATCTCGCGATTTAGCCTAGGGGTTGTGCAATTAGTTTTGTAATTGACCAATGTTTAATACTCCTAATTAGTGTCAAACATCCGATGTGACAGGGGCTAAATTTTAGCCCTAGTGTGCCAAACACCCCCTCACTATAATCACAACGCTCAGGAGATTGATAGTTCAAACGTTTGATGAAACAACAAATCATTTTTCGAACGGTTTCATCATCCATGTCGAGGAGAGCCTGCGCTTGTCCACTTGCACTCCCTTGTTCTTGTTTGTGCTCTTGAATGACATGGACATCAATCTTGCCAGAATGCTGTTCATCTTCAACTGCAGAACAAGGTTTTTTATCAGTTTGTCCATCTTTATCTTCATCCTTTGCAATCTTGCCACGTTCCCTTAAACAAGTTGATTCCGGCTTCTTGTCCATCTTAAGAAGCAAGCTTGTTTCCTCCCCATCAAATGGGGCTTCTTCCTGTGCATCTCCTGACCAGCGACTGCTGCTGCTGGAATCATAGTGTAGCCAATATTCTACCCCAGCCTCCCTTAAGGGTACTGGCACAATACCTTCTTCCTCAACATAGGCCTTTAAGGCTGCTTGCACATTACCATTGAACCTCCACAGGAGCCTAGTCGGTATCCACATTTTGTTCTTCTGCCTCCGCTTCGGCCTAACGTCACCAGGTGATGGCGAGCCGCCTTCACTCCTCTGATGCTGCATCCTCTCAGGAGTAGCTGATGCTGCATCCTCTTGGTCAGAAGAGCCGGCATACCCCTTGGGCAAGATCATGGTGTCCCATGAAACCCACTGAACCTTCCGCCTTAGTTTCTCAGAGCCGCACCAAAGTGGCCATCTTGTCTCCTATGTATGCTCCATGGCCCCAGTAAATGGACATTTGTCATTCAAGTTTCACTTGAGGGGTTCAAAATGACTTCCATAGCTTGTAAAACATTCTGATTTTTTTTTGGACAAGGCACAAGACAACGACCGTTTCTACCAAATTTCTATTGGTAGAGAAGAAGAGTACAACCCCTAGGGGCAAATCAAAATAAAATATGGAGAAAGTATTTATTTTCAAATAAATAAAGAAAAAAGTCTATTTTACTACCTTAATTTATCTACCTGTCGGTCTAACCCCTAAACAAAATTTAGGCTTAATTTACTCCCCCAAACTATTTCAATTGGTCCAATATACCCTCTAATGAGATTCATTTTTTATTTTTCTACATAGAACCTAAATTTTAAATTCAATTTTGTGAGTAGATAGAGAAATGATGGCTTATAGTAGAAAATATATTAAGAAATTTTATGGTTATTTTCATGTGTTAGAAATATTTGATACAAATTTTATCCTATGGATACAAAATTGCATGAAAATTAATAGGGAAAATTTTCTAATATAATTTTAATATAGGGCATCATGTTATGAGTCACCTAACAAAATTTAAACTTAAAATTCAACTTGTACTTTTTTTATTTAGAAAATAGAAGACAAATTTCATTATGGGGTAGATCGGACAAACTAAAATAGTTGATGGGACTAAATCAAGCCTAAATTTGGTTAGGGGATTAATCGGATAAACTGGATACGTGACGGTAACAAAATGGACTTTTTTCTTTATTCTTTTAATAGAAAATAAATTGTCTGGGCAGCCTCGATATCTAGAATGGGATTTCCACATATCGGATTTACTAGTGCGGCAGTCGACCAAGGGGTCACCGAAGTGGTAGATTTGTTGGCTGGGAGGATTGTGAGACCAAGAACTCGAAGGTAATCACAAGAACACAAAGGTTTAGATAGGTTCGGGCCTCCGGGGAGTAATACCCTACGTCTTGTGTTTTGGTGGATTGTATTGCTGATATGAGATGTGTTACGTTACCCTCAGGGTGTCCCTGATCGTCTTATATAAGCTGACGACCTAGGGTTACAAGTCGGTTTGAATCTAACCTACTTGGTAATTACATGGAAGGTAATCTGAGTCAGACTACAATACGTGTCCCACAATATCCGGGTTGATTTGAATTCCTCGGCCTCCTTGGCGTGTACTCCAAGTATCTTCATATTCTCGGCCCGCACGCCCTGATCGGGCGGGTCCAATTATCTGGACCGGCCATACCCTAGTCGGTGGGGACCCATAGGGTACCCATATCCCTCAAGCTCCCGAGCGATGTGTAGACGAATAGAAACCTAAGGTCATCATAGTGAAGCTTGGAATGTGGTTGGTTGAAGTTGCGATGGCGTCATAGTGACGGAAAGGTTGCGCAGTGCTCAAAAAAGAAGAAAATCCGAGCGAACGCAAAGCCATATGCGCAGAGCAAAGTCATATGCGCAGAGCAAAGTCAAGTGCCGAGTTCATAGATGCCAGGCATCCAGCAGGTCAAAGTGAAGGACATGAAAGGCGTCGCAAGATGCACTCCATAGGAGTAGCCCCCGAGCATTGAAGTGATTAGTATAATCGGTCCAATGGTCAAAGAAGAAAAGCTTGATCCTAGAAGCAGGTCCTAGTGCTCGAGCACAAGGATAGGCGAAGTCACGGAGGCATGCCAACCAGAAGCAAATGCCCAACCCTTGAGTACCAGATTTAAATTGTTTTAAGTGCGTTTTGAAGAATTGTTGTTCCGTCAATGATTAGGCGCACTTAAGCCAGTTTATGTCGGACGGTTCCACCACATCTAGTCACATGAAAATGGTAATAGCAAACTTCAAAAGTTGCTTATGAAAACAACAAATATATGGATTCAACAAAACCAATGCTTGTGGGGAACAAAATAAAATTAGTCTTGCTTCTGTTTCTCCAAGTAATAGATGAATGCAAGCTTGATTATGTTTGCATGATATCTTGCAAGGAAAATCCTAAGTTGATAACCATAAACTAGGGACCAAGTGGGAAAACAGGTCAAAGCACAAATTGAACATTGGTCAATCATCAGCATCCAAAAAACCTAATATTACTGAATTGTATATTTAGTGCAAATAACCAGATTTGAAATCAGAGTATACGTCTATTCAGTTTGACCGGGTTTAGTCATTTCCATGACATACTAAAGAAGCTTGTAGCAGATAACAAACTTGAGTTTTACGCTTTTCAAAATATTTTTATGAACAAAGCTATTAAGGAATGAAAAAATTACTAACATAGAATGCAACACAAGTAGGAAGTAGCCCACTCCCAACCCGTAAAAGTAAACTAAACAATGCATTAGCATGGTATAGATTATAGAAACATGTTTGGTTATACAAAGTAATAAAAAAATGAGCATTTCAAAATAAGCTGGTTTTCATTGAGAAGTGTTACCACTTACATCATTAGGAAGCACTAGCCGCTGGTAATCCTTAAAGCCAACATACTTGTAGAGTTCAGGATCGAAGTACCATTCAAGATACTCCTTGTAGTGAGCAAAGTAATCCTCATCATAAAGAATAGGTGGAGGGTAGTGTTGTGCAAGAGTTACATCATCCAGTTCAGCCAACTTCCTATCCACAGATAACTACACAAGAGATAATCATCAGAAAGAAATAATCAAAGTAGAGATAAGATGCAGCAAATTGGAATACATATGACCAACCGAAATATTTATTATGTAACATACATGCACCACAAAAAGGGAAATTGCATGATCTGGACTCTATTCGTGCGATGATGATGATGATGATAAGAGATACCGCACCTCATAATGAAGAGTATCTTGGCCCCCTAAGTGGATTTTGGTGATTTAATGACAAAAGCCTAAGTAACTAACAAAATCTTAAGTGCATGAGTAGATTCAAATTCTTGTAGCACTTATGATGGATCCCTCAAAAGGAAATGAAACGATTAGCAGAATATCTAGTGATTTAAATTTATTTTCGGTTTGAAGGTATGCCACACTATTAAGAGGAATACATGTTCTCTAGTCTTGGTGTTGAAAAAGGTGCTCAAGATGATATAACAAAACCTATGAGAGACACCACTTGCACTTACACATCGGGGAATTTTTTGAAGTGCTAACCAGAGTGGTCCGGAGATCTCCGGAGGGTTGTCCGGAATTCTCCGGAACTAACTGCTTCTGGAGTATCTCCGGAGGTCCGGAAGTTTCCGAACATTTTTCCGGAGGTTCCGAAAATCTTCGGAGAAAGTTTCAGAAATTTCTAGAATCTTTCTCCCAACGGCTATATTTGGTGGGTGGGGGTATAAATACCCCCTCAACCCCCTCCTGCACCTCTCTCTTGGCCCTTTCACTTTTTACACTTGTTGAAACACTCTTGAGCTCTCTCTTTGCCCCCCTTTGACTTTCTAGTGAGATTTGTTGGGGATTTGAGGGAGAGATTGGTGAGAGGGCTAGGGATTGTGCTAGTGAGTTGCAACTCAAACTCTTGAGCACCTTCGTTCTTCGTCAAGTCGGGAACTCGTGTTTGTTACTCTTGGAGCTTCAAGCTCCTAGCCGGCTAGGCGTTGCCCGAACGAGCATCCAAGCTTGTGGCTGCCCCGGGAAGTTTGTATTACCCCTAGAATTGGGTAAGTAACTCTAGTTCGATCTTTGTGGTCACTAGAGAGAGGAAAGTGACTTGGTGATATAAGTCCACCCTTTGTGGGTCCTCAACGGAGACGTAGGCTTCGTGGTGTGAAGCTGAACTTCGGGAACAAATCCTTGTATCACTCTTGTTCTTTGTTCTTAAGTTCGTTCATATTCTTGCTTAGAACTCATATCTAGGGTTTGCTCTCGATCTATCTTTATAGCGTGTTTGTAGTTGTTCCTTCTTGCTTAATAGTCTAAGAATCACTTGTTGCTTCATCTATTTTCAGCGATCTAAATTCCAGCAATTCTATCTAAGGGGTGCAGTAGTTTTTTGGAGAAGTCTGGAGTTCTCCAGAGATTTCTTCGGACATCCGGAAATTTCCGGAACAAGCTCTGGAAATCTCCGGAACTTTTTAATAAGTTCCTTTTAAGTGTCAATTTTTCAGATTCGACTATTTACCCCCCTCCCTCTAGTTGACACTTTAGATCCTTTCAATTGGTATTAAAACTTTGGTCTCCGGATTAAAGCTTAACCGCTTGGAGTATTGAAGATGTCAACTTCGAGAAATCAAGAAGTGAATGTTGGAGGTGATGTCACCAATCCAACCAGCTCTCAACCACCCATGATACCACAAGTGGCAACGACAAGCAATCAAGGTGGAGGAGTTGTTGGAGCAAGCACAAGTGAGAGGAGGCGTCACGAAAGTGATGATTCCTCTTCTGATGACTCCAACTATGACGATGCCAGGTCCAACCGCTCCGGACGTTGTGGCACGAGAAGGGAGTATCATCAAATTCCATTCAATTACAATCGCTTAAATGTTAATACCTCATCCGGGTCAATCAACTTGGGAAAGCCACCCCATTTTGATGCAGTGAGCTATTCTAAGTGGAAAAACTCGATGAGGGAGTATTTGATGGCAGTCAACCCCGCACTTGTGTGCCGAAGAGTTCGATAAAGTTGATGGTTTGTAATCCGCACAAGAAGTATGGAAAACTCTCTCCATCAACCATCAAGTCACAAAAAGAGTTAGAGAAGGATGAATAAGGGTCTTGGAGAGTGAACTCAATCACTTCATAATAAAGGAAAATGAAACACCTCAAGAGATGTACAATAGGTTAAACAAGATCGTTAACAAGATAAGATCTCTTGGGAGTGATAAGTGGGGGAGAAGAGAAGTGGTTGACAAGATCCTCTCGGCTTACATGGCAAGAGATGTGCAACTTCCCATCTTGATTAGAGAAAAGAGAGGATTCAAGAAGTTCACACCGGCGGATGTGATTGGGAGAATTGAAGAACATCTTATCACCGTCAAAGAATTTAAGCTATCTCAAAAAATGTCAAAGATACATGAACAAATTGAGAAGAATAATGAGGTAGCTCTTAAAGCAAGTCACAAGGGCAAGGAAAAGGAAGGAAGCTCATCGTCAAATGTCACCACAAAGAAAATTGATGATGATAGTGATAGTGAGAGCATGGATGAGAAGGAGATGGCTTTGTTCATGAGAAGAATAAGAAGAGTTATGAAGAGGGGAGGTTTCTTTGACAAAAATAAAGACAAGGACAAAAACAAGAGAAAGTCAAAGAGGCCATGCTTTGGATGTGGCAAAGAAGGTCACTTCATTGCAAATTGTCCGGAAGTCAAGGTGAAGAGAAATGACTCATCCAAGCACGAAAAGAGCAAGTACAAGAAGAAGGTTGGAGAAGCACACTTGGGTCAAGAATGGGATTCAAATGAAGAAATTTCGGACTCGGATGAGGAGGTTGGAGTGGCAACAATGGCATTTGAAGCTTCAATCTCAAAGTCATCTTTATTTGATGATCTTACCGATGATGAGAGCGGCTTCACCCACACTTGCTTCATGGCTAGAGGGCCTAAGGTAGAATCCAAAACCCCCTTTAATAATAATGATGATGATAGTTGTGCTAGTGATTATGAAAAAGTTTTAAAAGGGTTAGGCAAACAAGCATCTAAAAGAATAATGAAATTGATGATAGAAATAGAAGATAGGGATGAGACTCTTGAGGTGCATCAACTCTGGTTGTTCTCGTCACATGACCGTGATCACAGATGGTTCTCCAGCCTCACCCCCGTGATGACCAAGGAGTACATCACATTCGGGGATAATAGCAAAGGTAAGGTAGTATCTGAAGGTGCCATCAATTTCTTTAACAACTCTATTAACTTTTGCTTAAACTCAGGACATAATTTGGAACTTATAAACGTCGGCCTTGGCCTATCACCCGGACCTATATCAACCTCTACTAACAGGTCAGCTGACGTAAATCCTTGTCCCAACTTTCCATCTACGTCGAAAGCTGCATCATCCATTAGGACTTCCTTGACGAACCGACTGTTCATATAAATTGTATACTTGTCGATATCGTCCCACCGGGCGTGCCAAGAGCATGTTGACACAAAATCTGGGCTTCACGCTTCTGCGTTGACAACACGGAGGACCTGAGAGGTTTTCTTAACTCCAGTGCAGGCTCCAAATCGGCTCACGAAGGTACAAGGCATGCTGGTCAATTTGACCTGTAATTGATAAAGGAAACGTTAAATTCCTAAGCTGATAGCTAGAAAAGCCTTCGAGCTCATAGGTAGGCATTACTTTGAATAAACACCATTAGAGTCATGTTTTCAATGTAGGCATATGGTGTAATAAAATATAAACATTAATGGCATGTGCCATCAGCTATATGAGCCGACAGGCTAAGATATTTGCAAAATATAACAACAGCCATTAAAAGATTCCTTATTCACCACACACACGTTAATTAAACTAGTAGATCTAATTAATGTCATGAGCTGATGGATTAAACTTAACCGAGATAGTATGACTAAGAGGGCATTAACTTCGATCTATTAATCTAAAAGACTAGAACGTGGCAACAAGGCCTCGCATGCATAACCATCGACTTAATGATGTCATCCTGTTACTGAGATGGATGGATCAGACCCAACCGAGATAGCATCGGCTCAACAGCAACAGTATGGCGTTAAAGACCTAGAGGCTAGCGATACGAGGGGCAATGGTAAAGATCTATTGGAACTAATAAAGGTACAATAACTAAAGCATGCAAGATCAAACCAGCCGATACGTTTGGATAACTGGTGAGAGCTTAAAAACAACTAGGCAACCGATACGAACTAACCTCATCAGATCTAAGCAACTGATAACTATGAGCAACTTCGAAGATAAATAGAATATAGGACAAAGCCTAAAAAGTTCTATTTGGCTCTAGATAACTCAATAACTAGCATTACCCTAAGAGATCAGAATATTAGACAAAGCCTAGAAAGTTCTGATACAGGTAACGTAATGATCGGGTGACGGTATTTACAAGCCCGCCTGAGATCGAAGCCGATGTAGCCCTACGCGCAAGAAGAAACTCTACTCTACTCCTACTCCTAGGGTTTGGCGGTGTGGCGCCGAAAAGGTTGTATTGATTGATTGCGGATTATCCAGTACAAAGCTCATGGGTTTATATTTATACCCTAAAGCAAGCTAAAATCCTAATCAGTTACGACATGAACCGTTACAATGAATCTAAAAACTACTAAAGATAAATCTTCACACTTTTCCTTATTTGGTGGAGTTGATTTAACTTCGGATCGGATTCCATCGACTTCTAGAATCCGGTTATCCGTGGTTGGCATTGGTCAACGTCGGGCATTAACATACTTTTCCTCTGCAAGTTCAGCGGCTGTCAGAACCTTATCTTCATTGGTTGACTCTAGTAAAAAAACTTGTGTCAACATCACCCACCCCTAGAAATCGAGATTTGACGCCATGAACCACCCCTTGTTGGTATATTTAACGATTACAAATAAATCCGCAAGCGCACGGATATACCGTTGTAGCATTTCATCCAAGAGTATTCCTAAGGGTATTGTATTTCCCAAAGTAATGCGGGTAGGTTAAAAGAGTTTACTATGCATATGAGTATACCATACATGGATAGAGACAATACTCAAGGAAGGGGTAAGATAATATAGATATATAGTGTGACACACACAAAAATCATATCAAGATAACTAAGCTAGGGAGAAGGACTAAGAGTTAGCTCTAGGTTCATATATACTTCCTATAAACTGCACAGATCATACAAGCATAACATACATACACATTGTATAGAACTCAGGCCTATGCACCCAAGCACACGCGCGGAGACAGTACACGTGCCGGTTCCACCTGACAAAGTTACTATTAATTTACGAACTCCTACAGCATACTCGAACATGGATTATTACAAAGGACAAATAGGGCTGTCACCACCTGCAGCCTACCTCTGCGGCCCGTCCAAAATAATTACTTTATATACCCCTAATTACATTTTTACATGCAATAGACAACATCTAAGTTGTCATGTAGGAGTTTAAGGAATTTAAAGATATTTTGGATGAGATGCATGATGTGCTTGCTTATTAGCTAGAACTACAACTAGAAGATGATAGGCCCTTGGTACCATTGGTAGTGTTATCATATACATCTGTGGATGCGATCTACCTTTATTCATGACACCAACCTTTACATCAAGTTTGCCTTCATATGCAATCTATGCTTCATGCTAGGATTAGATCCATTAGATTAGATAGAGAACCTTAGTCAGTTTGTTGCTGATCCACGGATTCATAAACCTTGGATGAAATACTCTAATGAAAAAGCTATGATGATCGGTGCGCTTGCGGTACAACATTTGGTGTGCTTAAGTGCCATCAACACCTTACTCGCTTGGAGAAGGTGGGAAACCCGTCGTTGTCATCCCTCTGGTACTCAACTTCTTGCTCGCGCTTGCGGCGCCTTCCGTCAATGATGGTACGAGCATCGCGGCTGGCGTTGATTTTGTTCCGGAGGTCTCCAACTGGATGTTCATGCTCTGATTTAGGCCCACGGTGGCCACAGCCTCCCGAGGGTCCTGCCCGACTACCTTCATGTCCAACTTGGCTCGGTCTAGCGCTTTCGAGTTATCTGGACTGAGGGCCTCTATAGTTGCTGCCATGTTGACTTCACTAGGACGGAGTGTGTTGAACTGATTGTATCGGATTCTGCTGATCGAGTTGTTCATAGGCACGTTCCGCCAGCACAGCCAGCTGTCTGGTGTACCTGTTTTGTGGCATAGCACGGGTGATGAGATCAATAGATGTGATGGTGGCAAGGGGAGTATGATGTTGACGCCTTTGAACTGCTTCAAAGGCAGTGTTCAAGTTCATGATTGGAAGGTTTGCTGCAAGTCGGTGACGATGCTCTACTCTTGCAGCGTTCCTTGCTCATCATCTGGTTTTTTGAGCTTCAGTCTCTTCTCATACAATGTTGGCGGTGAGGTCATCCTGCGAGACGTTGTCTAGGTGATGCTCGTGTCGCGGATTCTTATCTGGTTACCTGTTTTCCTTGTCTTCTTGCCCAGTGATAAGGGCGAAGAGTTCTCTCTCTGGAGAGTGGCTTCCTGAGCTTGAGGTGATGACCTCCGTGGTGTTGCCTCCTCGTAGATGGATGACAATGGAGCCCCCCTCCTACTATGGGAGAATGTCGAGGTAGGCGATGAGGCGCGAATCATCATCCTTGGCGAGAGCAGGTGGCTTCATGTTGGGCCAGTAGACGAATCTGCCTTGAGGAAAATTATGATCAAATATTCAAATTGCTTATTTAGTTGGAACAATGTGTCCGAGAGTTGAGACTAGAAAATTGTATGATTATGAAAGTGATATACGTATCAAAATCTTATTAGGCGTATGGCTTAAGATGTGAACTCGAGGGTATTGTTGATGATATTAAAGTTGAGCTCTTTCAATTTTTTTCATTTCTTAGATCGAGCTTCTTAGATTAAGCTCCATGTCATGACTCAAAAGTTCCTTATGTAAAACGGATTTGTACAACTGTGTTTGGTTTCCCTTGCTTATTAGACTAAACTCCCTTTTAATCCAGGACTAAAGTTTTGTCCCCCTGTTTGGATGTAGGGACTAAACATCATTTAATGACTTGAACAATGACCACATTACCCCTAATTATTGCTACCCCTCCCTTTTTTTTCCCTCGTCCTAGGTTACTTCCCTCCCGACAGAATTTCCTGGCGCTTCGCGCCATCTTGCTCATTCACACCTTCAGGGATGCATGAGGTCCTTCCATCAATAACCACACCATGGAACATCTCCTATAAGAAATCGGTATAGGCTGGTATGCCAACCCTGAATTTCTTGCACTCGGCTCTTTTTTGAAATGCATACAAAACAGGACCTTTGTAAGCCACTCTGCTCTTTTCAGGAATGCATACAAAAATGAGAATGTAATTCACTTGCAAAACAATACCTCTCTGTGTGTTTTCCACCAATTTTCATCTGCGATTATTGTTCCATTTGGGGCTCTACCTAATCCTGATTGTAGCAAGGACCATGTGTGAAAACTATATAATGTCTTGCATTGTGTCCATCTGTTTCTAAATTATTTGACTTGATGGTTGAGATTAGTCCTTTCTTTGATTTTTTTGCTACTTTCTTGTAACCTCTACTGGTCATTGTCCTACCAGGGCAATTCCCTAGCCGCATTTGTTCAACAGCAAGTTCAAAAAAAATATACGTGTTCTCTTCGCTCTAATTTGCCTTGTGAAACTTGTTCTAATACACAAACTGTTCAAGACATCTCAGTTGAAACATCTTACAGATCAATCTAACATCTAACAGATCGAGTCAAGATTCTAACTAGATAACTAAATCATAACACCAAGTTTTCTAATTCAAACATCTAACAGACTTGATAATTAGACATTTCAGATAACTACACTAAGCAAAATAGCAGTAGGTTGAACATGAGCATACAAAGATACAAAGCAAAGGATGCTTACCGAAGGAAAGGAGTCCTCAGCTTCATCATCCCCTGGGTTCCTGACCGAAGGAAAGGCGTTTTGTACCGGCAGAGGATGCTCCACGTACAAACAACCTCCCACGACTTCTACCTACCATCCCACTACCGGAACCCAGAGGCGAGTCGCCAACGCGGAGGGGAGGACTTCCACCATAGAGGCCGGAACCCAGGGGCGGCGAATGGGATGCAGTGTTGATGGTTAGGCTACGACGACCACACGCAACCACACTTCTTCCATGGCCGGATCCAGCACCACCACTGCTAGGTCGAGGTGGTTGGAACGCGCCAAATCTACCGCCATCGCCACAACCTCTTCCACGCTACAGGATACCCGAGTACTCTTTGAGGAAGGGGAAACCATCATCCTAGGAGTTGAGATCAAGGTGTTCCATGTGCACCCTCCCAGCCGAGAGGCTTGGGGCCGCCGGTGCATACGACGGTGCTTGCGATAGGAGGTCCAAGTCGTCAGGGTTGGGGATAGCGGCGGAAGGAGGGAAGGCGGGAGCCGCCGAAGAAGATGCCCCCTGCGAGAAGTAGTCACGGTAGCCGTTGCCGTGGCTGTCCATGGTGGATCCGGCGGAGGCGTGGGGAGGAGCGGTGATGGCTTTCGGAAACAAAGAGGTGGTAGCGACGGATCGAGGGGGGAGCGGGGTCGCGATGGCGGAGGGGTGAGGAGGAGCGGTGGGGGCAGATCCGGGGGGGAGGAGCGGGCTTGCGGCGGTGGAGGCGTGAGGAGGAGCGGGGTAGGTGGCGGCGCACATGAGCGGAACCGGCGGATGCATGGCTCGGAGCGGGGGCGGTGTTGGCGTAGGGACGCGGTGGGAGCGGATCTAGGGGGAGGAGCGGGGGCGCGGCGGCGGAGGTGTGGGGAGGAGCGGGGACGCTGGCGGAAGCAGTGGGTGCGGCGGCGGAGGGGAATGGAATAATGGGAGAGGCAGAAACAGATCGGGATGGGTGGGTGCAGAGGGGTGCGGGGGAGGGGGCAGGTTGTCACGGACAGATCATAAATGAAGCAGGGGATGTTCGTAGTACACTTTAGTCCTTATAAGCAACTCCTTGAAAACTAAAGTGCTAAACTTAAAAACCTATGGCCTCAATTGTTTCGATATAAAAATCGACTAAGTATAAAAAATTATCCCTCGGAGTGCCTCAAAACAAATTTGTTAGGAGAGAAAAATACTGTTTGTTAGACTGAATAAGGTGAAGCGAACACGCCCGCACCAATACGAGGAAAGGGACGCCACACCAAGACGGTACCGCACCGCAGAGCCAGTCTGGCCTTTGGGATCTTCGGTCCCACCTAACACCTTGCCTGACCCACCTGTCATGGACAACGAAACCCCACAGCAACCCCCTCGGTTCTCTTTCCGCGTACTCGAAGGCAGCGCGGCAGGAGCAGCAGCCAGCAGTACACCACTAGCGCAGCAGCGGTTGGCCACCACCCGACCCGACGCCGGAGGAGGAGGCGGCGGCGCGGCGATGGCGGGGAAGCGCAACGGCTACGACGACGACAACGTCAACCCCTTCGCGGTGAGTGCTCCTCGCTTCAGCCTCTGCACCACCCTGACTCCACGGCCTCTCCATTCGCGTAGATCTCGGCGTGCCCATCCGATCCGATTAGCTTCCGCTGCGCTCGCATTTGGGATCCAGCCGCTTCATGGTTCATTGTGTGCCAGATCTGAGCATTGGAGGGGGGACGTGATGGGCGAGATGTGGGTTTGCGCGCTTGGAGTTTGGTAACCATGTGCCCTGTGTAGGCTGTGTTAGGCTGCTCGTGGAGCGGCTGCTTAACTCTAGATCTGTGCGTGCCCCTGTGGGGAACTAGAATGGATGACCAATAGCTTGTGCCGCGAGGTTGGGTTGACATGCGGTTCTGCATTTAGCTAGTTTAGTTGTTGCAACTTGGAATTTGGTGTCATTAGCTTGGTATAATGGGATGTCGGAACCTGATGCTGTGATGCATGAGCGTCTCCCAATCTTATGTGGCCTGCTAAGTTTGGATCACTCATGTTGTTTTAGATAGATCACGTTTTTTTTATTGACTGTTTCCTAGTGCAAAGTTTAACTTACAACTTACAAGTAAAATCATGGAGCAAGTCTTCAGCCCACTTGAATTGAAATGATTGGTGATTCCATTAACAGTCAGTTTGTTTCACATGCTTTTCGTTTTATGGTGCTATGTCTTCATTGTTCTACTTAATGCTGAGTAGCAGGTTAGTTATATCTGCTAGAAAAAAAATGGTTGCTAAGTTCAAATGCTCAGAGACTACTAATTTGCAGCTGTTTTTTTTTTTTTGTAACTATGACTGATGTGTCTTCCAAATTTCCGCTATTCTTCAGGGAGGAAGTGTTCCACCAGCCACCAATTCTCGGCTCTCACCTCTATCGCATGAACCGGCTGATTTCTACAATGTAGACATTCCTCTTGATTCAACAAAGGTACATGTAATCTCCTTGAATCCAGAGCCCTGTACAGTTGCACTAAATGAAAGTTTTGAGAACTCCTTTTGCCATTTAGGGCTAAACAAATAGACTTAACTGAGCTTCCTTCTGTAACTGGGTACATGCACTCTTCATTATGATTTTTTTTAGAATTTTAATGTCTAAATAGCTCATGTAAGTCATTCACTGTACTTTCTGTTTGCCAAGTTAGTTTTGATTATTTATCTGATTAGTTTATTTGCTGATGATTCCTCACACCATACAACCTTTGATATCTACATTTAGGATCTGAAGAAAAAGGAGAAAGAGCTCCAGGCTATGGAGGCTGAGCTAAACAAAAGAGAAAGGGTATGTGCCTATGAATTGCAGAATTTTCAGCTTTTTTTCTGTGCCTTTTGCCAGCTCTAGCAGCTCTAATAAATAAAATGGAAGTCATGTGCAACATAAAAGATTATGTTTTATAAAACTATTTTATGATGTGCAATTTGTCTGCTACCTGATGCACTGCTTTTATTAAACATTATTTTTTGTATCCAACCAAACCATGAATTATACTTATTGCCAAAGCATTCTTACTCCAGATAGTACTCAAATGTTTCACTTGAGAGCCTTGTTTGCTCTATGCCTCTATATATGATTTATATTGATGACTAAAGCACTCATTCTCCATACAGCACTCAAAGATTTCATTTGAGAGAGCCATGTTGCTTTATGTGTATTATGTGTTGTGTTGATCTTTTATTGAGATATCAGAGAATTTTGAGTCAAAGAGGAAATTGTTTGTTTCCGCTGTGTCTTGGGTGTTTGAAACTTTGAATCCATGTTCCATCTGTTTATTTACTTTGCACATGATTCTATCTCTAAAATGCTGATCTGATTCCTTTTTATTTGTCTCCATTGGCCTAGGAATTGAAAAGGAAGGAAGAGGCAGCATCCCAAGGTACATTGCATATCTGTTCCTGTTTTTAAATAGCTGTGCATTTCAATTTGCTATGTTTGTAAATATAATTTTTTGAACTCATAAGAAAGGTATTGGCAAAGGTGGTTTATTAAAGAAATGTACTGGGAAACCAATGCCTGTCGCTCAACTTATGTGAAGCATCTAATGCTTCTATGCTCAGTTATCTCTGATATTTTCTGAGAAGATTACCTTTTCTAGATGGTGTTTGCAAATACCAATATGTACGTCTTCTAATGTAATCTGTATGCATATTCGTCCTTGTTCTAAAAAAGTGTTATTTCTTTTCGTAAAGCTGATTAGATTGGATACTTATTGTGTTGCCTACTTGTATGGGCTTGGACCGTCTGTGACCAAGCAACATCAACAAATCTGGCTTGCTATATATATTCACTAACCTTTATGATCATTTATTTCCCCAGCTGGCATTGTGATAGAAGAGAAGAATTGGCCTCCCCTTTTCCCTCTCATCCACCATAACATTTCCAATGAGATACCTATCCATTTACAAAGGACGCAGTACCTTGCATTTTCGTCATTTTTGGGTAAGCTCTTAGTGCCCGAAATTGTTGGTCAGTACTAGTGTGCTGTGCTACCTTACTTTTTTCTTTCTGGCTTAAGTATATGGCATTGATTTTTTTTTTAACATATGATGCACTACAATTTTATTTCCAATTAGGAGCGATGGCAATAAGCTTCCACTCCTTTGCTTATTGCATACAGAATTTATCTGGTCATTTGATTGGTGGACTGATGAATTCTACAGAAAAAAAAGAATCATGATAGATAGTGACTTTTTCCTTAATTTGGTTTAGGATTTCTCAAAAGTGGTTCTCTTATCCAGTACTTGTTTCTTGTGCAGGATTGATAGGATGCCTCTTTTTTAATGTCATAGCAACTACAACAGCATGGATTAAAGGGGAAGGTACAGTTAAAATGCACCTTATTGACATCTAGTATATCTTCTTTCATCAGCACTTATTAGTCTACTGACACTTGAAAATAATGTGATCACTCTCCTTCAAAAGGTGTTATCATCTGGTTGCTTGCCATTATCTACTTCATATCTGGTGCACCTGGGGCTTATGTGTTATGGTATCGCCCTCTTTATAATGCAATGAGGTTGAGTATGCACATCTGCCCGATACTGCATTTTTCTTTTTCTCCTTTTCAATTGTTTCCTTATGGCCATATATCTTGTTTTGTTTGAACATCTATTTCAGAACTGAGAGTGCTTTGAAGTTTGGGTGGTTTTTTCTGTTTTACATGGTAAGATATTGACATACAATATAGTAAAGGTTTTACACAATGGCATCTTAGCATTAATAATGCATAAATTACTGCATGGCTTGCTGACTTTTCCATTTCCAGATTCATATCATCTTCTGTGTGTGGGCAGCTGTGGCTCCTCCGTTTCCTTTCAAAGGAAAATCCTTGGCGTAAGTCTGCTATGTTACTGAAATGATACTTGTTTTTTTACTTCCTGTGATGCCATAACTCATAACTGTTGTAAGTTCTATAGGAAGTTACCTTTGAGGAACCATATGTATCTCTAGTCATAATTGTTTTTCTTAGCAACAATTTTACTCCATAAAAGTTAATTTGTTATTTCACTTAAGAACAGGAGTATGATTGTAGATGCTCGTGGTCAAATAACAATCCATGAACCCACTCGTTGCCTTCGTAAAGCCTGTTGTCAATGTTATACGACAGTTGCCCCAAATTTTCAGCATAAGCAGACACATTTCGTGATCCTGGAAGTGTACGTGTCAAGTACTAGAATATAACTTAAAATAATGTCCTTGATAAATTTCTGATAGCTATATTTCTTGCTATTCGTGCTGCTCTTAAGCTTCACCATCATTGATTGACAAGACATGTGTCGCTTGGTTCATAAGAACCTAGGTCACAAGTGCTGAACTGCTCATACAGTGTAATTAGAATTATCAGCACTATTGATAAAGTTTGGTTGGTGTTAGCATCATTGATAAATTCCAGTTACTGTGACTCTTGATGTCGTCTAATTTTCTCGGGGTAAAACACTGCTTTTGAGTGTAATCAAAATCAGATTCTTGAACTTGTCGACCACAGTATGTTCTATTTGTTTACAGTGCATACAACTATACAAGGCTTTTGTGGTACTAACTATCTTTGCTGTTTCATCAGTGGAATTTTGCCAGCAATTGATGTCATAAGCAAGAGTGCTATTGTTGGGGTAAGTCCATAATTCTACCAGTATTTATCCTTATACTATGGGGCTACTAGGTTTATAATTGCTGGCAAAATAGTATGGTGTTGAACTACTTAGTAGACATGTTTCTCAGCACTTCATGCATATCAACTCCCATAAGCACCTGCAGCCTTTCTGCCTACTTTAGTTCTTAAAACTGCGTGCTTTATCAATGCTGCTGCACTGGATAGTCATACGATGGTTGGCTTATTTTGTCTTGTGCTGATTTGCAATTACTTATTCCATTTGGCAGATATTTTACTTTGTTGGATTTGGCTTGTTCTGCCTTGAATCACTTCTGAGCATTGCTGTCATTCAGGTCAGCTAAATCTATTCTTTATTCAAACGAACCCTTCATTCTATTATGGCCCAGGGATATTTTCTCTTGTGGCCTTTTCAGTAAGGAAGATTGTTATGTTCTTCATATCTCTTGATTATTGAATTATTTCACTCAACGCGCAGCAAGTATACATGTACTTCCGTGGAAGTGGAAAAGCCGCAGAGATGAAACGTGAGGCGGCACGTGGTGCTCTAAGTTCTGCTTTCTGATGAACATACGGCTCTGATTACAGCCAGTTGATGGATAGAAGGAAACCAGATGTGTCATTTGAGGCATGGGATCTTGTACATCGCGGCAGTACGCGTATTTCGATCTTGGAAAGCGTACAGCTGATCCGCTTTTTGTCCTTCTGTAGACTGTAAGATACGAACATTCCTCGTATTAATGCGTCAGGGTGTCGTTGGTTTCCATTTCTTGCCACGGTTTAGATGTGGTTGATAGGCATAACGGTGGATTGTTGGTGGAATAGTAGGATATGATGTATTTGTATACGCTTGATGTGAGTGAAATCGCTTGGTTATACAGGATGGTTTATGCTGTCTTGTTGGCCAAGACAGGATGGTTTATGCTCTCCGTTGCAACTTTCTTCAATGCAACGGCTGTGTCGTCATGTTTTATCGGCGCTGCGCTGTAGGTTCAGTTCGGTAGGGATCCGGATTCTAAAACGGCTTCGGCTCTAGTTTCTCCGGTGGAGCGGCTTCTCAGTGTAGATAGAGCGACTTCAGCTTCTCTGGTGGAGCAGCTCTCTAGTGTAGATGGAGTTGTTTTTCTCTAGTGGAGCGGCTTCTCTAGTGTAGATGGAGCTGTTTTGGAAAGTGTTTGGCAAAACGGCTTCACACTGCTTTTAATGAATGGATTGGAGATGTGAAATATCCAATATACCCCTTGATATATGACATGGTTGTTAAGCTTAATCGGTTTATAATTTTAGTTCATGTAAAATAAAAAAGTAAATAGAAATATTTTTTGGGTGGGTGAAATGAAAAAGGATTAAAAAGTATAATATGGATTAACCTATAATTTCTTTTTTCTCTTCCTGTTTTTACCTTCTCTCCGTTCTCCTCTTTATATTCTTTCTTCTTTTATTATCTTTTCTTTTTTTCCCTCCTTATCCCGTTGGTACTCATCCATTTTCGCTTCACTCCACCGCCTACCTGCGAGCGGCGGCGTGACTCCAGCTGCCTTGCCTTCTCACTCTGGCCTCGGCCGTCTCGCTATAGTAATCTCTAGCCCTCCGCTCGTCTTCATCATTGTTGCTATTGCTGCTACTCAGCGTTGCCCGCCCAGGCAGAGGCCTCGCCGGTCTCGTCGGGCCGCTTCGTCCTGGAGCCGCGGTCGTTCCGTGGTAGCGCAAGCCCAGGGCATGCCGGCGCTGGCTCCAGCTGAGGCTGCAGTGGTGGGCGGAGCCCCGTTCCTAGCGCGGCCGCTTCTTCGTACCAAGCGCTACTGCCGCTCGCACCCGATGTACCGTTGACGGGTCAACCAACAGGTGAGCGGAGGAAAAGGGCGGTGGCAGATTGGGGTGTAATTTTGTCGAAGTTGGGTGGCAGTTCCATTTGTGTCAATGCAGGGATCGAGATGGAGCCGGAGGAGCCAGTATTTCGAGCTCTGGCCACCTAGTACAATTTTGGCTCCGGCTCCGGCACGGAAGCCATTTTGAAAAAGGATGTTTGGTAGGGTTCCTCGTAAAGATGGTGAAGAAGTTGTTCCTGGAGCTCTACCAAACTCGCCTATGATCTCTCTTGTCACGTTCAGGAATGATGGATATAAATCCTTTGTTAATTGCTCATATGGTGTTTGGGTATTTCATAAGGAATACGCATGCGATTTTAGGAACTTTGGATGTTGATGTTCATTAGCAAGAGAGCGAAGGAGATGCGTGATAACGAGACGAGATACGTTGAAACTTGCAAAAAAAAAATATAGAATGATGTTTGACCTCACGTGAGCATCTCCAAAAATATTCAAAATTTACTACCAAAACTAATTTTAGGAGTAAACGAGGAAAACACCTCCAACAGTTGTCTGAACTCACAGTCTCGCACCCAATTTTTCGGCGCGCCCAATCGCACCAACTCCAGAGAAAAAAGAAAAGAAAAGGACAGAGGGAAAAACAGGAGAAAGAAGCCCCCCAGCTCCATATGGCCCTGCCTCCAAAATCCATCCATACCCGCCGCCACAACCGAAAACCCTAAACCCATGGCGCCGCCACCGCAACACCTCCCTCTCCGTCCCCAAAACCCCAGCGCCGCCTCCCCCACCCATGGCGCGGCATCCTAAGCCCCCGTCTCCCTCCCCGCGCCCGACGCCCTCGGACTCCGACACCGGCGTCGGCTTCGACCCCGTCGAGGAGTGGCTCGTGGACTTCGACCCGGCCATGTCGGGCGAGCTGGGGAGCCCAGCCAAGGTCGGATCTGCCGAGGAGGGGGCGGCTCCTCACGTGCCGGCGCCGACGGCGACGGCCTGCGCTGACAGCGTTGGAGAGGTCTCGGATGGTTCGGCGGCGCCCAATAGCTGCGAGTTTGGTGTGAAGGCGGAGCCCGTCCAGGTGGACGAATCGCTCCGCCAGGCCGGGGATTTTTGCGGCGGCGAAATCGGAGAGAAGGCTGAGATGGTGAGCGGCGGATTGGACGAGCTGCTTGCCCCGGATCAGCTTCTGGCGTCAGGGATTGGTGATTTGGCTGTGAAAGAGGATGTCTCAGAGGGAGCGGTTGCTATGGAGATGGCTGCCGCCCCTGCTGATGTTGAGATGAATACCGCGGTGTCAGGCGGCAAGGTGGAGCAGGAAAGCAGCGAGGAAGAGTCGGAGAGTAGTGAAGAGGAGGAGTCGAGTGAGGCTTCCTCGAGCAGTGAGGATGAAGAACAGGTGGACAAGAAGGATGAGGAGTCGAGTGAAGCCTCATCAAGCAGCGACGAGTTAGAGCTAGGAGCCATGAAGCCTGGTGGTGCTGATGAGGGCAATAGCTTGGAGGCCCTCCTTGAGGAGGGTGAATTGATGGTTGGGAGCGATGAAGAGGATGAGGAACCAAAGGGCCGCAGCAAGTCAAAACATGAAGTAGAGGTAACAAGTTGCTCTATCCTGTGATGTGCATCTTTGATTAATACTCATTAAGTGATAGTTTTCTTGCTGCAGTGGTGTGTTAATCATTTGTGAACGGGTTGCAATTATGTTTCTAGTTGAGAGAAATTTGTGTTACATAGTTTAATTTTTGAATAGCCTACGCCTATCTTTTGTATTGAAAATAAGTTTATGGTTGTGATTGTTAATTTGTTCTTACTGATGCCCTGTGTTGTCTTTAACGCTGTGGAAGTAACTGTAGAAACTGAGTGGCAACATGCCACTGTATTGCTATGTAGTTCCAATGCTAAAGTCAATCGTTACATGCAATACATTTAGTTGCTACAAGGATGTACAAAAAGGACAGAAGCTGCCATTTCCAATATTCCTAAGTTTTTTTCAATTTTTCCTTGCTGTATGTGTAACCTAACATAGATATACCTCACAGGTCCTTCCTCCAGTCCCAAAGATTGAAATAAAGTTGGAGCCACATCATCAGACTCTTCCAGTAGGGACTATCTCAGCTGTAAGTCTTATACCTCCTGTCCAGCCTTCTTTTGTGTTTTATCTATTTATCCGTGGAGCTATACCTTTTGGGGAGAAAATCTGTGTTCTCCTTTTCTGAATATACTTAGACCATCTCCTTATCTTGTCTCACGGTTGTCATCTGTTGAAAATAAAACTAATTCACTTCATATTTTTTAGGTGCTAAAAGCAGTCGGGATTTTTAAAGATAATTTACTGAATACTTTGTTTAGGACTCAATTGTGTGATTTTAGGCCCTCCTGGATATTTGTCATTACTTCAAAGCCATGAAATTTAGCTGCTTGAATTGTTGATAACCAGACCTGTTTCTGATCCCTGAGGTGACCTGACCACCCTGAGAGGCTGAGAGGTAGAAACTAAGATAGAATATACTGAGTCCCTCTGTTGTCATGACCACCCAGACTCGGATAAAATCTACCAAATCTTGTTGGATACACTTTTTTCCCTTTAATGTACGCGCACTTGTGCAGAGGCATTGTAACTATCTATTTAGCGCAATGTGAAGCGTGTAGGTGTCTGAAGTTTGGTAGTTACTTTAACTTAGTTTGCAGTTTTTAGCATTTTCAGTAATGTACTCTCAGTTGTGGTGTTTGAGATTGTTGTTATAGAATGGTCGATTCAGTACTATATTTTGTGAAATGCAGATATGCTATCTACAAGTATTTTGACTGTCTGCCTGTCTGCTATTTATCCAGATTATGGGTGAGAGAGTGATTGTTGAAGGATCAGTCCAACACAATCCCCTGAATGAGGGCTCCATTCTTTGGATAACGGAAAGCAGGATGCCCCTTGGTATTGTTGATGAGCTGTTTGGACCTGTAAAAAATCCGTACTATCTGGTGCGGTACAACTCTGAGGAAGAAATTCCTGCGGGGATCAGTACAGGAACCAGTGTCTCTTTTGTAGCGGAGTTTGCTGATCACATTCTGAATATGAAGGAACTCTATGCAAAAGGTTATGATGCATCTGCAGACAATGATGAACAAGAAGATGAACCTGAATTCTCTGATGATGAGAAGGAGGTTGAGTACAAAAGGTCATTACGCCAAGCGAGAAGGCAGACTGATAGACAGCATGAGCCAAAGAAGCATTCTGGCGACAAGAAGAGATCACAACCCAGAGGTGGCGGCTTCCGGAAGGACATGCCACCAAGGAACCGGGATGTACCAACACCAGGTCAGCAGTCACAGCCCCGTTTCCACCGCTCAGACATGGCTCCTGCAGTTGCTGAAAATACAGCACGCTCATCGGGGCCTCAAGACGCTCCTATGAATGCTCCAACCATGCTGCCGCCTGGCCCAATGAATCCCCCCATGCCATCGCCAGTTCATCTTGCAAATCAGATGGGTGGCTGCTTCATCAATCCAGCACAGCAGTTCTTGCCACAGCAGCCAAACATGGTTTGGCCTGGTGGGCTTCCTCCACCGCCCAATCCGAACATGGGGGTAGACGGAGCCGCCCTCGCCGCCAGCATCATGCAGAACCTCCTTGCTGGAGCAAACCAATTCCAGCAACAGCTGCAGAACCAGAACTTTGGTGGATTCCCGAACCAAATGCCTATGCCCTTCCCACAATTCATGCCCCAGACTAGAATGCCTGCAAATCAGTTGCCATTTGGTGGTGGACCCCCGGTGGGGAATTACTCGTTTGGTGCAGCACCTCAAATGCCTATGGGGCTAGGCAACTTCTGTCAACCACCTCCACACATGGCCTCTGGGAATAGGCACGAGCAGGGACCCCGTCCCGGATTCCCTGCTGACTCACCGGGATTCCCAAACCAAGCGCAACCCCATGGAGATGGAGCAGAGCTTTCACCTCCACAGTTCAATTCTGGGCAGTTTAATCAAGGGAGCCCGCCCTTCCGTGGTGGAAGGCCGCAGCGCGGTGGTCGGCATTCTTCAGGCAGAGGTGGTGGAAGAGGTGGCCGGCATCGCAGGTAGTTGTCTGGCACCCAGATTCGGGGGTATTCTGACCCCTTGTAATTTTGACATTGTCATCGAACTCGTGCTAGATTCAGTATGCGTGTTCCTGTCTATTAATCAGAAGGTTGTTTCTTGTTATGAAGCTTGCTGCATCGAGAAAGTGCTAGAATATAATCCTGTGCTTGCCGCTTAGCATGCTCACATCGTTGTCCATCTTATTTAGGCTGAAAAAAAAATAAACGCTGTGATTTTTGGGTTGTTATTTATTCTGGAAAATGATAAATGTAACAATCCAAAATAGTTAATCATGTCATGGAGCATACATGTGCCTCATCTCAAGCATCATTGCATCATCATTGCATCTTTTAAGTCCAATTGCTTTACCATTGTACTTGAAATTAAATTAAAAATTTCAAAAACTTGCTTTTCTTTTGAGTCCAATTGCTTTACCATTGTACTCGAAATTAAATTAAAAACTTGCTTTTAGCGTGTACCTTGTGAATGATGGGAGATAGCTCGATAAATTAGTACTTCTTCAAATAGGTAACTTCTCCCGGATTTTAGAGACCATCACGAGGCCAAACAGCTTACCTGAAAACCCCAAAATAATATTTTGGGAAGTATTTTTATTTCAAACCTGCAATAGCTATGATGCTAGCTATGAGCAAAATGGATCACCCTTGATTTATACTATCTCCTTGATTTATTTCATGATTTTTGGAGATCTCTAGGTGGTCCAATTTGAATTGTCATGTTTAATCAGGTATCTGTGTTTTGTTTCGGTCCGGCAGCATGTTATTCATTTAATCTTCATAAATCCATCGAAAACTCTTAGAATAGCTGTTGTTGATGTTTTATGTGGAGTTTTTGTAAAGTTTTGTGGAATTTCCGCATGTTTTTGTGGAGTATCCGGAGATTTTTAATTCCGCAGGTTTTTGCGGAGTATTCGGAGATTTTGTGGATTCTTCGAAATTTTCTTTTTTCTAGGAGACTTGCGGAAACTCCATAACTTTTTTTTCGGAAAACTCTGTAAAATTGTTTGGAATCTCCGTACCAATCGATTTTCTAGCCCACGTGTCCGTTTTCCATCGCTTGCATGCTTGCTGTCACCAGGCCGTTCGCCCCTCCTACAAAACCCTCGAGACTTCCCCCTCCGATTCTCTCTCTCCCTCACTCGTTCTTTTCCAAGAGCACCTGGCGTGCCGCCTCCTCTGCTCACCAGCGTCGTCGCCCAGAGCAGGAGCTGGCTGGCCAGGCCTTGGCCGAGCTAGGGACAAGCTCCTCCTCGTCCACGTCGACCTCCCTTTTTGCAAGAATCAGTGTTGTTGTTGTCAAGATTTGCGGATCAAGACTCTAGACTAGTAAATTTCTTTTATGCGCGTAAGGCTTCGGATGGTGGTGTGGGAGACACGGGGTTAGACTGGTTCGGGCAAAAGGAGGCCCTACGTCCAGTATCGAGGCTGCTCGTGTTACCCACGCGGGGTTCTGTAGTAGGGGTTACAGATGGGCGAGAGAGGGAACTGATCCCAGGTCTCTTGAGTATGCTAGTGCTCTAAGGGAGTGTGAGTGTGTACTGTTTGCTTGAGGAAAAGAGTCCGAGTCCCCCGTCTCAGGATCCCCGGTCCTTCTTTTATAGCACAAGAGGGAGCTCGGGGTTACAGTCGAGCCAGGCGTCAGGAGAAGAGGTAGAAAGGATAAGCCAAGTAGAAAATAATACAAGGGGAAGGTCCCAAGGCCGCCGCTCTTGCTCCGGCCTCCGGTCCCTGTCAACGCATCCGGCGAGGGAGGACGATTCCTTCCAGATCTTTTCGATGATCTCCCTGGTCACCGTCGCCGTCGAGCGTGATGATGAGCCTCAGCCTCGGCATCTGTGCCCACCGGGAAGGAGGTCCAATTCTGTTGCCCCGCCGATTACCGTAAGACCCGGATGTCGCATCCCTGAAACTGCCGCTGGGCGCACGGGGCGCGAGAGCAAGCGATGCGCCCTCCTGTGTCGTTCGGCGCAGCTCATGAGTACTCTGTGGCGAATCAGAAGGAGCCATGGCCACTGCAGCTCGCGCCGCACGGCCGCGCACCGGTATTCGGGACCGGTTACGTTGGGGATGCCGCACCCTTTTGGCTTGACAGGGCCGCGGCGCATTTATGGCGAGGTCGATAGGGGGACCCACGAGATCGTCATCCTGATCCTCCAGTCCGCGCCCGAGGCGAATATTCGTCTTGTGGACCCGAGCGAGTCTGACCCCCGCACCCAGGGTCGGGCGGGGCGGAGTTTCTTTGGTGGGGGTCGGGCGCTCCCGACCCCGGTCCCCTGGGTCGGGCGAGGCGGAGTTTAGTCTTCAAGGAGTTTAGTCTTCTAGGGGTCGGGAGCATCCGACCCCGGGACTCCGGGTCGGGCGAGGCGGATTTTAGTCTTCTAGGGGTCGGGAGCGTCCGACCCCGGGACCCCGGATCGGGCGAGGCGGAGTTTAGTCTTCTAGGGGTCGGGAGCGTCCGACCCCGGGACTCCGGGTCGGGCGAGACGGAACGTGGCCTCTCCCTTTCATGTTGGGCTGACGGCAATTTCGCTACCTTAGATGAGCCTGGGCCTTCATGACTGTTGATTTAAGCGGCATTAGGAGTCGTTAACATTTCCCCCCAACAAGTGTCGACCTCCCTTTTTGCAAGAACCAAGCTGCAGGATGTTGTTCTTCATTTTCTTGTGAAGCAAGTCTAAGTCCGATCTCCTCCATCACTGCTTTACTCCAACTTACGGTTCTCTGAATTATCCTTCCCTATACTTGGTGACTATGGTTTCCCCCTCCTCTCCTTCATTGGAAGCTCCTCCGTTAATCCCCATGGAAGCTTATCTCCATTGATGTTGCATGTCATCCAAACCTCTGTGCATGTTATTTCTATGACCTAACATTGAATCCCAATCACCTAAGGAAACTCTAGGATCAAATCCCACTGCAATCGGTCGCCGGAATCACTGGCAATGCCATTTTCGGGAACTTGACGAGTTATTTACGGTTCTGCCATTCTAAGTAAAACATGAATACATCATTGTTTTGTGTAGTACTAAAGCGTTCTAATTGATGTACTAGTACGATAAAAATAGTTTACTTTCTTTTCCATGCATCTCATACATCTTGCACCTTTCATACATTTTATTAATTATGCATCATTGCATTCGTGTAGAGATTGAAATACCAGAGCAAGAGGTGGGTGAGCCCAAGCCGGAGCCCATCACCGACATCGCTTCCTTTGAACCTCAAGGCAGGCACCTAAGCATCTCTTAACCCTATTTTGGATTTATATGTGTCTTGTATGCACATGAGTTAATATTATGTATATGTTTGCTTAGCTCCTACTTGATGCATTACCATCATAAATCCTTTTAGGTGAGTATACTTGTGTAGGTATCACGAATTAAATTTGCTTATCCATACTTAGCTTCGATAGAAGTCGAGAGGTGGCAAGGTCACCACCACTTGCGAGTTATAGGATGCTTTGCTTAATTAATACTTAAGTAGCTATGAATGAATTAAAATTGAGCGACTATGAATGATGAATCGACCTTGAGCAAGAATGGTAGGATCATGTTGAGATTGGAGCTCACTTGGCTTAGTCTTGCTTGATCTGGTTAAGGCTCGGTCGTTATCGCTTTGATACTTGAGCACTATTCCATACAAACCACATGCTTAATATGGGCATGGCAAGCCAAGTAGCATACGTCGCACCTTGCCTTGACCGGATTCGGTGCGGGATGAGATGAGGTGTGATCGACTGTGTCCGGTGCACCTATCCATTCCGATCGTTCGTTCATAGCCAGGTGTGGGTATGTGGGGGCATGAATCAACATTTATCCTTGGCTGGGGTTATAATCGTTGGTCTTGCGTCTCGTGTGGGAAAAGTTGTACACCCCTGCAGTGTTATGATCTATTGCAATAGCCGCGCTCCCGGTTAAAGAGCACGCTCTTGTACTTTGACTTTAACATAGAGTTATCGAATGGAGTTCATGGAAGATTGAGCTCATGTTCATGATTACCTTTACTTATTGCAATTACTTGATGCTTGACTGGGAGATCATAAAATGTCATGTGTTTTTCTTATTATAACTTCATCAAATTTAGATGCTTTTATGCAAATTGATACCTATGCCATTCCTTGCTAGTTAACCAAATGCATTCTCCTTAAGAGTCAGGCAAGTATATACCCATATTTTGGATAAGACCTGTTTTTTGTACTCACGGTGCCGCCGATAAGTTGTTGCAGGTGATCCGCAGCTGAATGTCATCCTTGGGTACTTCTTCCCCGCGGACAGGTCCGAGGAAGAAGTAGATGGCTATGGCTATGAGAAGGGCACTATTGGCATATAGTGTTAACCTTCTTATTTTGTGTTGTATGGTATGAGCGTGATGGATTAACTTTTCGCTGCAAAACTTTATGAATTTGTTATGTATGAGAAGTTGAACTTTTTATGTAATGTGATGGATTATGTATGGTTATGCTTATGTTGTAATGATGTTCAAATAGTTGTGCTTGTTAGGTGTGTTTAAATCCTGCCCATTGCTTTTGACATGTTTCAAGGACGACCGGAATTATTCTACTCATCAATGGTGATGACTTAATTAAGGGGGTGTTTGGATACGAGGTGCTAAAATTTAGCAGGGTCACATCGGATGTTTGCATACTAATTAGGAGTATTAAACATAATCTAATTACAAAACTAATTGCGCAGATGGAGTCTAATTTGCGAGATGAATCTATTAAGCTTAACAATAACTATTTGCTAATGATGGATTAATTAGCTTTAATAGATTCGTTTCGTGAATTAGACTCCATCTGTGCAATTAATTTTGTAATTAGCTCATATTTAGTCCTCCTAATTAGCATCCGAACATCCGATGTGACCCTGCTAAAGTTTAGCACCTCGTATCCAACACCCAAGTTTAATTTGGAGGTTCCTCACCATAAATGTTTGTTTTTTGCCTGGCGAAGAATAATTGAAATATTCTGAGACTTTAGAAAAATAAAGCTGATAAAGCAGTAATCTCTAGCAAACAGTCCCATCCACTTGGTTCAACCATCGGAGATATGGAATTGACAAGTTTGTATTTCCGGCTGTCCATCCAGTTGAACGTCGTGTCTGGAACGAAGACTGCGTGCTGCAGAGACTTCTCTTTCCGGTTGCTTCCAGTGTTCCAACTCCATCTCTGCCGCTGCAAACTCCTACTGCGTTTTGACCACAAAAATTTGGAAACATCAAACCCAACGGGGAAAATTCGAAAAAGATTGAATTTAGAAGAACAGTTGCGGAGCGATACTTCCTGAAGAAGAATCTTCCCCACGCGTCCCTTCGCCTCCATGGCCTCGCTCCAGCCTACTCTTCTCACTCCTCGCCCGCTCTGCTGCTGTTCGCACGCCTTGCTCTACCCAAGGTTCAGGAAATTGCCTCCGAGATTCTCAAATGGGGCCTATTCCACGGCGAGGCCGTTGGACCGGAGCGAGTTCTTGGGGAAAGGCGATAAGTTGGCTTGGAGAACGGCGGGGAGGCGGCGGCGTCGGCTTGGCGCCGCCGCAGCCGGGAGAGGCCCCTTCTTTGGCGGCGGCGGGAGGCGCATGGGCAAGGGCACGGGACGGGTCGTGGGGAACCTCGCCTTCGCCGCCGTCTTGACGTACCTCGCCGTGACCGGCCAGCTCCGGTGGGTTCTTGACGCAATCGTCTCCCTCTGGGTACGAGAATTCTCTCGCCGCTGCTGAAATTTGCGGCATCTTGTTAATTTTCTGTGTAGTTTGTTTCGGTGAGGACATTTGGATTTGTGGCACTAAGTTATATTAGACTTTTTTTTTTGGTAATAAGTTATATTAGACTTTATATTTCTTTTTCGATGCCTGGTGGTAGGAAACAAATGTCCATTGTTAGCTCAGCTAAAATTGATGCCTGGAATTGACCTCCAAGAATGCACTGCGATTTTGCGAGGCATGGTTTTCTAGTGTATGTTGTAATAGGTTCTTAGTTGACCTCAAATTTCCTATCAGTTTACCTTATCACCAAGTATTGTTGTTTAGTAGAGCTAAGGTGTGCTGCTATTGGCTTGCTAGTCCATAATTCTGCACTGTACCATTAGCTCATGGAAACCTTGATCAGTTAGACTCCATAGAACCTGGACGATCTGAAACCTTGATTTAGCTTTACTCTATCTATGGTGCTAGTAACTGGATAAGTTTAGGCTTGCGATTTGCATACCACAAAAAGGAATGACTCTTCTCAAATAACATCAGTAAGTTTATATGACTAAAATTTGGCTTTTAAATTTCACAAAAGTTCATTCATTCTTCAGTTTTTTTCGTTTATTTTATGATTTTAATTGCTTAAGTTGACAATAACTTTGGATGTTTACATCTCTTGTGACAACAGCTCCTCACAATACTGCTGCCTATTCTGGCTCTGGGTGCATTTTTCTTCTTTGCAGGACAAGACATACTCCAGGGCGATGTAAGTCTCCCCATAAATTTGGCATTCAGTGATTCCTTAATTCTAATGATCGACCTCTATCTACCTGTGGAAAAAGTTTCTGTATAACCCTCGCCACTTTTAAAACATTGTTTCTTAAAGTTCCTTAGGGAAAGGTTATCAGGTTGAATGGCAAGTAGCATTACTATTGTTATCTTTTATTCCTACCCAAAATTGGAAGAAACTCTGCTGTCTGTGTGCACCATTCTGTTAATGTTCCCACATTCATGTTCTGTTTCCTTTGTTGGCAGTGTCCGAACTGTGGAAAAAGCTTCCAGATACTGAAGTGAGAATAAACGAACTATATAAACTTCAAAGATATGTACTTTAGACGAACTCTGATTAGCTTAATTTCCTTATAGGTCTGCTTTGAAGGATGGACCACAACTGTGTCCTTATTGCACTCAGCCTTTCTCTGGTATGCATCTTTTGTTTCTCTTTCCTGCTTACTGATAAATGACTAGTCATACTCTTCCTCTCTCTTTTTTTATGTCATAGAAGAACTGCTTCTTCGATGCACATGTTTTTGCATAATCACATTAGTAATTCTGCTACTAAAAAAATCACGACGAACCTAAGGTACTGTAGACTGATATTACAACATAGTTATGCTGAACCTATGGTCGAAACTTTAATGGTCATCACTTATGTGTTATAAAGTTGCAATTGAAAACTTAGGTTTCAATACTTTATTTCAGTTAAAAAAACCACATTCTCTGGTGATGGCATGAATCACTGCTTTGCCAATTTATGCTATCTTAGCCAAATAAGAATGGAGAATTGTGTAATCGCCTTTGTTTAGCATCTTTATTACGCTTGTCTGTGTGGAACTTGAGTTGGAGCTAAGAGGTCAGTGTACATGATGCAGTTCAGGGCAACAAATTTGTTAGAGAATCTGCTAGATTTTCATCTGGAAGGGGTGCTACTGCTACAAATGGACAGGTGTTCAATGAGTTATTCAACCGTGGAATGAGAGGTCCCAAATGATTCTTTTTCCCTTCTTTTTTTTTCTTGAATTTGAGCCATCCAAAGTGACCAATGGCTGCCTATGCTTAATAAACACAAACCATATTGAATTTCTTCTAACTCAATTGTCAATGAGCTTTTTTGCAAGCAATCTGGCCACCTAATCATCAATAACCACACTTCGTGCTTCTGTATGTAGGGACGGCCCCTTCTGGAACAATTGTGGACATCGAGGCTGAAGTCAAGGATGTTGAATGATATCTCCGCAGATCCTACACAGCATCATCGCTTATCAGTATTGGCTCTTCTGCCTTTCAGTTGAATGCCAGTTTTGCCGCAGGCTATACTGAGTCCCTACCTGCAGCCTCATTCATATACGTTTGAAGCAAAGATTGGGTCCCCGATGTCAAAACTAAGAAGCAGCTGAAACTGGGTGGGCATCTTTTGGCAAATGTATATAGATTGACAATGGATATAGTAGCAGGATAGCGTGACAATGGTATGCTTAGTGTTTTGTGTGTATACATGATAAACTGTAACGGGAGTGCGATAGCTAGTAACAGATGAGTTGTCGTGTCGGTGAACTTGCTGTAGATTGCTTTTTTGGTCAAGAGTATTACAGCGCCAGACTTGGAATTATAGGCTCTACAGAAACGGCTTCCGTTTGAGGGAGATTCTTGCCATTCCTCCTTTTCAATTGATTGGTTTGTATTATACATGTAAAATAAGTTCTTAACATAACTCTCTGTACTTTTGAAACATTTGTTTCTTAAAGTTACTTAGGGATGAGGTCGGATGCTTGTTAGTATTAAAAACTACTGTTATCTTTTTTGTAAGAAAAAAATACGTTATTTTATACAAAAAATTGAAAGAAGAAACTCTGTTCTGTTCATGCTCAGTTTTCTTTTGCTGGCACTATCCGAACTGTGAAAAGGTCTTCCAGATACTGAAGTGAGCATAAACGAAATTATTATACTAGTATGAAATTTCTTGTATCACGGATCTGTACTTTTATTACCTTAATTGCTTTATAGGTCAGCTTTGAAAATGGAACAGGGGTACTGGGGTAGGAACACGTGAGGCAACTGGAAGCAGAGCGGCTAGGAACTTATGAGACAACGAGCTAAAACATAAAAAAGCGCCGTTGCCGGGGATCGAACCCGGGTCACCCGCGTGACAGGCGGGAATACTCACCACTATACTACAACGACGTCGATGCCTATTGTAATTTATAGATATTTAAAACGAAAAGCTCCTCCAAAGAAGGCGCCAAACAAACAACCCAACAAAGTTCCCTTCATCGGGGGCTTTTGCAAGTTGCGGATGTGATAAATGCGGCAAAACGTGATATAATCCCTTCCGAAGATGACGGATCCTATCCTGCTACAGCTTACAGGCCTACAGCATTTTCATTGTCATCGTTCAGGCATGCATAATTCTTGTGGCGCCCAGTTTTACCCCCATTCGAGCCATCAGAGTAAGTTGAAATGGCGAAGTACAAAATGAGCTCGAACAGAACCATCAGCCCCAAGCAGCAGACCACCCAGATACATCATATATGGCGCAACAATCACCACACCGCGACCTCAGCGATCGCAGATTGGCTGCAATGCAACAATAAAGCCTCAAGCAAGTCCAGGCAAAGAATACTCCCAAAAGCTTAACCAAAGTCAAAGTTCCTAGCAACAGATGCACATTGAACACATATGCACATACACTCCGGACGTGGTGGTTACAAGCTGTGTCATCCAGCTTTCAGTTACAACACAAGTTACAATCAAGCATACTTCGCACGGGAGCTCAACCCAGGGGAACCTATCAGCTGGGGCAGATGTATAGAGTAGCAGGTCACGATCGTAAGAAACGCACAGCTAAACGCTACGAAAACCTTGAACCACACGGATGAAAACAGGGTAAGGTACGTGAGGATGCCCGTAACGCTGACCACAGCTGTGAAATTCACAAGGCACTTGAGTGTCGACAGATCCCCTTCGGTCCCTTCATTTGGGAAGTGGCCTAGTGCCGAAAATTTGGACAGGAGCTCGTCCTTCAGCCGGAACCGCTCGACCAGCCAGCCAGCCACTTCGTCTTCTGATGTTGGTATGTCAGAGACTTGGATGCTGTTGATATGGATGTGGACTTCGGAAGGATCGGTGCCATAGACGTTGTCCAGAAAAGTTGGTAGACGATGTTTATATGCGATTGTGATATCATAAACTGCATCAGCCAAGTACAAGTCATGTAACCAAATGGGCAAATCATTGTAGCAAAATATTACGAACTATTTCACACTCAACCAGTTGAAAGTATATTGTTACTAAAACTTCCTGCAATTCACCCTCTCACTTGTGCATAACTTATTACCTTTGACAGTAAATCCTACTTGCAACATGGGCTCTTGGCTTCATGCACTGCAGTAAAATTTCCAGGATACTGCAAAACTGCTACAATATTTGGATTTTTGTTTCGCAACTACCATGAATAGAGTTTTTGAGCAAACCAGCCAGCTGGTCCAACTAAAAGTGAATTGAACTAGCCAGAAGAGTCCAACATAAGATGTTATAACTTCTAATGAATGAAGAGATGCTAACGTTCAGTCCAGGACACGGCTTGCCGAAATAGTTGTTTGCAAATGCTACAATAAAGATGCTACAATAAAGAAGTAAAATTTTCCAAAGGACAAGTGCGAGCAGTTACCAGCGTCTATGGAACTTCTCAGCTCTTGCAAACAGCAATTGAATCCCTTTGTCTTTGGAAGGAGTACATTTTTTAGAACAGGCAAACCATGCTCTACTGCATACTCTTGACTTTTAATACATTTCTTCTCACTGAGACATTAATATAATCACTAGTTAGCATCTGATAGATAAAAAAGGCAGGCACAAAGCAAAACAGATTCTCACAAAGGAAGGCATACAGTACAGCAGATTCTCACAGGTGCAGAATGTTGTTGTGCATGAGATGGGACAATTAGCATGTATCTAGAGTCTAGACAATGTACATGCATCTACTATACATAAAATCAATTTTAGAGAATCCATGCCTGGAGTCTAGGCTACCTGTGTTACGAGAAGGACTAATTCATAAAAGTGATGACTGGATATATCCTTCCAGAAGCCCAAAATATAGAAGCAATTGTGCCAGTTATTTAGGCAGAAATGTGGTAATAAACTGAATGGGAAGAGATCTTACGTATAATCAGTGCCTTCAGGAAAAACTGCCAGCCAAAGGGGATCCCTAGGGTTCTTAAATTCTGATAGCCTCCTTCGGATGATTGGCTCATCAATCTCCCACTTCCGATCTACCGGGATAAACTCAATAAGGTGAAATGACCAGTTAAAAACAGGCAACTTCATCAAGCTTTTCTTAAGCATATACTTGATACACTGCAAGCGGCCTTTCCTCAGTGCAAAATCCCACAAGTACATCCAGTCAACTTCAGTCCTGTGGTTAGCAAACAACAGCACACGCTCTTTTGGGGGCACGCTTTCACCAGAGAAAATAAACCTGGTCTTGTTAACCTTCTCAAACAAAAAAGGCCACATGGCTAACCACATACCAAACAGAAAACATGTTGACTTTCTGCTGTAATGCACACTGAACAACCGTACAAGGAAAGTAGTGATAGGGGACAGGTAAACCATCATCATGAATGCTGTTAATAGCATAATCACCAAACATAATACTCCACGGCATCGTCTTATTGGGGTCAGTGGACGGTGTCTTGGTCCATTCTTCAAGATGGCAGGACCAGGAGGATCAGTGCTCTGCTTTCCATTAACATGATGCCCTTGGGAACTAGTTGAACTTGGACACTCCATTTTGTATGGCTAGAATGAAAATCCTTAACCCTCCAAGAAATTCACATTCCCAGCACGAATGGAACCATTCAAGCTCCACATATGATGGGAGAAGTATGAACTGAACAAAGTCATTAGAGATTCGTTGTAAGTATGGCAGTATTAGGACAACTCAAAATAAATAAGCTCCATTGTGCTTGCTGATGCGAATCTATAACAGAAAATGGGAGAACTACGAAAAGCACATATATCACAATTAAAGTCTGAGCCTCTGAGACATGCATTATGCAAGAGCTGTTATTTAAAAGAAAAGCCATATTATGTCTGCCACCGTACCACTGTATCCTGAACCCTCAGTCCAAGACAACACCATCCGACGATTACTAAAATCAGATTAGATTATTCTTGACTAGTTCGCACTTTGGGGCTACGTGACTACGTCTCCACTTTATTTTTTCTTTAATGCACACTTGTCAGTGCCAACAATTAAAAAAAATGCCTCCATGTGTGAAGGCAAGCAGAATGAACCATCTAACAATTCCATTCAACTAGGAAATTTAGCAAATCTGGAAACACTACCAAAAGGTTGACGCACTCTACACTGTGTGCCACTGGAGCGAGTCCGAAGCACTTTCAGACTATCGCATTGAGCAAATCTGGAAAGGGACATTCATTCACACGATACTAACGCTTAACCAACAGGACCACAGCAGTTCACTATCAAGCTCCCCCACCTGAATCGACAGCGTAAAACCGCCTGTTTCCAGCAAGCAAAAGCAAGGCGGCCAACCGATCGTTGGGCGAGAGCTCAACTCCAGCCACACGTCAATCAACTCCAGCACCCCCGAACAGAAACCTCCCCCCAACGGCCACCTGAACCGCCACGCCGCACGCCTGCGCTTCCCATTTCATCACCCCCGCGGTGGCACGGCGCTACGGCACACTAAACAGAGCAGTGATACTAAATGCCAGCGCGCCCCGGGGAACCGGAGCGCGCGCACCTCGAACCGCGCCATCAGATCTCGACGGCGGCGGCGGCACCCCAAGCAGCTAAACGAAACCGCATCCGCACGCAAAGCTGGAGGGCCAGGCCAGGCCGCCGTCCGGGGACCCGAACAGTGGAGAGATGAGGAGGGGTGGGAACGGGGCGGGATTTACCGGGGACAGGACCGCCGGCTGCTGCCGCGGGCGGCGGGGCGGGGGCGAGCCGCTGGCTGGAGATTCCGATGGGAATGGGGAGGAGGGGGTGTGGGGTTTTGCGGTGCGGTGTCTGGGGCTCTCCCCTCTCGTCTGGTCGGTGGAGGCCAGGGGAAAGCGAGAGGAGGGGAGGGAGTGGCCTGGGCATCCCATTTCCCACTGCAGAGAGAGAGGGAGGGAGGGTTTAACCGTTTAACCGCGGATGGATGGGCGTGGCGCGGCCGCGTGGGTGAGCCGCAAAACAGCAACACAGCAACAGAGGCGTGGCACCTGGCACGGCGCACCTTTGTGGAACTTTTGTGGTTTTTCATAGGTGGCGTTTGGGAAGTGGGAAATGGGATTAGTGGGATAGATAAATGGATGGAATAGGAAAATGTGTATAACTTTTTTTTAAGACAATCTAGAGCTCTTTTACGGTACACAATACTACCTTATATTACCGTTTGAAAAGTACTCGTAGGTAAGGATCCGACGGTTAAGATTAATTATATACTATTAAACCTTAAGCTGTAGTATATGTAGTATGCATGAGTAGTATGGGCAGTATAGTGGTATGATTGGAAATATGTAAAATGGCACTGGACGGGCGGCGGCGGCCACTCCCCCGGCCCTGCGTGTCTTGTAATCCCGTGCCTGGACGCGAGCACAAACTGATCCTGCTCGTCGATGGCGGTGGAGACCGGCCAGAGGAACCAAGGTCGACAATGCCAGGTCGACCGCGCCTAGCGAGCATGGACTCCGCAAAGTCCCGGAAGAAGACAGGGCGTCGAATGCGTAGACGGCCACAAGGCTGGCGACTCCGTCGTCGTCCTCTACCCCGGGCACGGCTGTACCTGACGGCGACGTTAGCGCCTGGTTGGACGGTTGTGCACCATCCATGCCTTGCTGATGGTGCGCGCGCCTGAGGTCGATCATGTCCTTGGTGGAGAGGCCAACGTTCCTGAACTTCTGCACGAGGGTAGCAACGCTGGACGTCAGCGTCGGGAGGTTGACGTTGGCGCCCTGAAGGCTTGTCGTGCGGACGTCCTTCTGGCCGGCCTCTACCTCCCAGCTCGGCCCGCCCGACTGAATGCACCGACGATCATGATCATCTAGATGCTTATGGATGATAATTGCATGCATGTATGTATGTGATTATTACCACCACGACGGAGTCACGGGCAGCGATGGCGAGGAGCTCGGCGCAGGAGATTGTCTCCGGGCACTCTCGCTCCAACTCAGCCTTTATAGCATCGATGACCTCGAAGCTCCTGAGCGAGTTGGCATTGGGCACGCCCGTCTTCTCGCCGACGAAGAAGGGCGATATGTCGTGCTAATTACAAGTTCACCCATACAAAAAGAGCATATACTCTGTACTACCACCTGTGCGTAAAATTCCTCGCAATCTAATCCCTACGGGAGCGGTGAGTTACTATCGGGAAATGGCACAGCAGATGCAGAGCGGCCGTTATATCTGCTGGAGCCGCCGCTCGCGCTGGTCGCAGGAGTTGCTCCCCTCGCACGCGCTGGTCCCCGGACGCGCCGCTCGCGTCTCGCGCGGGCACGGGGAGGCGCAGCTCACCTCGACGCATGGGCTACCCGCCTACCGTCCACACTGCTCGCGCTGGCCCCCGGAGGCTGGAGCCGCTGCTGACATCGCACTCGCGGATAGCCGACCGCCGGAGCTGCCGTTCGTGTTGCCCCTGTTGACCCGACACGCCGTCGCCCCGCTTCGTGGCCGGAGCCACGGCAGGAGCGAAGCCGCAGCCGCCACCGCGCATGGTGGCTGGAGCCTCGCCTGGCCTCGCATGCGCGGGGGGCGCCGGAGCTGACCTCGCCTCGCCTCGCACGCACGGGGGCCGCTGGAAACCGCACGCCCGGAGTCGCTGGAGCCGCGCTCGCCTCGCGCGCGTTGGGCCGCCGGAGCTGACGCTCCTCCCACGCGGAGCTGGATTGCTGGAAGCTGCTGGGTGCCTAGGTGTGGATAACAGGACCTTCGTGTAGTTTTATTTTTTTATAAACATGTGGGCCCCACGTAATAACCAAACCCAAACGGCATACCCAAACATGGTAATGGGATAAAACTTTATATCCCAACCCAAACCCAACCAACTATATCCCAACTCATTTTCCTATCCTTAACCCAAGGTCTATCCAAACGCAACCTAGGGTTTTTAGTCCCTAGGACACCACCAAAATACTCCCTCCATTCCAAATTATAAGTCATTCCAAGAATCTTGGAGAGTCAAAGCTGTTGGAAGTTGTTCCAAATTCACTCCAGGATATAGGCCTCGGGCGAGCCGGAGCGTTCCGCTCAGGGGTCGGACACTCCCGACCCCAGGACTCAGGGTCAGGCGAGGCGGAGTTCCACCCGACCCCAGGACTCAGGGTCGGGCGAGGCGGAGTTCCACCCGACCCCAGGACTCAGGGTCGGGCGAGGCGGAGTTCCACCCTCAAGGGGTCGGGCGCATCCGACCCCGGGACCAAGGACTCAGGGTCGGGCGAGGCGGAGTTCCACCCTCGCCCGGGACCAAGAGTCGGTACAGCATATATATACCCTTGCTAGGGTTTCGTGGAGAAAAGATTCTCTTGTAAGCCGCCATAGGCGTGTAACCCTAAAATCTTGAGATAGTGAGATTGGTTTGCTGGCTGGTGCCCGTGGTTTTTCCCCTTCACATCGAAGGGGTTTTCCACGTTAAATCGTGTGTCTCCTCTGTGGTTTGATTCTTTACTTCATATTCCCATACGTCGTTTGTAACAAAAGCATCTCAAGTTTGACCAAAATTATAGAGAAAATTATAAAGATTTATGACATCAAATAGGTATACTATGAAAATATAATTGATGAAGAATCTAATGATACTTAGTTGACATCATAAATGTTATTATATTATCATATAAATTTGTCAAATTTAATATACTTTGACTCTCCAAGATTCTTGGAATGACTTATAATTGGGATGGAGGGAGTATTATTTTATCATGTGCACGTCACCAATGTTGATTTAGTCTCCAGCGTATCGTGCGATTGTTGATTCGTAACACACTGCACTGAATAAATTAATCTTTTCTAGCTAAGAAGAGGAGTAAAAATACCATTTTACCCTCGGGTCCACCTGTAAGAACAACCCACTAGGATATTATCATCAAAATGAATTCCAACAAAAATATGAATGGATAGCTCATGTCATCTTCTACTATCATGCAAAATTTGAGATACAACGATACAACAAAAAAATGAAAACTGCACTGTAGCAAATAATGTCCCCGGGCCCGTGTTTGTTGCAAAATTTCACGGTGAACTTGCCCTCTCCCAGTGACGTGTTGTTGTTGACCCCAACAGCGTTTGAACTCGCGTTGGCATGATTATCCGGGAAGCTTGTAGCATCGCCAGTCTCGAGAGTAGCTCAGGATAGCCTATAGTAATGTTTTGTTCATCCCTAGATGATATGCATGTATTCACAGGGAAAGAGATCGAGCGCGGACAGGGCTGATCCTACCAAAAGGGACCGAGGGACTGTGATGAATTGAGGTTCACAGGCACTCCCTCCGCCTAAATTACTATTCATTTTGATTTTTAATTTTTTAATTCATAATTTTTACTATGTATCTAGATATAATATATATCTAGGTTCATGTCTAAGACTATGTATCTAGAAAAATTGAAACGAGGGGGTACTAGCCAATATTTCTCTCTGCCGAGGAATTCCGTGATGATCGGAACATGCTTGGACCGTCCAACCATATTACTGTACAACCCCGCCCACCAGCAGAGGGCATCGGGCATCAATGTCGTGTACTAATTTGCATGATGAAGCCAGCCAGCCAGCCAGCCAGCCTCGACCGGCCTAGAGGCTAGAAGCCTAGAAGTCGTCGTCTTGGTTGGGCTTGGGCGAGGTGAGGATGGCGGTGTAGAGCCGTAGCTTCTCCTCCCCGAGCGAGGAGCACCTCGACAGCGGCCTCCGCGGGCGGATGAAGGAGAGCGACGCGAGCGTCTTGCGGTGCTTGTACCTCCTCCACGCCAGCTGCACGGCGACGGCAGCCCAGGTGCGCCACCCGGGCGAGTAGTACCTGGCGCTGCGCCGCACCTTTTCGTTGGCGAAGGTGTACCGGAAGTGCTGCGTCACGTACTTGACGTCGGCGGCGTCGAGCCCGAACGCCTCCGTGCTCTCCAGCGTCACCAGCGTCGCCGACGCCGTCGGCAGCCGGTCCCGGAACGGCCGGCGCAGGCACCACGACAGCAGCTCGTCGCCGCTGAAGTTGCCGGGCCCCAGCGTGCAGCTGCTCGTCGCGCCGTTCCGCAGCGCCTGGCTGCACGCCAGGTGGCCACGCACGATGAACAGCATCCGCCGCACCACGTCGCCCTCCCTCACGATCGTCTCCCCCTTGGGGAAGATGAGGGACTTGACCCTGTCGCAGATGTTCTCCAGGACGAGGTCGTCCATGTGCTGGAAGAGCGGGACCTGCCGGACGAGGTCGAGGCACAGGTGGTACTTGATGTCCCGGCGGAGGCCCTCGGGGAGGTCGCGCACGATCTGGCACTCGTCGACGCCGCGGGTGGCAGCCCAGCGCTGCCGCTCGAACTGGCGCACACGGTGCCGGAACCCGCGGGGCAGGCCCTTGCGACGCATCCACCACTCCACGGCGCGGAGCCGCGTGTGCATCGCCTGCTTCTTGGAGGTGGTCGCGTTCAGGAACACCTTGATGTTGCCGATGAGCATGGTGACGAGGATCAGACCGCCCGTGATGGTCAGGATGTTGAACACGATCTCCAGCCACTCCGTCGTGCTCTCCAGATTGCCGAACGTGCTGAGTGTCATCAGGCCCCAGAAGATGGGGAGCAGCATCCGCTCCACCCGGCTCGGGTTCGCCACCAGCATCACCGTCCACTTGTACGCGCCGTACTGGTAGCCACCGCTGCCGTCGCCGCTGCTGCTGGCGAGGCACGTGGCACGGGCCGGCGCGTTTCGGGCCCACGCGAGCCTGCCGGCGCCGAGGTGCCCCGCCGCGGCGGCGGAGGGGGAGCCGCCGTAGTAGAGCGGCGCTGCGCAGGCCACCACCGCGCCGCTGCGCGCGCACCCCCCGGCCGCCGCCTGGAGCTGGCACTGCTCCTTGAGGCATTTGCTGGCACGCTGGACCCCGAGCAGGTACCAGCACGCGCCCACGGCCTGCACGCATCGACGAGCACAGAGGCACATGTTCAGTTCAGTTCAGTAATCGATCAGCATGTGCGCGCGCTTCAGTGATCAGAGGGACTGAGACGTACGTGGGCGGCGACGAAGTAGGCCATGAGGTTGAGCACGATGCCCCACCAGATGGTGCCGAAGACGTAGCCGGAGTGGCCCTGCATCCGGCGGAGGAAGCGCACGGCGTGGTAGATCTTGGGCAGGTACTCGAGCAGGAACGCCACCAGCAGCACCGTCATCACCGGCGTCGTCAGCCCCGCGCGGATCATCGCCGGCGCCGCAACCCACACCACAACCTGCATTATACTATCCAATCAGCACATGACACGATTGCTCGAGCGCCGACGAGGAGCGAACAGAAATGGCAGTCTGGTGGCCGAGGTGAAGAGCCGTGGGTCCTGGCCGTGGCCGGCTGCTGGCCCCATCGGCCGCTTTACGAGCCACCACCAATGGCCGCTGCGCGAGCTACTACGGGGCAGGCGCAGGACCAAAATAATGCGCGTCGGGACAAGCAGAAGCAGAGAAGCTAAGGCACGCGTGCCCCACTCGTGTCACCAATCCGTGCAGCCTGGGCGGCGGATCACGCAACCGTGCCAGTATGCCTGTGCAGTGCTAGCGACGTGAGATCAATGGCGGTATGCGGTTGCAACAGTGCTGGGACCGACGCAAGGCGACGCGGCACCGTTCCTGGCTGGCAGAGAACATTTCGGACAAGGTAATGCAAATAAACTCGGAAAGCTCCAAGCTGCGCCCTATGCGTGGACTGTGGACAGCGATCTGGGCAAAGATCATTCATATCTTGCACTTATGATGCATGGGCAATGGGCCAGAAAATTGGCGATCTCGACTGTGCGGCACTTATGTTGAATTATTCTTCTGCTTCGACATTCTGTCTGCCGAAACCTATATTTTTCAGTGACCCGAAGTTCAGTGCATCTACTGATGATCATTGTTAAGCCTGCTTGTTGGATATTTCTAGTTTGTAATGTTTTTTGGATACACTATTTATCTGTCGCCAGAAAGGGAGATCAAAATCTGTCAAATTCTAGATCTTTAGATCGATAGTATATGGCCCAGATCAACTCACCGGCGTGTTTGGTTGCTAGCCTAACCTTTGGCAAGTGTGGCAAGCCACAAAAAGTATGGCAAAGAAATTTGAAGCCACACTTTGCCATGGAAAAAGGAATCTTGCCACACTTTTTGTCTCTATGACATGTGGAGCTCAAAAAATCTTGCCAAAGGTTAGTTGTCCAACCAAACACTTACCAAATTGGACAAACTTGCCTAAGATTTGGTGCGGCTGGGAACCAAACACCCAAAAGTCACCAGCAACAGCAGTGGCCTAACGTTATCCTCTCCAGGTCCACTTCCATCATGGCATCGCTCATTCTCTCCTTGAGTGTGTCCCGCCGTTGTTCCTGCTCTGCCCCGGCGCTACCTCCCTGCCACCTTGCCGTTGCCATGTCTGGTGCCGCGTGGCCCACCGGTGACCCCCGCCGCTATCGCCCCTCCCTCCTCTCTCTCCTCTCTCTATTGGCATCCATCTCATCGTGCTCCACCACTACCTAGCTCGTCTCCGGCGGCACCGCCACCACCGGAGCCGCCACCCCACGACCGCTCCCTCGCCAACCCATCGGCGACGCTCGCCTCTGCCGCCATTGTAGGCCAACCGTTTTTCTCCCACCACCCATGACGGGCGGCACCCCTGCCGCCCCACCCACCCATCGCCATCATCGCCAGGTTGCTAATGGAGGTCACCGGACATGAAGAAGGAGGAATGAAGCACGCCGGAGAAGAAGGTATGGAATTTGACAGATTTTGACCCAAGAATCTGTCGATAGATGTGTAGCAAAACTCATGTTTTTATCATTGGATTTTGTTTTCATCGTCGGGATGCCTAGTTTACACTAGGAGTGCACTAAACTGTAGGCAACCAGAAATAACCATCGGGGAAAAGTCAGAGATGATCTTGTGTAGTGGCTAGTCTGTTCAGCGCCTAATCATCTCCCATTTTGAAAAATTATAAGGATATTATGGTTCAAATCTTACTAACTATGATTAAGGTACTCCTAGTTATCTTAGCCATGTGACCCTTGTTTAGAAAAGTTCCAATTTCGATTTTGTGCAGAAAAATAATTTGATTTTTTTTTAAAAAAATATTTCAAATCTTATTATGATCAGTAAACAGAGTAATAGGTGACCAGTGCAAAGTAGACAAGCCCTGCGAACCGAGTCAAGGATCGGCAGGTGTATCGCATGTGCCATTCTTAAATACAAAAAACAACAAACCAAACTATATGCAGATTATAAATCAATCACATGGCCTATTATTGAGAGGAGAAAATAATCACTTCCGACTAGTACCTAATGCGGTACTATATTCTAGTATGTGAGTTGTGAAGCAACAATCTTAATAAGCACTTAAAAACAACAGGAGTTGGACTGCAATAAAGAGGGAGAAATCATGCACTTTTGTCTCAGCAAAATGAACATAATAACCTAGTAGATCAAAGCGTACATCACTGAACAGAGCATATGTGAATATGTGTTCGATCTGATCAGTTGCCAAGATATCCTATAGTTTTTAGGAAAATATGTTGAGATGTGATGCCATAGCATGATGATGGCATCGACAAACACGTAAATAGACTGGGATCACTAATTCACTTCTAATAGCAGCTAGCTCAACGGTTTAACAAGCACTCCTAAATCTTGGGAAAAAACGGTTTCAACATTGACTAGTGAGTATAAACAAGTTGTGCACCTGCATCACGGGGAGGATGACGAACAAGTCCAGCACCGAGGCCTTCTTGGACCTCGCGCCCGCCGGGAGCTTGCGCGCGACCTCGTCGGCGCCCTCCTCGTCGTCGTCCTCCTCCTCCCCCGCGGCCGCCGCCGCCTGCTGCTCCTCGTCGCCCGAGCTCCCCTCCGCGCGCTTGCTCCCCGCCGTGCCCCGCGTCAAGCGGAGCTGCGTCGCGATGTTCCACACGTGCATGGCGTCCACCGCGCAGCGCAGCGCGGTGACAGCGGCGGCGAGCCAGCCGTCGAGGAAGAGGCACATGAGCGGGCCGCTCACGGACACGGTGTACAGGAAGAGCGGGTCCACCATGAGCCCCGCCGCGCAGGCCAGGAGGTAGGCGCGGTTCCACTGCCGGACCCACCTCGCCCGCGGGTCCAGCGGCCACGCCGCGCCGAGGCCGGGGGGGCACCAGGGCACGCGCCGCCGCCGGCCCCGGCGGCTCTTGCCGCTGGTGTCGATCGCCTCTCCCCCTGGCGGCGGCGTCGCCTGTCCTGCTTGGTCTCTCCGCCGCGCGTCATTGGGAGGCGACGCGGCGGAGGAGGAAGGCGACGAGCGCGCGGAGGGGTCACTTGACATGGCGGTGGAGCTCGCCGGCGAGCTTGGCCGTTGATGATGCCGCACCAGCAGTGGACATGAGCCTGCAGAGCAGCGGAAGCGGCGAAGGGCGTGTCGTCACTCGGAGCAACGGGGTGAGGTGGACGGATATAAGATGACGGATTGGTGGTGTGCACTGTGCTACTGTACAGCGCCTGAAATGACCAGATTGCCCTCACCGTTTTGCGTTGCAACTTGTGTTTGGCTGTGTGCAAGTGCAAACATGAATTCTAATTTGCAGAATTCCAGAGAAGCAATCACTTATTTTCAAAACAACGAAGCTCAGCTCCTCTTGTGTTGGGCAAAAGATAAAAACTGTTGGCCGATAAAGCAGTGCCGTGCAACACACGATCCAAGCAGATTTAGCGAAAAATTATGACTAGGATGATAAAATTCTACACAAGGATGTGGTACACGGGGGCATAGATGCGGTATGGGTGCCGCATCCACCCCTAAAGCCTCTGTGAAGACTCCTCACGTAAGGAATGGGTTTTGCACCACATGATTATAATCCTTCAAAACCTCCTAGAAGGAAAAGCGAGGGTTTTTCTCCTTCCTTTTATTCTCTACTATAGATGGAAGTTTCATGACAGACAGATGGGTGGGATGTAGCGCTAAATTCCTCAACATCTTCAATGTTGTGCTTCTTCGTCAACAACAACGATATCCTTTGTTTTACAAGTTAGAGTTCGTGTAAGAAATAGGTTTTATATGTTATGTATAAATAGATGGGATTTGGCGGATGCTATATAAAACAAAGGAGCCTGAAAGGCTAACAACATGCAATCTCAAAGCATTGTAGTGAGAAGCTGAGAGGTGGTCATTCGGTAGGAAAGGAGGAGAGTGGTTGTGAGTTGTGACGTCTGGATTGGTGGCAACGGATGGGAGGTTCGTACATCGGGACACTCGGACAGGGGAGACAGTTGATGGATTTTGGATCCATGGGTTGAAAATATGGGTGCGGTGAACACTATTACATGGGTGTCAAGCCAGATGAAATAATTGCACTTCTTCTGTCTCATAATATATAGCACTAATACTAATTATTCCAAATCCCAGCGGTGTCCTTCTGATGGAGAAAGTAAAAGAGCCATGAAATTTGTTTGCAATTTCGCACAGTGATGTTCTGCATAAAGCAGAATTTCCCTACCCGCGAAACGAATATTCTTGTTCCGGATAAAAGGAGAGGACGTCTTGCATAATTGTGCTGTGCAGGGCAGCAGTGACAACGTGCATGGAAGGCCTACGAGGCTCCTGTCAGCAGTTGGGCATTGGGCCCGACGTCTGAGGATTAACGTGCCACCCCCGCCCCATCACACTGGGTCACTGGTTGACTCTCTGCTCACCAATTGATCGATCTGGTCTGATCTGATCACCCCCTTTCCCCTGTGCACTTTGAGCTTTTAAAAAAAACAACAAGAAGAAGAACGGAGAAATGCATGCTCGGATGTTACTAAGCAAGTATTGAAGTCCGAATTCTCAGACTCAGTTATATGAATTCTTTGCGTTCCAAACAGTTTTTTTCCCTGAAATAATGACTGTTCCAAACAAGCCAACAACAAAATGAAGAACCAAGCAACTGCATTTTACGGAGTATTTTAGGACTGGGAGTACGCTCGGAGACCGCGGCCCGATCGACGTACGTACTGGGAGTACGTGGCGGGGTTTTGGCATCAGAACCTGAGCGGCGCCCTTCCGTACCTGAGGAGTCGCATTTGGACCTGCAGGGTTGGCCAATTATTGGGCGATGAACGTGAACGAGTACAACTGAAAGTTGATTTCTATTTCTGTCGTTTTAAAAAAATCCGGTCTTAGCAAAATTTGACAAAACCTCGAGACTAAATTATTCGCCGGCCGGAAGGTAAGCAGGAGCGTGATCATTCACGGATGAGATAGATGCCGATCGCAATTCATAAAGAAACAGAAAAAAAAAAGATCGAAGAGGGACATCAGAATATTGGAGCAGTATCAAATGTGGCTCGTTTACATTTGTCATTTGTGCCATGTAACATTGTGATCGAAGCCGCATTATTGGAGATCCCGTCTACTGGAGCTCGCTAATCTTTATATTATCTGAAGATACGGGAAGAGGGATCGACACATGTGTCGCTCCGAGACTCGTTAGCTAATCTGCAATCGCAGCACCTAACTATAGTAATTCCTTTTTTCCAGAAATCTCCTAGGACAATGACGTCCGGATTCGCCAATTCACTAGCCTCCCTGCTAGTACCAGAAACACTTTAAAATACAAGCGACAATGCAGTGCTCCTGCAAATCTTTAAAAAAAAAATAAAGTACAAGCCACCACACCACCAAGAAGCAGGGCAGGGGTGCAGGACCATTGCGTGGGGATGCGTGTACTTGCACTGGAAAACGACGAGCCACCGTGTGGGCACTTGGATTTCACTTCCCATAAAACCTTTGCACAGGGACGTTCGGTGATGCGATGACCTGATCTGTCGCTGGAGAGAAGACGACATCTAGATGATACTCCATGTTTAGGTGACGGAAAACCAGGGCTTCTTTTGCTATCAGTCACCGAACGTCGCTGTGCAAAAGTTTTTATGAGACGACGACCGTAACCGGCGCTGGACAGGACATCAGGGGAAGTTTCTGAGCAGCTTCGCGTGCCGTCTTGTTAGGGCCTTGTTTAGCCCAACTTTAACGTGTTAAAATTACTGTAGCAACACTGTAGCGTTTCGTTTGTATTTGTAAATTATTGTCCAAATATTGACTAATTAGACTTAAAAGATTCATCTCGTAAAGTACAACAAAACTGTGCAATTAGTTTTTAATTTCATCTACATTTATTACTCCATGCATGTACCGCAAGTTTGATGTGATGGGAAGTTTTCTTTTTGCATAGTGCTAAAGTTAGGATTTGGGGGTGATAGGTCGATCGCCGTGTGTCCGTGGAGTCTAGCGCGAGCAAGAATGTACCGTACGAGTAGTCAGTCACAGCCACTCAGGGTTCGTCGGCGACCGAAGCACGATAAGATAGCATGTGGCATGCGCTTTGTCCGAGCCTGATGGTCTGGTCGCGTCGCGGTTCCGTACGGCATATTTGTTCTCATCGTGTGGTGATCCCCGTGACTGTGAGGTTGCATTGGTACGGTTTCAGGCTTCCAGCAGATCGACAGCAACAGCGTAGAAACATTACTGTAAAAATCACGCACGTTGACACGTGGTCATCAGATCGTTTTATTATTAGGTGACAACATATAACCATGTGGCGTGGTAAACAAAGCAGCTAGTACTGCAAGCGGAATAGATAGTCCACGCACGGTGTGCATGCGGAGAGCAGGTCGTCAGCCGATGGCGGAGCCGCGGACGCAGACCCACCGGCCGTGGGGCAGCGGCGCGGCGGTGCAGGTGTACTCCTGGTTGAGCACCATGAACTGGGCCACGGTCAACCGAAAGTCCCGAGCCACGGAGGCGCACGTCTCGCCCGCCTTCACGACGTGCACCTTGGTGCAGCGCACCGTGACGGCCAGCGGCAGCGGCACCCGGGCGCTCGTCGTCGTCGTTGTCGCCCCTTGGCCGCGGCCGCCCGCGCCTGGCTCACTCACCGCCGCCTGGGCCGTGCCAACGGCAATAGCCAGGAGAAGGATCGCGGCCACGGCGCGGTGGCTTGCCTTTGTTGCCGCCATCTGTATGTGGAGCTAGCTTATGCTGGGGTGGGTGGGTTGGTCGGAGGAGCGCGCGCGCTTATATATTGCTAGCCCGGAACGAGCAGCAAACGGAGCAAGCAAGGCATCAATTTTTGCTGTAACGTGCAGGGGTTACAGGTGGATGTAGCGGTTTTGATCGGTGGGAAACCGAGAGGATGCGTAAATGGAGAATAATAAATTGATGAGGTTCCTCGGCAAACAGATTTAACTGACGAGGCGCAGAAGAGAGTAATGCAGAAAACGTCGTGCACCACTACAATGGATGAACTAGCCTCGGCAAAGAGCTCAACGCATCATCGGGCTGCTGCAAAGCCCAACCACTATGATTTCAGCCCACCACAGAAAAATTCTGATCCCACTATGCTCCCGGCCTGCACGTATAAATGCGTGCCGATCCCCGGCGGCATGTCAGCCAGACAGCCACCTTAAATTTGGCATGTGATCTCGGCCAGGGGCGACGCGGTGGCGCCGGTGCACCGCTTCCGCTAGGTTCTCGCGGGTTGTCTCCCTGGCATCCCCGATGCGCGAGTCCGCAAGGAAATTTAACCATGTGCCGATGCGGTTTCTTCTTCCGGAAAAGATCCTCTGCGCGCGGATCGGCCATCACTGCGTCCTCGACCAGCCATGCCGGCCGTGCCTCGCCCGGCTGCCGGAGCAGTAACTATCGACATCGAGACCGATCCGCGCCATTGAGCATACGCCCTCCTTTTCGGCCGGCCGGCCGGCGTGCGCGTAAACGTCAGGGCACCAAAAACTGGTTCAGCGGCTAGCATCCTGCTGCCACGGTGCCTGCACCCGCACCTTCCGATCTGGTGCTGTATTTATCGGCACTTTCGCTCCCGCGTCAAACAGTCAATGTGGTCTCTACGGCGCGCCTCTGATTCCAACTCCAGTCAATGCTGCGCTGTCACCTCCCTCCTCCTCCTCCTAATTCAAAATTCAAAATCTTTTCTGTTTCTAAGAACACGATTCTTTTCGGACAAAGGTGGGAAAAGAGAGGAAATCGACGAGCCACGGTCCACGTTCAAGGTGAACGTCGCAACAGCCACATGCATTCCGTTGTCACGGACGCAGGACGGCAGCCTTTCTCGGCAGACAAAACAAAAGCAGCCTTTCTTTCCCCGTGGAAGAGCGGGACCAGGCCAAAGCCTATGAGCAAGAGCAGCATCGGCATCGATCCTCGAGACCCCCCGATCCCCAATGCCGGGCGCCGACTGATCAACGCAACGCTAGCCTACAGCCTACTACTGGCCAGCAGCCATGACGGTGCCGCGGCGCGGATGGCATGCTCCGGCCTCCAGGGGCAGGGCAGAGCAAAAGTGTTGATGGGTGGCCGGCTGCCCGGCCTTGCTGGATGCGACGCGAATCCCAGTTCAGATGCACCCGATCTTCTCGAGTACCACTACTGCTGCTGCTGCTACCCCACGCCTGGCTGCCTGTATCCGCGGTGATCTGTGCGTGATCCCGTGGCGGTGGCCCAGCGCCACCAGCAGCTAGCGTTTTCTTCTTCGGGGCCTCCTGCGCCCGCGTGGCCAGCGCCTAAAGCCGGCCCTGCCCCCTCCCCGTTCCAGCACGGTCATAGGTGCCCTCCTGGTTCTGGCCACCCCTCTCGTGCAGTTCCTCCCTCCTCATCTCTCTCACAGGCCACGAGTCCACTCCGCGTTCATCGCTGGGGTCACAGGCCAAGCCAAGCCTGCAACTGATCACACCAGGGGCCAGGGAGCCCGTCCGGCCGGCCGGCGAAATCTGTGGCAGTGGCCCAGGCCGCGCAAGCAGTGGCAGTTCTCGCCAGTGCTTTGCTTTAACCATCTGGCACTGGCGCTTTGGCCGGAGCTTCTCCTTTTGGGGCGGCTACCGTTTGCTTTTCCAAGCCTGGGCAGCGCAGCGCAGGAGGGACTCCAGGGGAGGAAAGCTGACCTGTGAGCCCTGCCCTGCCCCCAGTGTCAGGTGCAAAAGGGGGTGCCCCTTTTGCTTTGCTTGCCTCCTGCCTCCTATCACCAAATTCACCGGAACCTATGGCTTGCAAATTGGACTGTAGCTTGCCGTTGATGCCGAGAGATACTCCGTGTCATAGCTCATAGACTCATACTACTAGTACCAAGCAAATCTAGGGTAGCTAGGGCATAATTGAGTTTGAGTTGCTAGTATTTACCGTGCCTGTTCCAGCATGGATGATCTGCTCCAGTGATCTTGCCATGCGTCCGCGTTACGTTTGTGCAAACACTGCATCTGCGCCAGAGTAAATTGAGATCCCAGGCTCTTCAAGAGCTACGGGTCTAGAGACGAAAAATGAAGCGGGCAGATACGGGCGGTATCCATGAGCTGACATTCTGACCTGATTACCTCTTCAACTTATTGCAAAATATGCATGCAAAATAGTTGTCCCCACATAAAAGAGGGAGATGCTGGGTGGAGGGGCATCTTTGTACTGACTACTACTGACTCAGGATGAAGGCTGCTGCCGTGCTTCAACCTTCAAGCCTGCAAGGTTATGACGCGTCTCCCTGTCGCCGTGATTCTCCATTTCTTTGTAACAAGAAAAACAACAACGTTTCTGTAGGGTAGACCCAATCATTCACTGTAAGGTAGGATCCAAATGAGCAGACGATCAAGTACAGAGTGTGCATGGCTGCGAATGGGAACAAGGCATCAAGAACAGAGATCCTCTCCTCTTAAATGAACACCAACTGCTGCTCTGCACACTGAGGCAAACCAACCACTGTAATCTTCTTTCCATCGATCATTCACTAATCACTATTTTCTTTAACTCGAACATTAAAAAAGGGGAAGGAAATGTGATTCAAGAAAACAAGCAAAATAGAGGGAGAGAAAATGAAGCGCGTGCAATCTATTAGAGCAGCACCCAATCTAGAGCACGCAGCACGCTTGATCCTGTGATGCGACCTACCGGATACTCTCTCTGGAGACGCGTGATCCGGGCCATGATGTCCCATGAAAACCTGGTGGTGTGCTCTGTTGTGTGCATGCATGCACAAGCACAAAGCACAAGGTGGCCCTGAACCTTCTGCACCCGGCTCGTGATCTACTGCAGCACTACTGCGCGGCGGCGTGGTGCCGACTGCCGGGACACGATGATGAGCGCAATATGCGGCGTCACCTGCCCCGGCCGGACCCCCTCGCTTCAGGTCAAAGATACCGCAGCTATACACACATGGATTTTGGGGTGCACTGGGCACGTTGCCATGCCGTTTGTTTTTGTTACCCCTAGTGGGTTTCTTTGTCCGTGGTGAAATGAAAATCGAGCAATGGTGAGTTACTGCAAGATGTTCATGGAAAAGGGTCGGGAACTCTGGATGTCCTTGCTTGGTGGCAAAGGTAAGGTGCAAATGGACGGCTAGGATTGAATCCAGTGGGTAGCTAAATGACAAACGGGCAAACGGCCGCCAGAGTGCTTGGGAGACGCAGCACACAGGAGCGTACAAAATCTTAGGGCCCACTTGCCAGGCTTGTCCATGGCATACGTATAGGTATATTGGATGGATACGTATACTGCATGCAATATGTGCAAACCGTATATTGTACCTGTACGTCTACGTTGCTACTCGCTAGTCCTTGTACATCCCTGGGATTCCACGTACGGCCCCATCTGCCAGAGGACCAAGACCACCTGTCTTCCCCCATAGAACGAAAAACCGGACCAGAGATCGAACCGATCATGCTACTGGTTCATGGTTTTTCGGTCCAAGTTCATGATTTGTTAATATAATACTTATTTCTCATGATTTATATGAGTATTTTGCAAGTTTTATTGCAAAGCATATCATATATGGCATAATAGATGGGATTATAGAGAAATAACGTAATAGTCTACTCCCCAAAGTTCCAAAACCAATGCGCAAATGTCAAACTCTTCACTGGTTAAAACAACTGGTTCACTAGTTCTAGTTCGATAAAAACCGGCCGGTTCGAATGGTTTGTAAGGTTCACACCGATCCAATTGCACCAACGCGAACTGGTCTGGTCACCTGTTAACGGTTTTCCCGGTTCAACCGGTGAACCGGTTCGGTTTTTTGTTCATGGTCTCCCCTTCTTCCTCCGGCTATAAAGCGCAGCACCTCCCAGGAGGAGACAACTCCCTCTTGCCCCACAGCCCACACAGGACACAGCACGCAACGCAACACAGCCGCCGCCCGCTCTCCGACAAAGTACCGCAACCTCCTTGCCTTCCTCCTCCCATTCCCATGGCGACCAAGCCCTGCTTCCTCTGGGGGGACACGCACGCCTCCTCCGCCGCGGCATCCGACCCCGACCTCGCGGCCGTCTTCGGCTCGGGCGCTCCGGAGACGGCGCTGCTGGCTGCGGCCGCGACGGCGGCGGGCGACGTGGCCGCTGTCTCGCAGGAGCTTGGGGCCGCCGCGGTGGCGCGCCCGCGGCTGCGCCGGAACTCGTCCGGGTCCGGGAAGCAGCCGCAGCAGCAGGCGGGCGGCGGGGCCAGGAAGCCGCCGCAGCGCGGGCTCGGCGTCGCGGAGCTCGAGCGCCTCCGCTGCGGGGGCGACCCGCTGCGCGAGCTCTCCGCCGTGGTCGTTGACGCCGCCGCCGGCGCGCAGGGACACCCGCTGCTCCACTACCACCCCCATCACCACCTGCAGATGCCACCCTCGGCGTTCGAAGCCACCGGCGGCGGCGCGCGCTACTGCTCGCAGCTGCTGGCCCCGGCGCCTCCGACTCCACCGGGTGCCGTGTGCTTCCTCCACCCGCCCGCGGCGGCCGGCTGCCAGAGGGCTCCGCTCGTGGCGCCGGAGCAGCAGTACTTCAGGGACCGGTGGGGTCGCATGGGGGGCTTCTCCCCGGCGGGCAATGGCTCCGGCGGTGGCGCCGACCACCAGCCCCTGCTGCTGCCGGCGCCAGAGCACCCTTCAAGCCAAAACACCATCTGGCGTCCTGCTGTGCCCTCCTCCTCCTCCTCCTGCCTCCAGACCGGCCACCGCTGCGACTTCTGCTGCAGGGTAAGCTGCAAACTTCTGAATTCCTCCCTGTGATCACGCGCGCTGGGTTTACATTATCGATAGATAAAAAATATCGTTTTTCGGATATACCGGAATTCTATCGGTGATAGAGAAATTTTTTCGGACAAAATTTATTAAAATAAACTCTCAATTTATGCAGAAATAAATATAGATTCTCTCCAAACTATGTAGTTTGAAAAACACACATAATAATGTAGAAAAATAAGGGTCGGAGATCCGGTAGTAGGCCAAAAGTGTACATGAGCGTTCATAAAATAGCAAATAGTAAGGCTAAATTCAAACCACTAATATTTTTGGGTGATAAACTAATTCTATCGGATCCTACAGGCAAAACAGATATATCGGAGTTATCGGAAATCTATCAGTGATAATGTGAACCCTGTCACGCGACGATCCCTTATCTTGACAAGAACTAATCTGGTCTCCTTGTTTCTGTTGCATCTGCATTTCGTGACTCTTCCACAGAGGATGAGGGCCTTGGCAGAGAGAGGAGCACTGGCACCGACGCCTCCTGCGTCTCCGAACACCGGGGCCAACACCAACACCATGTCAGACTACTCCATCTACGATCTCGCCGCGGCCATGGCCACCGCTCGCCAGGTAACAACGTCTATCAACAATGCAATTGCTCGTCTAGTCCGCTCATCAGCTCGTGCGCACAATACTGTATTTGCCTGCTTGGTGAAAGCTTCACTCAGTTGCGATGTACGCTCTGTGCAGGGAGACGCGTTCTTGGCCCTGGAGAGGAAGGGCGGAGCGGCGGCGGCCGAGGCGCCGGCGAAGAAGGAGGTGAGGGAGATCGAGTTCTTCCCAGCGGCAAGCGCGCACCACGCTGGCGGCGGTGGCCGAGTCTCCTCCGCCCACGACGTGTCGGAGCTCGCGGCGCCCTTCTCCTCCCCGTACGGCGCCGCCGCCGGCCGCACCCCACCGAAGCTGGACCTGTCTCTGAGGCTGTAGGGGGTCGATCGATCGCTGTACCTGTTCGGCGGCGTAGGGTTTTAGCTTGTGTTGTTGCTTAAATGGGTTCTATCCTACTGTGCTATAATACGGTTCTAGATATTTGGTTTGTTCTTGTAGTTTTGGATTCTAGACACGTCGTGCTATTGCCGTTCTTTTGATTTGCTAAAATGCTGCCGAATCTATGATCATGGATGGACACATCAAATATGTATTTATGTACTGTTTACATGAGGGTTAATTTAACCGACAGTGAGACCCCAATAGCCAATGATCATTGACCAGGCTAGGCGTTGGTCACCACTCATCAATCACAGGCTCACAGCACAAGACGCCATGGTGCGGTAACAAGCATGACGAAAATTCTGGCATGGGTATTTGCACCACCTTCTGCATCTGACTATCTAGAAAAACCTCTATAGAAAAATTTATGACAAAAATCAAAACAATCTACAATTTGTAACAGATGGAGCACTATGCAAGAGCTGGTGGCGTAGAGAGCCAAGCCGAAACACAACACACCCCACCCCGACAGGCAAAGGAACACGGCGGCGATGCACTCAGCAAACAGTCATTTCATTTTACTAACAACACACGAAACACGTCAAGAAGCAAAAACAGCGGGGAATCGTCCATGATCTACAGTTTCTGTTACAAACGCAAAGGTGCAGAGGAGCATGGGTGGCCACCGGAGCGGGCACTCATAATACACCAAGGGCTAGCTGCCGACGTGAAGGCCTCTGCTTCCTCCTTCTCGTGGCCGGGTGCCCTGCTCTTTCCCTCATTTCTCTGCAAACAAACGAGGAAAACATCAAGGCGTGATCCGAGCATATGTGCAAGTACAGTAATAAACAACTTGTCAATCAAACAGGAGCATATATGCAGGTAGCAAAAAGCTTGTCAATCAAGCATGCAAAACACTGCCAATAGCTTAAGGAAGAAAAAGCAGGGAAAGAAAAAAAATTGAGCTGGAAATAATTTGCCTGGAAATGTTAAGGAGCAGTTTTTACAATGTCAATGACACCAGAACTGACGAAAATAGAGCATGCTGTAGCACCATGCAGAATATGACAATGTTCAGTGTTTGGAATAACTGAATAACTCTTGTTTTCCTGTATCCACGTTGAATCATAGTTCATAGGATTTAGAATCAAAGGAACATGGCCAAAGCATGCTCTGCTCCATGCATGGAAAGGACTTCCAAGTTTGAACTTTGTGATCTGACTTATACATGTGAAAGATAGCACTCAGGCTAGTCAAGTCAGCAGTTTCACTTTCATGTTGGACCAGAGATGCTGCATGCAGAAGTTGTCATGCTCATGCATCTTGGTTGCTACATCAATCAGTCCAGCATTTGTTTGGAATGAAGCTGTGAGGCAAGTTTGTGCATATACTGCAAGCATTTGCTGAAACAGTGGCCACGGAGGCATATGAATGCAAAATGTTAATAAATGAAAGAACGCAACATGATCTGAACTGGAAGTTATCTAATGCCAAACAAAAGGTAACAATTTGCATAGTGCAGCTACATTTTAAAAAGCTAAAATAAGTCATCTATGGAAATATTGAACAAATTCATCTGCCAAGGCAAAAGAGTGCACAGCTGCACATACATAGATATACAGCACTTCTAATCCATCATGTTTTAGCATGAATCCACCTATTGTGCCTGTGACATTGAGCTGGTGTGTTTTAGCCTGAATGCACCAATTGTGGCTATGACATTGAGCTGGTGGTGCAGAATCAGAACTCCACACTCAATATCTCAGGACTAGGGAGACCTAGATTGACTTACCCTATGAGTAAATTTGTCAGGAAAATAAGGTACTTAATTACATAAAACCTCAAACTTCTTCCAAATAGCACGCAAGCTCTTGCAAGCTTATAAGCATAACAGAATTTAGCTTCTTCATAAAAGGGTTTTATAATACCATGGCATGCGGGAACTTAAAGTAAAGTTCTCTAGCTGTGCTTTTGTGTCCCATTGAGCTAAACATTACAAAATAATGCAATACCTCATTCATTCTTCCTCCCTATATCCTATAAAAAATAGTTTTGAGAATAATTCTCTTGGGGATAAAGGTGAACATAAAACCAGACTAGTAATGTCAAGCGGCCAATACTTTTCATAGCTATTCAATTATTATGCAAATGTTGAGCAGGAAAAAATCACTTCGTGTACATTCTATGTTAATGCTTATTTTGACAATTGCAATTAGTACTTCCTCTGTTTTTAAATATATGACATTTAGGGCAAGCTAATTAGTTCAACTAGTTAGCTAGTCCTAAATCTCATATATTTAAAAACAGAGGGAGTACTTGGCAATTCCCTTTCACGTCATATATATGAACATGACTATTGTACATTTGGATATAAACAGAAAATCAATGCTCAATCATGCAATTATTAGCATTGTTCTGTCCAAAAACATAAAAAGAACTACGGATCAATCCTACAATGAAACAAATGTCAGATCAAGAAGAACATGGTTGAAATTATAATTTCACGCACTATGTTCACAGTTATATATGGGTGATTGTTTCCACGATAAGGAAATTCTACCAGGCTATGAATTTGTCCTGCTATAAACATCGCAATGTCTGTGTAATAGCTGTCAATTGATTTTGCCTGAACTTCTTGTCAACAAATGAGAAAGTTATACCTCTAGTGGAAAGCTATGCGACAAGGGAAGATGCTCAGACTGGGTACTCACTTGCCATATCAACACAAAATGGATCAAACATTCTAGGGAACGTTCTTGCTGGATTAGTTCAACACTTCTAATGCAATTCCCTCTCCTTACCATCAATACACAACAATGCCTACTATTGGCCAGCAGTACAGCAAGGCCGGTTACCACCAGGTACTTGTAACATAATATGAAGACAAAAGGAAACCATTGCGGATTAGGCTTTCTTGCTAAAACTAGCTCTATTCTTGTAATGCAATGCCTTAGTTTGCAACAGATACTCTACCTCCCTTTTCTCCTTGTGAATGTCATTATACACTCCAATGCTAAACCATTCCATTAACTATTGCACGGGAAAGATAAGCAAATGGACATACCTTTCTGCGCCTCTGGGGCCTCATGGTACACAGGTTCATTTTCAGGCACCGTGCGCAGCTCATCCCCGAAAGCATGGCCGCAACCAGCTCCCGCAGCATCATCCGGGAAGCGCACAACCACCACGGGGCAGACGCAGTGGTGCACGCAGTAGTCGCTGACGCTCCCGAGCCTCCCTTTGCCGGCTCTGCGCGATGCGCCGAAGCCGCGGCTGCCCATGATCAAGGCGGAGAGGCCGAGGCGCTCGGCCTCGAGGCAGAGGCGCTCCTTCATGTCGTGGTCCTTGACGATGTGGATCTTAAAGGGGATCTGCGCGACGACGAGCGGCTGCGCGAGGTCCTGCGCCTTGGTGGAGGTGAAGGCGTCGAAGTCCTCCTCCCGCTTCTTCTTCGCCTCCTCGGGCTCGGTCTCCTCCTCCCCGGAGGCGGCCGCGGCGCGCGCCGCGCCCTCGGCGATGCCGGCGTCGGGCTCGTCGTCGACGGAGACCGGGATGGAGCCCCAGTCGGCGCCGTAGAGCACGGAGGTGGGGCGGACGTGGAGCAGCACGACGGCGTCCCCGGGGCGGAGGTAGTTCTGGACGGCCCACTTGACGGCGAAGGCGGACTCGTCCGAGAGGTCCACCGCGATGCCGATGCGGCGGTGCGGGGAGGACGCCGCGGCTGAGGCCGCGGCCAGCGAGGAGAAGAAGAACCGCGGTGAGGTGGGCTGGATCGCCGCCATCGCCTGCGCCGCGGACAGGCGCACCGGCGGCGGCCCGGACGGCGACCTGTCCCCGCCGGCGCCGGCGGTCGGGGAGGCCGGGTGGGTCGCCATCGCCGATTCGGCCAGGGGGTTGTTCCTCCTCTGGCCCGCGAGATTCCTTCCGGCCGCGGCGGCTCGAACCGAATCGAATCGGGCTTGCGGTCGATCGAGGAGGGCGACGGGGACGGGGAGAGAGGGGAGGCGAGGCGGCGATGGTTTTGGCTGCAAATGACGCGGACTTGCGGAGACAGCGACCAGTGGAGTGGACTCTGTCTCTGATGAGCGTGGTTTGTTAGTGATTAATGATGGTGTTGGTTTGGGGGAATGGACGGTGCCGATGCTACACGTGGCTGCCGACTGCCTGCGCTCACTCGTCGCTTTGTGCTTTCGCCAATGAAATACTACTAGTAGTCTGCATCGGATTTTTTTAATTAAGGTACTGGTTCAGCCTAAAAAGTTTTAGTGCTACTTTAGTCCATGGACTAATGAATGGACTAAATGAACTAAAGATGTTTGGTTCAAGTCAAGTCCATAAATATTGTGAGAAAATTACCATATCGCCCTTCCTAATTACCCCTGGCGCTACTCTCTACCTGCCCTCTTCTTTCTCCCTCTGGTCGCATCCCACTCAGCTCCGCACACCTCTCTTTCTCCCTCCAGTCTCCTTCCCACTCCTCAAATGCGCGCGCCGGCTACCCCTACATCCGGTGGCAGCAGATCCGGCTACCCCTATGCCTTTACCGCCACTCTCCCCACCAGATCCGGTGATTTGCAGCGGCAGTGCCGCTGGGGTGCACCCCGCCGTCGGCCCCTCAGTGATGGAGAGGCAGGCGCGTGTGGCGGCCGGCAGCGGTCCTCCGATCGCATTGCGGCGATGGCACAGGTGCAGCAACCCTGGCGGCTCCCAGCCTCAGCCTCCTCCCTGCCGTGCTCTAGCTTCCTGTCCTCCTCCGTGCCGGTGGAGGGAGGTAGGAGAGAGGCAGCACGACCCGTCGGAGGAGGAGGAGAGGGGCGGCCCGTCGATGAAGGGAGGCGGGGGAGGACGCCTGCCATGGCCACCCTCTGGCGTGAGGGAGGCGGTCCCCAAGGAGGAGTACGCGGCAGCGAACCCGGTCTCGCCCGTCTCGCCACGGCGAAGGATGAGTACGCCGCAGAGGGTGGCGTGCCGCGGCGGGAGGGCGGCGACGAGGTTCTCCCCCGACTTGACTGCCATCCCGGAGAGCGAGTAGCGAAGGGCGGCGGCACAAACGGGGTGGAGCTGGACCGGTTGCACGGCCTTGGGCGGCGGTGGGTGGCGGGAGGGACGCCGCCGGTGGAGGCCGGGCGGGAGGGACGCCGGCGGCGAGTTGAATGGCGATGAAAGGTTGGGTGGGAGGGATGGAGGGTGGGAGGGAGAGAGAGGGGCAATAAATGAGGGGCAGTGGGAGTCCAGAGAGGATATTAGTCACTTTTAGGAGGGGTGGAGGGAATAAAAAAGTTGGAGCCTTCTAAAAGTTTTTAGTTAATTTTAGTCAATGCGTTTGGCTATTTAGTCCCTTTTTAGTCACCTTTTAGGAGTTAAAATTTTAGGAGGCTGGAACCAAACACCTCCTAAATATGCATTTGATTTTGCTGCTGCTCCCTCTCATAGGCAGGTTTAAAAATAAAGTAGAGATCTGTTGGAACAAAGAAATCCAGAACATAATAAGAAGGATGAGTGAAAAGTGAAAAACTACGGGATTCTAAAACATGGGAATGGAAAGTTTAAACTGTTTGGATCGCATAAAACTTGCATAGAGAGGTTGCATTGAGGTCCTTTACAGGCATGTCTCAGTACTCTAAGGTCTTTGACAATTGCCGCTCGCTGAGCTATGCTCTCCACTTCACCAACGAAGAAGCTAGCGAGAACAAGCTCGACCCCAATGAAAATTATGCTGATTCAGGTGTGTAGAAGCTCGATCCCGACCAAAAAGATGCAAATTTACGCGAGGAGTACTTCCACCAAGAGAGGTGATGATTCAAGTAAGCATAAGAGAGCAGTGGACAATGAGCAAACATTGGATAAGTGAGGACGTCGATTTTTACATGCCCGCACGGGCAAAGAAAACCTCGCTAGACTAAGAAAAAAGCTTGTTCGATAAATCGATAATTTTCGTCGCCTCCAACAAAAGCAGTAAACGAAACCGATGCATGTACTACAGTTCAAACTAGTCCCTGAAGAAAAAAGTTCAACGAAACTTTGTGAAGTAGCACTAAGCACTGGCTTGAACATCTGGATGCCCACGTACAAGACAGATGCTCGTTGTTCCACCGTGTTTCTTGTATGAGATAAGTTTATATCAAATAAAATGGCAGTAGTATTTAAAGCACATGTGAAGGAAAGAACAATCGTTCAAGTTCCATGTAACATAGTTGTATATAAAAAAATACACACATACACAAACAAAACAATTTAATTTGAATAGTTCTTAACCCATCTTTTGAGTCAATTCCCTGGTGCTTGCAAAAAGCATAATGGTCGTGGCGAGCTAGAACGACTTAAAAGTCTCCTAGATTTTTTGCATCATCGATGGACAGGTAGCCGAAGATCACGAGGTAGGGCCAGAAGAGATATATGATATTGGCGACGAATCCGGTACCTAGTTTCAGGAACGTCAGCTTAGTTCTTCCGCTAAGGAGGACCGTGGTGTCGTGGAAGCTGGTGATGAGGAACCAGAGCCCGTCGAGCAGCGCGAGCGACGTCATCACGCAGGCCGCGATGGCGGTGCCACGCTCCACCGGCGCGAGCAGCAGGTAGAGGGAGAAGGCGAAGGCGGCGCAGAAGCTCCGCGCCGCGCAGAGCAGGAGCGCCAGGGAGAAGGACACCAGCGTGAACCGCCGCTGGATGTCGACGGCGGCGACCCCGCAGTAGACGAGGCTGAAGGTGGCCAGGGTGGAGCAGATGAACGCCAGCGTGTTGGAGACCACGAACCCGTCGAAGGCGTACTTCCCCGTGAGTAACGGCGTCCCGGCGGGGGCGGGGGCGGGGGCGGGCGTCGGCGCGGCGTCGCCGGGGGTCCTGACGCCCCCCGGTATGGTTATGGCCGCCGCGAACGTCGCCGTCGCGACGAGCACGGAGCCGATGCCCACGATCTGCGCGAAGTCCTTTATCTTGCTCGATTCTTCCTCCTCGTTCAGGCTCGGGTTGTACTCCTCCATCTGATCGCGCCGGCGGTTGGCGCTGGAAGTCTGAGCGTTCGCGAAGGTTAGCATGCCGAGTATCCTCCGAGGTGCAGTCTGCAGCAAGCAAGAATTAGTTAACAGACACAGCAAAAAAAAAAAAAAGCCTTCTCTCATACGGCCAAATTGGTGATTTTTTTACCAGTCCGAAGTAAAATCCAGAGCGGACTTTCCCCAGGGCGAGATCCATGGGAGTGTTCCCTTGGTTATTCTGCAGGTTTATTTTGACATTGCGGTTCCTGATGAGGCATCTGAAGATGTCCAGCTCCCCTTGCTTGACAGCCAGGTGCAAGGCGGTGTTCCCATCCTTGTCCTGCACGTTGAGCATCGGCTTGAAAGAGCTCGCGCGGTGGCACACGAACTTCACGACATGGAACCTCTTCTTCTCGACCGCGACGTGGAGGAAGGTCCGTCCCATGGCGTCGCGCAGCCCGGCGCAGCCGGGGTACTTGGTGAGCAGGACGATGATGGCCACCATGCTCTCCGCCGACGCGGCGACGTGCACCGGGTACGACCCTTGGACGTCCGGCTGGAACGCTAGGGATGGCTCGGCGTCGAGCAGCAGGGGGAAAGGGAGCTCCTTCCACTCGTAGAATCTTGTTAAGCATCTCTGAGGTAGAAGGAAGGAGGAGCCCAAGAAATGGCTCTCCAAGTTGCTCGTGGTGAAAACGAAACTTGTAAATTGGAAGGAAGGGTCTGCGGCTGATGCAGCGAAGTGCATCGGTGTGCTTCCGTTGATGTCTCTTTGGTTGACAAGGTCCTTGTTCCACTCCAGCAGCAGCTTTGTTATACCTGCAGTTGCAATGAATTGTGCATTAGATAAAGGAAGAGTAGAAATAAAATAAATAAATAAATACAATGCACTGCATTATTTAGAAAACCTTTAGAATGATACTACTACGAAATATGCTCCATTAGATCGAAAGGATATATGGGACGTTTGGTTTCTCGAGCTAAAGTTTAGTCCGTGTCACATCGAATATTCGGAGGCTAATTAGGAGAATTAAATATAAGTTAATTATAAAACTAATTGCACATATAGAGGCTGAACGAAGAGACGAATCTATTAAGCCTAATTAATTCATCATTAGTAAATGTTTACTGTAGCAACACATTGTCAAATCATGGACTAATTAGGCTTAATAGATTCGTCTCGCCGTTTAGCCTCCACTTATGTAATGGGTTTTGTAAATAGTCTACGTTTAATATACATCTAATTAGTATCTAAACATTCGATGTGACGAGAGCTAAAGTTTAGGGGGAGGAACCAAACACCCCATAGTAACTCAGTATGCAAGGTGAAATTTGAGTAATGATTATTCAGAATGATAAGTAGTAATGTAGTATACATTTATGCGATTAATTTTCACTCTTCTTATTTCTTTCCATGTTGACTATCAAGTTAGAAAAAAGTTTGACCGACAAAAATCATAAAACAACTTATACATTCAATTGTGGTGTGGGGTTAGGTGTGTGCGTGTATCTGGAATGTTTGCGCATATAACATTCCGAAAGAAGACATACAGTACTTCAACAAAACAAGGGGCAGTTCACCTTTATGGTGGATGACAGCAGCATGCAAGGCATTTTGTCCATCCGGGCCGGAGTAGGACAACCCGTGCCCGTCGGCTTTTTGGTGCAGCTCGCGAGCAATACCTCCACGGCCCAACGAGCAGGCGAGGTACAGCGGCGAGGTGCCATCGTTCGCGACGACGCAGGCGAGCCCCCTGTCCCCGGCCATCAGCGCTCGGACCATCTCCGGGCCGCCAAAACGGACGGCCTCATGCAGGGCCGTCTCCCCGCGCCTGTTCTGCGCGCGCACCAGCGCCCTCGCCTCGTCCTCGGCCCCGGCGAGCTCGACGAGGTGCGCGACCATCCCGGCGTTCCCGGCCCGGGCGGCGCAGTGCAGCGGCGTGTCGCCGTCGCGGTTCGGCGTGTCCAGGAGGCGCCTGGCCCTGCGGCAGATCTCGCTGGCGCTTTCCAGGTAGCGCCGGTCGTCCCCGGCGGCCGCCACCACGTGCAGCGGGGAGGAGCCCGTCTCGTCCGTGACGATGGCCTCCAGCGCGGGATCATCGTCGGCAACGACGACGTCGATGCCAACTTCATGAGTTGGCGGTGCCGCCGCCGCCGCCGCCAGGATGTCCCCCCGCCACAGGCACAGCTGCCGGCGGTCGCCCGAGCTCGCGGCCATGAGCATGCTGGCTCGACGCGCGGCGGCCGAGGCGCGGTCGTCTCGCGCGCACAGCTCCCTTGGTTCCTTCCACGGCGCTATGCTTGGCTTCGACTCCATGGCTGCAGGTTTTGTATGTGTATGATGGCCTGATCGATCGAGGCTATACCACACCGTCCCAGGACAACAGCAGGCTGCGTATGCATGTGTGTATATATAGATGGCCACCACGTAAAGCCGTTGTGCATTGCGTATGGCCATAAGCTATTTCTCGATTGTTCTTCTCATAAAATATGTTCGTTGCTTCCGGCGATGAGAGTAGGCAATGACAGCAGGACTAGATGCCCATGGACCATATCTAACAGGTACGGCAGTCTTTCTTTATTCTTACGTGAACAAGAGGAGATGCGCCAGTAGCCTTATGATGCAGGCCCGGTTTTTAAGCTGCTGTCACATCGAATATTTAGATACTAATTAGGAGTATTAAATATAGATTAATTATAAAATCAATTGCACAGATGGAGGCTAATTTGAGAGATGAATCTATTAAGCCTAATTAGTTCATAATTTGATAATGTGATACTACAACAAACATGTGCCAATGATGGATTAATTAGGCTTATTAGATTTGTCTCACGAATTAGCCTCCATCTGCGTAATTAGTTTTATACTTAGCTCATATTTAGCCCTCCTAATTAGCCTTCAAATATTCAATGTGACTTGAACTTTAGTCCGGACTAAAGATCCAAACACCCAGTCGTCGGAGTCGAAGGAGCACATGGAGACAATCAAGAAAAACCCAACATATCCAAGGCAGAATGTGTGTCAAATAAGTTTTAAACGTAGTCTAAACTGGTGAATTTTAATTTTATTAAAACTGGAAACATGCATGTGCCATGTGTATGTTTTTAAGAAGAATGGGTTCATAATTTGTTCTTTTCAACAAAAAGTTTTATGATTTTGAAGGTGATTTGGAAGACTGTTTTAGCTGACTTAACTAACTTTCAAATAAGGAATGCAAGTTAAAATTTGGTGTCAGAGGAAAAATTTTCAGAGTCATGAAAGTTAAAACTTGGTGTCGAAGGAAATAATTTCAGAGTCACAAAAGAAATTGAGTTATGTTCCGGTGTTAAATAAGGAGTTTCGTCCTCTTTATTTCCTCTTTGTAATCATCTAGCCCTAAAAGAAATCAAGGAACCTTACCTTGCAAAGTCCATATAGAACCTCAGGCCCATAATTCTCTCCAAATGAGATCAAATTCTTTGAACTGTCTCGGTTATTTTATTTTATGTCATTTCAAATTAATCAACATCCAACATTGCAAAAACCTATAAAGTTATCGCCGGTAAGTGAATCATGCCGATTTCCATATCCAATATAGACATCAGTACTGATGTCCATATACGAAGGAGGCTGATTCTTAGGTTCATATCTTGCATGTTGTGTGTACCTCTAAAAGTGGTAGCTTATGGCTGACACATGCCGCGCAGCGTTTTGTGGGCCAGCCACACGATGGCTGCGACTTGGGCTGAGCAACGGGCCAACGGCGCTCAAGCCACGTGTGAAATAATGAAGTCATCGCCCGACTTAGACCAGAGACATTTCAAAAATGAGACAGACAAGCCCGAAGGTAAATTTGCAATAATAAAACCCATGTTGGCTATGTTCAGGAATAATCTATGTGGAATCAAGTTATCCTTTAAGTTTTAGTGCTTGTTTGGTAGGACTGGCGGTGGTTGAAATGGTTCCGATTGTGTCTCCTCCGGTGGAGCAACTTCTCCAGTGGAGCTGAGGCTGTTTTGAATAGCGTTTGCAAAACGATTTCCCACATCTTTTCATGAATGGATAAAAGTGATCAAATGTCAATTATACCTTCATCTATGTGATTTGGATGTACACATAAGTACATGTTTGCCCTCAATTATAATGTATTATTTTCATATGAAATAAAAAATTAACGAATAGAAGTTAGATCTTATCTTACCTATTATTAAGGGGTGTTTGTCAGCACTCCACCTCATAAAAATTAGCTCCACTCCACCAGCTCCACACTTTTCCAGCTCCACTCAACCAACTCCAGAAAAATATGGAGCTGTTGTACGTGTTTGACAGATTGTAGTGGTTCAGCTCCAGAAATACGAGGATTTGGTGGGAATGTTCTATTTTGCCCATGGTGGATGGCTATTGTGTTTTAAATATTTTGGAGAGTTCTTATTTTGTTTTTTTGTTGCTACAGTATTATTGCCAGTACTTCGGGGAAAAAAAATAAAAACTAGCTCAACAATGAACATGGCAAGATATAAAACGAGACATTTGCTCCAAGGCTTTCATCCGTGATAAGATACAAAATTTAACAAACGCATCTGCAGCACCGCATAGCAGCACGAGTACTTTACAGCATTTTCAGTCTTTGGGCTCTGGTCATGCAAGCATCTCATCCCCATAGACTCTGCATAAAAGGAATAAAATTGGCCAATAGATGGCTGAAGGTTTGTTGGACATCAACTAAATAGTTCCCAGAAACTATAAAAAAGAAGTAAACATAGACATCTGGAGCATTGCTATGATCCAAAGATAATTGTTCAGAAATCCAATCAGTTATGGTGAATACTATGTATAACAACAGAGTGACAAATGACAGTATCACTAACAAGGCCAAAAAATTTGATCTGTTGCTCTCCAATTTCATGTTTCTCTAGAACAGAATTCAGCTTCACAGCACCATTATTCGACAGGAACTCTTTCGAATTAAACAACAGCCACATCATTCTACAAGTAGGTGAAGGTTGCATCAATTTTTGCTCTCGTCCTAGAATTGCAAAGAATCCGAATCAGTGGACGGACTCACAGATCAGCTCTTGACGAGCCTCCAGCGGCTGAGGGCCCTGGCGACGGGCGGCGTGAGCGCGATGGTGATGGGGACCCTCTCGGGGAGCAGCGCCTTGTTGCAGAGGAGCGCGAGCGTGAGCGCGCCGCCGCTCGACGCCACGAAACCTAAAGAGGCACGGCCGGCGGCGCCCAGGCCACCAAGGCCGCCATGGCCCAGCGCGAGTTGTCTCTGGGCGGCATGGGCGGAGGCCAAAATCGAGCTGGTTGAGGAAGGAATCGCCGGATTGGGTGGAGGAGGGTCGCCATCGCCATCCATTTTCGCCGGGGACTCGGCCTGCGGCGGCCAAGGCGACCAGCGGCGCCGCTAGGGCTCGCGGGAGGGAGGGTGGGGGGCCGACGGGATTCCTCCGATGTTTTTTTTCTTTTGTCACCGGTAGTTTGCGTAACGGGTGGCAATTAAATTAAATTAAGGTACTCAAAATAAACGTGAATCTGATTATCCCTATCTCCACATTTTTTCTGGAGTTAAAGTTGGTGAAGCTACACATATTTAACTGTGAGTTTTGTGAAGTTGATGGAGTGGAGTTAATTTTTCTGAAATGGAGTGCTACCAAACACCCATAAAGTAAGCAACACTTCTACCTTGAAATTTTTGTTTGGTCCAACTTATGCTATTGACGAGTTGGTTTGGTCCAAGTTATGCCATTGACGAGTGGACCAGTTTCGATTTTTCCTTTGCCTTTTTCGCAATTTCTCTTCGGCTTTGTTCCTGGTGCGGCGGTGGCATTGGAAGCGGAATCCGCTCCTAGCACGGCGGCGGCGGCGGCGGCTGTCTCCTTCCCGCACGCAATTCCTTCCTATGCAATGCTCCTTCCTCTCCTCCCGTACACAATTCCTTCTTCTCCAGCCCGCTGGCGAATCGGACCGGTCATGGCCATGGCTCTCTCCTTCCCCGTTCTTCTCATCGGAAGTGGAATCGAAATCGAGCAGGATCGAAGTTCTCGCCAGTCATGGCTCTCTCCTTCTCCGTTCTTCTCATCGGATGCGACAAGGTCGAGTTTTCTTCCGTACGATCGTTCTTGTCAAGAAAAGACATGCCGTGACGATCAAGAGCAAACCATACTGTTCTGTTATTGTCAAGAAGAAATAGGATTGGCTGCCCCGTGGAAGGCTGGCGCGCACGGCAAAGGTTGCAGGGCACGAAGGCGCGCGCGCGGCTAGCGGCAATCCTCCGGCTGTAGCAGGCACGGCGACGGCGCAGGCAACAGGCAGGCGCGGCGACAGCGCAAACGGAGTGGGCTATGCGCAAATCACGAGCGGTGCCTGACAGCAAGCAGCACGGCACGCCGGCGCGACACAAGCGCATAGCAGGCAGCAAGGGTATTGCGGCCAGGCTCAGCGCCATGATGCGCAACGCAAGGCCAGGGCACGGCGCTGCTGCGCTGTGGGCACTTGTGACAGTGTGGCACGGGGCAGGACGGCATGCGGTGCTGTGCTGCGCGGATGCAGGACGGCCGCTGGCTGGGCTGTGGCTTTGTGTCAGCCTCGTAGACCATGAGGAGCTGCATGCAAGAAGAAACTGCCACACAATGGCGTGTGTAGGTAAGCCGTTCGACAGAATACCGTTAAAGATGCACAAATGAAGGTGGTGTCCGTAGATGCTCGGCATACTGGGCGGCCATGGGCGAAGGGAGTGGTGAACATCCGGTGGTGTGCCCGGTACTCCATATTGGATTAGTCTGCACAGTGCTGGAATTCCCCGTCGGCCACCATCCGGACCTTGCTGCCCGCTGAAAATCTATCACCCCAAAGTGAGCAGTAAGCATCCTTAAGTTAGCTGCTGCCCCAGCTATTTCTTATCTAGAAGCTATTTCTCTTCCTTGCTGAAAATTAGTCACCCAGACCATGCCGCCCGAGCTATTTCGCAGTGAATTGAATAAGACATAGATGTTCTTATGTCACAAAGTCTTTGTTTCAATCTCTATCTATTTCTGAACCATCTCAAATGCAAGGAATGAAGGGAAAACATTTAGATATGAGAATCTGAGAAGAAAGAAGCATTAACATAACTAGAAAACATGAGCCACCTCTGCTACGATTACGAGCAATTTTGGGAGCAATTAGCGTGGCTTATAAATCAAGTTATCAATTGAGCTTCGGACCATGTTTAAGAGGTAAGGAAAGTGCAATATTTTCTTCTCTCCCGTTGTAAAGCACGGGCATGTTTGCTAGTTAACAATAATGAGAAGATTGCTATATTCTTAAAATCGATTCCCTTTTCTTTTTATTACTTTTTTCCTTTTTTCTTTCCTCTCCCCATTCTTATCTCTTTCTTTTCTTTCTCTTCCTTTCTTCGCCCCTTCTCTTTCTTCCATATCCGCTTCTCCTCTTCCCTCGCAAGCTGCACATGGGTCGCAGCGCTCCGACCCCGCTGCCAGTGCTCGCCACGCCGTCGCCCTACTACAGCCTGTGCCGCGGCCACCCTTCTCCAGCCCCACCACGCCCCCCACGCTGCCACACCACATCCGCCAACACCACCGCCCTGCTCTGACCCCACCACGCCGCGCACATCGCCGCCTTGCTTCGGCCTGACCACCGCGTCACCCAGGGCGTCGCCCTACTTTGGTCCCGCAAGCCATCCTTCTCCAGCCTTGATACACACCATCGCCGCTCCACCTCCACGACGCTCCACCCCCATGCTGCCACCTCCGCTCGCTGCAAGCCATGGTGCTCTGCCGCGCACTGAACACTTGGTGGGCAAAAGGGTAAGATGGCCCCTACATATGAGGATGAAGCCGCGGGGAGTCAGTTTTTTAGCTCTCCCTCTGTCGAACTGCTCTAGAGAGCGGGTTTTCTAGAGCTTATGTACCAGAGCCATTTTGGGATGCTCGTTTGGCAGGGCTTCTTAAGAAGCCGGTGCTGGAGCTGTTCAAGAAGTCTTGCCAAAGATACCCTTAGACATGTCTAATGGCATTGGTGCATGCAAGGATATTTGTTTTCTTGTTGCAATGTACGGGTCGTGTAAAGAAAAATACATCCATATAAGCACAAACAAAATACTTAAATACAGCAGGAGCTTAAGGTTGAACAACATATGACAGACAATTAAAAAAACAAAAACTCTTACAATGTCCAGTGCTAGCTAAGTGCCCTAGTATCTTCTTTTCAGAAAGTCAACAAACACATAACCAAATATTATGAGGTACGGCCAGAACATGTACACGATGTTGGCTACGAAGCCGGTTCCTAGTTTCAGCCACGTCCTCTGAACCCTTCTGCTCAGAAGCACCGTCAAATCTTTGAAGCTCCACAGCAGGAACCAGAGCCCGTCGAGCAACGCGAAGGACACGATCACGCAGGTCACGACGGCGGTGCGGTACTCCACCGGAGCAAGCAGCAGGTAGAGGGAGAACCCGAAGGCGGCGCAGAAGGGCATGAGCTTGATCCGGCGCTGCATGTCCACCGCCGCGACCCCGCAGTAGAGGAGGCTGAAGGTGGCCAGGGCAGAGCAGATGAACGCCAGCGCGCTGGAGATGACGAACCCGTCGAAGGCGTACCTCCCGGAGAGCACAGGCGTCCCGGCGGGTAGCACGGCGGCCCCGCCGGGACGCCGGCTGCGGCTTTGGCCCCCGCCGCCGCCGCCGCTACGTCGCCTGGGGTCCTGACGCCCCCGGGCATGGTTATAGCCGCCGTGAACATCGCTGTCGCGACGAGCACGGAGCCGATGCCCACAATCTGCGGGAACTCCTTTATCTTCCTCGATTCTTCCTCCTCGTTTATTTGATGCGGATTGTACTCCTCTATCTGATCGCGCCGACGGTTGGCGGTCTGAGCATTCGCGAAGGTTAGCATGCCGAGTATCCTCCGAGGTGCAGTCTGCAGCAAGCAAGAATTAACACCCCAAAAAAGTTCATTCATATGAAATTTCTGATTGAAACAAATAGTTATCAGGGTATGCAAGAACAATAGCAGAGTGTGATTCTTCTTTTTTACCAGTCCAAAGTAAAATCCGTACTGAACTTGTCCCTGGGTGAGATCCATGGGGGATTTCCCTTGTTCTGCAGATTTATGTGAACGCTGCGATTGCCGATGAGGCACCTGACGACGTTCCACTCCCCCGCAAGGACGGCGAGGTGCAGGGCGGTGTTCCCTTCGTCGTCCTGTATGTTCAGCACCGACGACGTCGAAGGCTGCTGGCACCAGCGGCGCACGAAGCTCAGGACATGCTGCCTCTTCTTCTCGACGGCGATGTGGAGGAAGGTCCGCCCCCTGGCGTCGCGCAGTCGAGCGCAGCCAGGGCACCTCGTGAGCAGGACGATGACGGACGCCATGCTGTCCGCCGACGCCGCGACGTGCACCGGGAACGACCCGTGGATGTCCGGCTGGAACGCGGAGGAGGGATCGGCTCGGAGCACCTGGGGGAGTGCAAGGTTCATGTGCTCGTAGAGTCTGGTTAGGCATTTCTGAGATAGTAAAAAGTAGGAGCCCAAGGAACAATGCTCCAGGTTGCTCGCGGAGAAAACAAAATTCGTGAATTGGAGGGAGGGGTCTGCTGCTGATGCAGCCAAGTGCGTTGGAGTACTCCCGTTGATGTCTCTTTGTTTGATAAGGTCTCTGTTCCACTCTAGCAATAACCTTGTCATTTCTGCGGTTGCGATTCAGTATATTAGAAAAAAAAATCAGCTTCAGGAAACCTTTTGTAACTTACTATTAATTTGAACCAGCCAATTGTAACTTACTATTAATTATTTTCTCTTAGGATACATTTATAAAAATCCAATGATCCATAATATTATGATAATATTTTTTTCAAAAGATAAATGCGTTTAAATGATTTGGTCGGAGAAACATGGAAATTATTAAGATTTATTATAAAGTTTTTGAAGTTTATAAATATATTTAGGACGTTCCCCAGGGAAGAATTGATCTAAGAAAACTTTTGTGACGTCTCCTATCAAAATATAAAGATTTTGAAGTTAAAAAAAATGAACACTCATGAACACATGGAAAACATACTTATACAGATGAATAAAATTGGAAGTTTCATTTCAAAGCCACTACTATTTCCAAATGTCATCGCCATAACTACATAAGGGATCAATACCAGCCTTTCAGGTCAAAAGGGGCCGGGGCTAGGGGGCCCGACTGCCCAGAAGCTCCATTAGAATCAAATGCGGGAGATGAGGAGAAGACAGGAAAAGAGGAAGGAAAAGAGGAAGAAGAGATAGAAATGAAGGAGAAAGAAGCAAGCACCTCTAGATGTGAAACCTGCCTCAATGTACATAAAAATTTAAATGTGCGGGTGGCTTACGTAGTACCAGACTGACATCGTTGCATCATCTATATTGCTGCTGAGAGTCACGTAGAATCAGCAGATAAATTTCAAACAGATAGTTTTTTTTTCAGATCATAAAGCAGAGACCTTATGCTAGAATGAAAACATATAAATGCCATAGTGGACACCACGATCGTAGAGGAATATGCTAAATCTAATACAAATACATCAGAATGAAGAATATATTAAATTGCACGGGCCATTTTCGCTGGTATATAGGTCCCGTTTGGTTCCTTAGGAGCTCCTAAAATTCATATCACATCGAATATTTAGATATTAATTAGGAATATTAAACATAGATTAATTACAAAACCAATTGTATAGGTGGAAGCTAATTTGCGAGACGAATCTATTAAGGCTAATTAGTTCATGATTTGACTGCTACAGTAAACATGTGCTAATGATGGATTAATTAGGCTTAATAGATTCATCTTGGGAATTAACCTCCATCTATGTAATTAATTTTATAATTAGCTCATATTTAGTCCTCCTAATTAACTTCAGAATATTCGATATGATATGAATTTTAGTTCGGACTAAAGATCCAGACACGTAAGAAACCAGAGTTGTTCACCTCTGTCGTCGTGGAGAACAGCAGCATGCAAGGCGTTCTGTCCATCGGGGCCGGAGTAAGACAGACCACGGTCCTTGTCGTGCATCTCGCGCGCCATCTGGTGGCGGCCCCACGTGCTGGCGAGGTACAGCGACGAGGTGCCGTCGCCCGCGACCACGCGAGCGAGCTCCCCGTCCGCGCCCACGAGCGCCGCCACCATCTCGTCGCCGCCGAAGCGGACGGCCTCGTGCAGGGCCGTCTCCCCGCGCGCGTTCCGCATCCTCAGGAGAGCCGCCCTCGCCGCCGCCTCGTCGCCTCCGTCGTCTCCCCGGGCGAGGCCGATGAGGCGGGCCACCATCCTGGCGTGCCCGGCCGGGGCAGCGCAGTGCAGCGGCGTGTCGCCGCCGCCGTTGCGCGCGGCCAGCAGGCGCCTGGCCCTGCCGCAGATCACGGCCGCGCTCTCGAGGTAGCGCCCGCCGTCCCCGGCGGCCGCCGCCACGTGGAGCGCGGAGTCCGCGTCCTCCGTGACGGCTGGGGCGGCGTCGGCGTCGGCTTCGCTGCTGCTGCTGCTGGTGGCGACGTCGATGACAACTTCATGAGGAGCCCGCGGCGGCGGCGCCGCCTCCCCCTGCTTGTTGTTGCCCGTGAGGATCTCTTGTAGCTGTCGGAAAATGGCCCACGAAGAGGCAATGAAAGTGCAGTGTCGTTCAATAATTCCATACCGCTGTCAATTTAAATAGGATAGCACTCCCACTTCTCCGAATACGGCTTGGTTTATACAATGCACGTGGGCGCGTCTTTGCGTTCCTTTTCGTGTAACCAACTGTGTGACTTGTGACGCAGCGAACAGCCAAACTAAGTTGGTGTAACCTTTTTGCCGTTTGCATATGATCTTTTGACAACAATCATTAGAGGTGTTAATCACGCAGTCGATACCTTAATCCCGAATTAATTGGATGGTTACTACTACCGATTAGTGGGGCGATTTTATAGCAGAAATGATCAGCAGAGTTCTGCCGTGTTCTCTATAAGAAGTCCTGGAGACACCCATGAATTCCTTCTTTTCTCCTTTTTGCATCCGGTGAAGTGTGCTGTGGTATTGAGCTGCTGAATCTCACCAGCTCTTCTTCTTGGCGTGCACTAAGAAGGAGGGTGAGCAGTATCTCTAACCTGTTACCGTCGTGAAGTCTACACGAGCGGCGGGCATAAGAGGAGACCTGCACCAAGATTTCCTTGGTCATCGAGGACAGCAGAGATACGCAAGCAATTGCTGATCTTGCGCAATCCAGGTCATGCAGGCTGGATTCTCCTTCCCTTTTTGTAGTCTTGTCAACTTTCTTGATGCGGAAAGTAGCGGCCGGTTGATGAGTTAAGGAACCATCTAGAGAATCTCCAGCATGTGGGAATCGTGAATAGAAGGCGGAACTTGTACTCGCCACACAAGAATATTATCCCGCGTGAGCTTTCACTGACAGAGAACTCGGTATTAGTCCCGGTTGGTAGGATGCAAATCTTCCAAAAATCCATCCGGAATAAACTAACCGGGACAAAAGGGGAGTCTTTAGTCCCGGGTCACTCAACCCTCCCGGGAGGGCCCTCCCACACGCGCACGCCGCAAGTCACAAAGTCACGCAATTTTTCACGCGAAATATGCCCGTGCTCGCTGCGTGGGATTCGAACCCACAACCTCCAGCCTCGCGCGTAGCTTTCTTGCCATCCCACCTACACAACACATCTGACTATATAGAGGATGCAATCCTTTTGTATTAACTCGTGGGAGACCTTTTTATCCCGGTTGGTATTACAAACCGGGATGAACCCTCTTTTATCCTGGTTGGTATTACAAACCGGGATAAAAGGGTTCGAGGGATTTAGTCCTCTTTCAACCACCCCGTTGGGGACCCTTTTGTCCCGGTTTAAAACACCAACCGGGATAAAAGATCCCATTTTATCCCGGTTGGTATTACAAACCGGGATAAAAGGCTCTCGACCCTTTTATCCGGGTTGGTGTTACCAACCGGGATAAAAGGGGGGTCTTTTACCCCGGTTGGTGTTTCAAACCGGGATAAAAGGCCTCTCGAGGTTTTTTTTTTCCACTAGCCTTTGCAATCGGGATAAAAGGTCCCGATTGGTGAGCCCCCCACCAGTGACCAAACTTTAGTTTCGGTTGGTGAAACTTTTGTCCCGAACCAATTTTAAATCGGAACAAAATGGAACGCATGGAAGGTGAGTTCTCTACTACTTAGTGTTCTTAGAGACGAGACAGGAATATTGAACATTGTCGAAGCCGAAGAACTCGTACGCCATGAAGTCGACGGAAAAAGAAAGTCGCAACTAAATAATCCTTTAGGAGGAGTTAGGAGGAGTGGCTCTTGTACCACGTAAGATGTTGTAGAACGGCTTACCCCGTATGGCGCCGATGGTGTTGATTACATAGGTCGGAGGAACCCGACATAACAGGTACAATGTAGACTCCTAATGGGAGACGATTACAAGAAATAATAGAACTGTTATAGAACTCTAATGTACTTCTACAGCCGGAGCTCGCGGCCACGTGGTGCTCGATCGATGAAATGTGGCAATGGATACGGTCTTTATTCTTTCGTGAATTGCAAGAGATCACCTCGGCGTATAACAAGAGGCCACCTCGGCGTATACCGCGACAAGCCGCCGCGAGCTTCGTATATACATAGCCGCCGCGCCGTGACAGTATACGAAGCAACGTTCCCTTTACGGTCTGTGGGTGCTCTGGTGGGCGGGGCATGATACTTTTCCTCAAGGACAAGCCAAGTTGAATTTGTCGTAGCCCTTATCCAAAAACCAAGATGTCAATTTGTCTTATGGCGCGCAGTTCCTTGAGCGAACTAGCTCGGCTCATATCGGAACTGACCTGTACGGTAATCTTCTTTAGCCTTCTATATTTTTTTCCATATGATTTTTCCTTGCTTCCGTATTTCACCATTCTTGGGAAAATGCCATAGGAAACTGAACCATTTCTACAGGCGGACCCTTACTGAACTTTCTTGAAATTGTTCCATTTCCACATGTGGTTCATTTTACTCCTCAATTGTGGGCCGGAGGGAACAAACGTTCTCACAAAGATTTCAATGAAGCCATTTCTAGGTTTGGTCCTGAGGGCTCGCTTGCGAATATTCTAGTGGGCTTTTCTTTGTTCCCTCCGGCCCAAGGAAAGCTGCCAAAAGCCGATTTGTGGGCTGGCTTTTGGCAGATTTCAGTTTCTGTTGCACCGGCGATCTTTTTCGGCCTCGCGCCGCCAGATTTGCGGCAAGCAGTTCAGCGCGCCGGGGACTCGGGGAGCAACGCCTGCCTCGCCACCGCCCGGACCGTCGTCCTCTCTGGCCACGACTTCCGCTGCGGCGGATTGGAGAAGGTTCTCGGCGCCGCCTGCAATAATGCAAGGTCTGTTCACCCATTCAGTTTGATCTAAAATCTCTAGAATTCTTTTCACTCTATACTAGGACCAATTATACATCTTTTGCACACTATATTTGTTCCTAAAAGTAAACACACAATCCACAAAACTATAATACCCTGCATTTCCTGCATTCGCCGACAAGATAGCAAAGGAACCAATGCCACTCTAGTACTCTAAGATATACATCTCATCTCGTGCTATGATAAGTAGGAGACCCAGCCTCCTACCGACCCTCAACCATGGTGATGGTCATGCTGTCGACAATGCTGCAGTCGGGCTTGCTCCACGACCTGTCTTCGGCAGCAGCTGTTCTTGCAGCGAAGCCCGGCTGCTTGGGAGTTGGCAACGAGGCAGTGTCAGTGCTGGCCAACATCATCAGCACCTGGGACATCAGGGGACGGTCGTCGGGGTTCTCTTGCACACATAGAAGCCCTACTTTGAGGCATTTAAGCACTTCATCTGAATCGAAGGAGCCATCCAGATTTTCATCGACTAAATCTAGGCCCTTCCCCTCATTCAGCAAGCTCCAGGCCTGGTAAAAATTCAGAAAAGTTACCAAATCAAATAGGCGTTAAGTTAAATTAATGGCTGTTTACTTGTATAGAATTGGTGAATTGGGTGGAGGATGCTCACATGTGCTAGAAGGTTGAGGTGGCCAGAGTAGCTGTAGACACCTCGGTTCCTTATACCAGTAATGATTTCCAGCACTATGACACCAAAGCTAAATACATCTGATTTCACCGAGAACACTCCATCCATTGCGTACTCAGGAGCCATATAACCACTGTAGAAAACCATGTAAATGTCATCATTATCAGGAGATTTAATTGCACGGTCAACATAATAGATGATTAACTGATCTGTCAAAACTCTTAGTTACTTACTATGTACCAACTACTCTGAGAGTATTGATTTCTGTATCGTCATTGCCAAACATTCTAGCCATGCCGAAGTCTGAAATTTTAGGAGTCATCTCCTCATCCAGAAGAATATTGCTCGTCTTGAGGTCTCTGTGGATGATTCTATATCTCGAGTCCTGGTGAAGATACAGTAAACCTCGGGCGATCCCCTCAATTATATGATATCGTGTTTGCCAGTCAAGTAGTTTGCTCTTGGTTGTGTCTGGTAACAAAGATAGGTTGTTATTTGTTTCTTGATAGATTTTGAATTTTGTTTCTCAGAAAGGTTAGTACATACCAAACAGAAAGCAGTCCAAGCTTTTGTTTTCCATGTATTCATATATAAGTATCTTTTCGGGTCCAGAAATGCTGCACCCAATCAATCGAACAAGATTCCGATGCTGGAGTTTAGCTATCAACAAAATCTCATTCTTGAATTCCTCAAGACCCTGTGTTGATGTTCTTGAAAGTGTCTTAACAGCTATTTCTTGTCCATCCTCGAGCTTGCCCTGTATTTATGAATTTCATGCATTTTTAATCAGACATAAAAGTCACAGTAAGTCTACAGTTCTTTTATATAAAAAATAGAGCACATTTTTAGTTTTTGGGACTACCAGTGATGTATGTTTAATACATCATCATTACATAAAAGAACATTCTATTTGGAAATGCTTGAAAATCTTGTGCTTGCTGAAATGGTGATATAACATTTAGACATTTAGCCAGCAGTTGAGCCATCCTGGTGCCACTTTGAACTGTTTCTAAAATTTATGATGCGACGGCACTACACCTATCATTTAGGTTGAGATTGTTACCTTGTATACAGGCCCGAAACCGCCTTCACCAAGCTTGTTCTCAGTTGAGAAATCCTCTGTGGCTTTTGCTATTGTCTCATAATCGTATACTGGCAGCTCCAGATCATCCCCATGATCCTTTCCTTCACTCCCCTCCTTACTGCGTGGACCAGCTCTCCATGTGCTTGATCCTATTAAAATGCCGAGTTAAATTTGCATCAACCATAAAGTTGTCAGTTATTTTGTCTTTTAACATTTGTACTGTAAAATATAGAGATCCCTTTAGAGGAGGTCAACAGTCTGTAGTGATTATATGTCACCTGGTTTTCTTGCTTTGGTTTTCTTTGCTTTCCAAATGAAAAACCCTGCGACTGCTAGAAGAATTGCCAGTGCAGTTATGCTGACAACAACTGCAATCACAATATTGACCTTCTTCTTTGACTTGCTTGTTGGAGCTGCACAACAAATCATAACATATTAGTTTGATCACAGATTTGCTTGCACCTATCTTAGAAAATAGTGTAGACAATAATATAATGCTGTTTATGAATTGTGAGTGTTACAGTTTCTGATAGACATGTAAACATTCATGGGGCTCTTGAATTTTGCAGAAATAAGTGCTCACTCATTGCTGTGAAGCATTCGTAATGATGTATGAAGTAATTTTGTCGCATCAGTTTACTGTAAATTTTGCTTGTGGATAACAGGATATCATGGGATCAACTACAGTTGGTGGTCTTGTTCTTCCAAATTACCAAGCTCTTAAATATGTGGTCCAGGTTTGTTAAATCATGGAAAAAAGCATACAGCACACAGGGCCCATGCCCACCCTGGACCATGGCAGTATGAGTAGGGGATGCCTCGATCTATGTTCATATGGAAAAGGTGTTGTTCATGATATTGCAGGGGAAAGAGAAGCCGAGTGTTATCACTGTTGGCACCCATTGGTCCAGTGATGTCCTTCGCAACCAAAATATCAGCACGATGATGTCCCGGCCCTGACTGATGGAATGGGTCCAGCTCCATGTGGTGCGCCAAGTCGCATGCCGATGAATTTTACCAGCTGCAAGAAGGATTGATCCACATACATAACGGCACTAATAGTGGCAACAGTCTAACAGATGCTACAATGTCCATGCAACAAGGGGGTGATCTGCAGTTAATGCTCATATGTACCATGATTAGTTCTAAAGGAAACGACGCCCTTTGTTATGTCAACAACTAGTCTTGGTATGTTTATTAACGATTGCTGCATACTTTTGTGATATTTCCTTAGAGAGGAGCTTAGTTACTTGTGTGACTTGGTGTTCTTTCTTTTGATGCATATGGTTTAGTCCTACTTAACTTTGATGCAGCCTTGCAGCAAGCAAAGGAGGAGATGTTTCAGGTTTGTCATTTACCAATCTATTGCATCTTTATTTGGTCACAGAACATGCAAAAGTTGGCTATTTTTTTTATCTATCTTCTAGCTGAATATAATGCACATCTAGTAAAAACAGAACCTCGGTCGCTATCTATAAGGATGTTTCCTCTTCCCTGCGTTTCTTTTGTTGTCTTATTTATCTGATTGACCCATAAAGAGAACATAGAGTTAAAACACTTCTCCATGGATTCCTCATGCCTTGCAGTCTACCGCACACCAACCTCATGCGAAAACCACATCTGCATTCACAATCCAGGACCACATCCACATGCACGCGACCTGGACATTGTTGACTAGCTGATCTGATGCATTGCTGTCGATCCGTTGTTCTCAATGTCTCATTATTGTTTCGTCATGGTACCTAAGAAAACCTACCATCTGGTCACCATCGCTGTTGCCAAATTTGTACTCGTGCACCACACTATCATGTTCCACACCAAAAAAAAAAACAAAAAAAACAGGGGGTTTAGACGAGAAACCGCGTGTGGGACTGGACCTGGGAGGAAGATGCTGCTGGAACAGTCTTCCAGCAGCTAGAGCTAGCAGCAGCACACTGCTATAAAGTGAAGCTGAGATGCTGTTTAGTTTCGTCGAAGTCAATCTCACTGTGCTCTCATGTGCAGCGGTGTGGATTATGAACTGCGTGTCTGCCTGATTACGACAGGCACCGAGATGAAGGTCTTCTCAAGAGGGCCAGGGTTGCTTGGAATGGAATCTATTATCTCATCACTAATCCTGAGTTCGTTGGGCTGCACCATCAGGTGACATCGGGGGATGGAAGTGCGAGACGTGCCCAGAACATCTGAAAGACACGGGACGCGGATGCTTTTCTACATGTGGTTAGGGACCTGGAGACCTGCCTGAACATCATTGCGCTGGAAATTGGAACCCTACCGGATTCAGGTAGCGAAGTTCAACTTGTACCCAGTCTGCTGACTGGTCAGTGTACGTCGATTTCGTCCGTAGATTGTGCTCATTCGACCCGTCTCCGTCAACAGTGGACTCGCGATTTTGTATGGCAAGTACGTGTACCTCGTGCAACGAGGTCACAAGAGATTGAGAGAATCTGTTCCGGGATTGTGGTCCGGAACTCTTCCTGTGCAGAGACTCAACTTTACTGGGGTAGTGTAAACTGTAAAGGATTTTGCTCATTGTTGGTATGGCTACGATCCACGAATGCAGGTTACGACCGTCTTCTGGCATTTGATGTCGATGGCAGAGGATGTGCCTCCCAATGACAGTGACACGAACTGAAGGAGAAAAGAAAGACAAGCCTTAAGGGTCTGTCTGTCTACCGATACATACGCTGATGCTTCTTTTACTGTTTGACGGGGACGAACTACAGATGCTGGAATTATTGAAGAAACTAAAAGATAACCCAGATCATGCTGCTAATGAGGCTAGTCTTTTTTTAGGTGGTATATAGCCTAAGTAATTCAGTGCACGCTGTAAAAAGGGGTCAGGGTGGACAGCTGAATTGGCTGGTACCAAGTTATTCAGTTTTCAGTCACCAACCAACCTGCATCATTTTTTTTTTGAAACTACCAAACTGCATCATTGCACGGCAGAAACTGAAGAAGTTAACGTCCTCTCTCCACTAACCAGTAACCAGCATGTGCATCATCGTACGGCAGGACAATGAAGAATAAAATAAGTTTTTTTTCATGACGACTAAAGAGGAACTAAGATTGTGCATGTGTACGTACAAAAGACACGAAGTGATCCGAGTGAGGAGGTGTGTAAGTAACGTACCGAGGTCGGCGGCGGCGAGCCGGAAGTAGAGGTCCTGGCCGTAGCCCGGGTACACGCGGAGGTCGTCGAGCCCGCCGGTCCACATGACGCACCCGCGGCGGCCCGGCCCGCCGGTGAGGTTGGCGCTGGCGTACGCCGTGCAGGAGCAGTTCCTCAGGCACCGCTGCCGGCACTGCTCCAGGCTGGACCCGTAGTCCACCACCGCCTCCGTCGTGTCGGGCACCTTGGCGTGCGGGAGCACCGCGAAGCCGTCGGTGCGGTTGCCGCAGTCCAGCGGCGTCGCCCGGGCGCACCCGTCCCGCCCGTCCCGGAGCGCCCACGTCACCGGCGACCGTGGCGCGAACCCTTGGAGGCACCGGCAGGGGGGCACGCTGCTGGTGTCGCACACCCCGTTGGGCCCGCACGGCGACACGGCGTCGCACTGGTCCTTGGGCGCGTACCAGTAGAGGCTCCACGCGCCGGCGGTCTCCAGCCACGTCCACCGCTGCATCAGCCCGGCGGCGCCGCCCGTGCCGTTGAGCGCCAGCCGCGTCACGATGCTGGCGTCGCGGACCTGGAAGCTGTAGGTGACCTCCTGGGGGGTGTTGACGAAGCGGAAGCTGAAGCCCAGGGGCTTGTAGGTGATGGTGTCGGGGACGCCCGTGAACTGCACGCCGTCCCAGGGGCCGGAGCGCCACACCTTGGCGGGCCCGTTCCAGACGAACACCTCCGGGTCCCCCGACGTGTCCATCGCCGCCACGACGGGGCCCGGCGACGGGTCGGAGGGGCTCACCCACGCCGTCAGGGTCATGTTCTTCCCCGCCGCGAAGTCCACTCCGAGGCGCATCCCCGGGAGGAGCGTGTCGGTGGGGTGGTCGAATCCCTGCCACGCCACGCGCCCGCGCCCGTCCGACACCACCAGGTTGCCGTCGTCGCGGATCCGCGCCGTGCACGGCCTCCCCGCCGTGTCGGGCGGCGGGGCCGGCGACGACCACACCGCGGTGCCGTTGGCGTCCGCAACGGCGAGCGCGCAGCCGGCGGACACGGAGAGCGTGGCATCGGCGTTGTGCGACACCGCGCCGGGGACAGGGTCGGCGCGGTTGGCGACCCAGACGACGGTGCGGACGGGCAGCTTGGCGTACCAGACGCCAACGTAGGTGTTGTTGGAGCCCGGCGGGGAGAAGAAGCCGAGCGCGAAGGTGCCGGTGCCCGAGGAGACGAGGGTGTCGTTGCCCCGGAGCGGCTGGCCCGGCGAGATGGTGTCCCTGGCGCGGGAGGCCGCGGGGAGAAGCAGGAGAAGAAGGAGAACCACGGCGAGGCGGAGGGGGAGCCGGTGGTTGGGCGCCATCACGGCGAGGTGAACTAGCGCAGCAGCAGCAGCAGCGAGGTCGCTGGTCGACGGCAGCTTGACAGCATCTTATGATTCTATCGTGTCAGTGCCAATGGGAGACTGGGAGGACACGCACTTCTGTTTCCAGCGGAGTGGCAGGCAGATCTGGGCTCCGAGAGGTTAGGTCGGTCCATCTGGACAAATTCTTTGGGCCTAGGAAGTCTAAGATGGGCTGCTCGAGTTTTGATGGCATCTCAATAACTAGGCGGGCCATCACAAGCCCAATGATTATTTCTTTGGGAGAAATAGGCCCAGTGCTTATTTCTTTGTGCTGATATGATAGAGTTCACTTCAGCAAATTGGGCCACTGTATAGTTGGGCAATGTGAATCCTGAAAAAAAAAATGATGGCATCATTCCCTTCCCTCCTCTCTGTCGGTGGGTGACCACGAACGAGCTAGAGATCTACCGATTATTCAGTGCTCCGACCTCTGGGCCGGCGGCCGAAAGAGGAGCAGAACTCGTCGCGAATGATGGGTGGCGAGACAGCCTTGAGGTTGAAGCCACACACACACACCGGAACCAGAACGAGCGTCGCATCCATCAGGGCAACAACACAGGCACAGGCGCCATGCCCAATCCGTCGGCGGCACGGGTTCTTTCTCGCCTCCAACGGCCATCATTGACGCTGCTGCTTTACAGCAAAGAAACGTGGCACCGGAGGCGATGGACGATGGGTGAAACGGCAGCTCAGAGGTGGAATGAATGCTCCGCCTGCACGCGGGATCCATGCATCCTCCCCTCCGATCGGCTCGATCAAAGGGTCATGAGCACGTAATCGGTCTGCTTAACGGCCTGATTTCTTGTCTGAAATTGCAAAACGCCAAAACCAATGGACGAGCTAGTAATCTGCCTGTGCCACCCTGCCATAGCCCATAGCTTGGAGCTTCCAGAACCCGTCGCCGTCAGGGTTGTTGGTGGCGACAGTGAGAGATCATGGAGGCATCTTGGCATGGTTGGAGATGAACCCTGCAGAGATTGAACTGGTCCATTACGAAATTGCTATGTTCCGAACTTGCAAAGGAAGCTCCAAAATTCGTGGTTCTCCATGCTATTTGGTCTCTGCACAGGGCTGTCAAGCTTAGCTAATGCACGCGGTAATATTAACTGCTGCCGAAAGTGTTTACGTACAACCACGAAATCTCGATCCTGAATTTCTTGCTTCCTTTCTCACGAGGCCAAATTTCTGAATTCTAATGCAACCCTGAAGTACAGATGGGCTGACGTGGCGTCTGCCACGCTGGATCACAGTTGGCGCCACGGCACCTGCGGCCTATAAATACTCTGCCCTCCCTCTCCCCATCGTCTGCATCTCGAACCCATTAAACAAAGAAAACGCCAGCGTCCTCGATCCTTCCTTCCCCTGCCTCCAGATCTCAGATCCGAAGAGCTCCAATGGCGGTCAAGGTCTACGTCGTGTAAGTATCCGCCGCACCACCCGCCTACTGCCATAGTTTGTTTTCCTTTCCTTTACGAATAAAAAGCCGCCGATGCCTTCGAATCAAATTAGACCGCGCGGTGCTGAACTCAGTTGTTTTGGAATTAAATCGAAAGTCCCGTAATCAGAATTCGCAGGCCATTGCTGTGCCATTTCTTTTTCCTTCAAAATTGCTCTGCAACTTTCGATGATGCTTCAAGAAGGTTTAATTTCAGTTTCGATCACTCCGGTTGTGTCCAGGATCAATGAACTTGAGGCAGTTGGGAAAGGGTTTAGATAGGCTACTGAATAATTTGGTTTCTGGCTGTCAATGTCTCCATCACGGGGGTGGGTTAGGCCAATGGCCCCTCCGTGATGCCCTGATGGTGGGAACGTATCCTGCACTAGTTTAGTCATGGCCGTGGCCGGTTGGCTTTACTCGAAACCTTTTCTTGTCGTGGGAAATGCTGATAGATTTTCGCCCCGATGGAGTTATTGGCGTTGCCGCGAGCGTTCTTGCAATGATTTCTAGTTTTATACTGGTGGCTCACATCATCACTGATAGTGAGACTCACGGCGATTTGATTAGGTTTCTATTATCATGAACGGCTGCTTTGACAGACATTTGATTTAGTCATGTATGACAGCTTCACCGACTCCCTGTTCCCCACCAGCTACCAAGTCTAATTGGTCATGACCAATTACAAATCCATCTTCTTATTTTTTTTCAATGCTGGGAGCCGGAAACATTTAGCATTTAGCAATAGCGATGCATTTTCTATTTTTATCATACTGCAAGAAGTTAGAGTACTCAACATTAAAAAGATGGAATCCACATGTTAACTGCTGTCAAGGTTAATCTATCAATACAAGATCATGTCCAATTTGTATCAGTCATTCAAGATGAAAATCCTAGCAAAATAAAACCTGGCTTAAAATTAGAAGGAATCATTAAATTTTACATTGTCTCCATCTAAAGGGAGTTTTAAGCGTGTCCTAAAATTGTTTTCTGTAGAGGAGCAAATTTTATCTGCTCATTGAGCTGAAACTACAGTTCAATTGCAAACTGACCTAAAATTACAATTAAAGCATATCCTAAGAACTGTTTTTGTTTTTTTCAGATTTAATAATCTAGCTTGTTACAATTTCTATTCCTTTCAATGATCAAAATTCATCGGTGCTTCTTACATATATTGTATGCCTATTAAACTTTTGATGCCGTTGTTTCTGTCTGTATATGCAAAACTTCTAGAAAGCCTTAATGATACATTACTTTTCTTTCGTGGGCAATTATGAAATCCACATATGCCCTTTTATGTTGATGTGGATTTTCCACTACAACAGTACAATCCCACTCTGTCTTCTGATGGGCATGCATGTTTGCTACCTCTTGTTGCTTCCCACTTGCAAATCAACGCATGGACCCTTTACTTGATTCACACTTTTTCATCTCTTCTTATTTGCATCCCAAACCCAAACAATTGCATTAACTAATATCCAAATATTAGGACCATGAAGTTCATTGGTCTTACTGAATACTTGAACTTGGCATACTTGACTGTTTAGTTTTTGGGTGCATGGATCCTGTTATTGGCACTTTGGCAGACAACAGTGTATCTGTCAGCCCACATCACATCTCTATAGTTGAAGTCACATGTATATGACAGCTTGAAAAGGTAAACAACCACTCTAATATCATTTAATATAAGTAAACAGTAATTCACTTAGATTTTTCTGCCCGAATGAGATTGTCCAACTACCGAAAAAGTGAGAGCGTCTAGAAACCTTTCAATAAAAGATGGGGAGCACGTGTTTCTTTCTAGTACATCTTTACACCTAAATACCTAATTGACACTTGAAATATTTTTCAGTAATGTTATTGCGGAGCAGTAATTTACATAAAAAGAATACACCATTTGGAAGCTTGGGGCAAAAATTTGTATCCATAGGATACCATCTTTGCTGAAGTAACTATATCATATATTATGTGTTAAGTTATGGACTTACATGTAACCTCTTTTTTATCATGAATAAACATCCCCAATACAATTTGGCTTATGATACCCTCATTCCTTCGGTGTAAGCTTTACTCTGTTCTTCCTTCCTAAAGAGTTCCCTGAGTGTAAATTGTGCATATACCGAAAGTAAGAGTGATCGATATTCAATCATTTTAGTTATTGCACAGTCGTTCGCATCCATCGTAAAAGCAGTAAAAAACTGTACCCATTTTTTTCAATAGGTTTTACTCCATGTACGGGCATGTTTCCAAGCTAGCTGAGGAGATCAAGAAAGGCGCCGCCTCTGTCGAAGGTGTGGAGGTGAAGATATGGCAGGTCAGTCTCAACATCCATGTAGTGTCGTAAGTTGGCAACACTGCAATAATCTCTGGTTTGGATGCCTGTCGAAAGCTAGAGCTAATAACGTGTTTCTAGTGGGCATTCCAGCCTGCATGCTTGGCAATTGTCACTCTGCTTCTGACGAGCCATGTAAAACCCATGCCAATAGGTCTCTGAGACTCTGTCCGAGGAGGTGCTCGGCAAGATGGGCGCGCCCCCGAAGACGGACGCACCGATCATCACGCCGCAGGAGCTCGCGGAGGCCGACGGGATCCTCTTCGGGTTCCCCACGCGCTTCGGCATGATGGCCGCGCAGATGAAGGCCTTCTTCGACGCCACCGGCGGCCTGTGGCGGGAGCAGAGCCTGGCCGGCAAGCCCGCTGGCATCTTCTTCAGCACCGGCACCCAGGGCGGCGGGCAGGAGACCACGCCGTGAGTTGTCTTGCACACCTCGCGTCGCACAAGCTGATCGATCACGTCCAGAGAGTGATAAGGACAGCCGGTAATATGTATGTGCATGCTAACGTTTTCCCTTGGTCAGGCTGACGGCGGTGACGCAGCTGACGCACCACGGGATGGTGTTCGTGCCGGTGGGGTACACGTTCGGCGCCAAGATGTTCGGCATGGAGAGCGTGCAGGGCGGCAGCCCGTACGGCGCGGGCACGTTCGCCGGGGACGGCTCGCGGTGGCCGACGGAGGTGGAGCTGGAGCACGCCTTCCACCAAGGCAAGTACTTCGCCGGCATCGCCAAGAGGCTCAAGGGTGGATCCGCCTGAGCGCCATGGCCATGCCAGTGCTCGCGCGTACCTGCACCTACATATACACCTTGTGCAGCATCCATATATAGCTGTTCTTGTGGATCTCGTTCGCTACTCTACACTACGATGGCGTGTTATTCGGCCGGTATTGTTGTGGTTTGGATTGAACTGCTTGTGAATTTGGTACGCGGATTGTGCGTTTGTGCTTGATATACCACTGTGTGCTTCTATTTTCGTTTTTGACAGGATCACTGACTCCCTGTGCTCTAATATCACCCCCGCTTGCTTGGGCTAAGGAACAAAAGTCCTTGGTTTCGGCCTACTTACTACCCTTTTTGGGCGCAATCCGGTAGGCAGCCGAAGCTAGCGCGGCCCAAGTGTTCATATATATAGCGTGCGAGTGTCGGCCTGCATACGCAGGCCGGCCCAAGAAAAAAGACACCTGAAAATTGGATTTCCTTTAATATTCTTCCGGTAGATACATAATTAAACATTATAGCCCGGTTGTAGCCTAACCCACAACAATCCAACTAACTATCTCAACATTTACCTGAACTATCTCAGCATTTATTCTGGGGCTCGCTCCTTCCTATCTACATTATTCTTTCTTTTTTTTACGTAGCTGGCAGACGCTAAAAAAAATATTGGTGAATGCAAAAAAAATGGTGCATGTAAAAATTGTTGAGTAATAATATTGATGAGTGTAAAAAAGTTTTTTAAAAAATTTGGTAACATCAAGAAATGTTGGTAACAATTAAACCATCCTTTTTAAAAAAAATATTGATAAATGTCAACAAATATTGATAGATGTTAAAAAAATATTATACATAGATTTAATATGGGTTTAAAGATAAGTTACTTGTCTACCTTCCAGAAACCATATAGGAGCCCCATAAAAAATCACCCTAAGATTTTTTCCCCAAAATATTTTGGCGTAAAGACCCCTACCATCCCCCCCCCCCACACACACCTATTTAACCCCTTAAGGTATATGACATATGTATGCATACTTGTTTCTATTATTAGGTAGTATAGCCGGATGATAGGTAACAACTTTAACCTCAATCGTGAGTTGTTTCTATTCTCTGTATTATCACTAGTTTTATACTCATGCATTGTTTGCAACAAATTATTTCATAAAAATCATTTGTTATAACTAATATTTTTTTTGTTAATAAAGACAACAGAGTACTAACTAATATAGTCCACTAATCGTTGAACGATGTGGCGGAACCATCCGACTTAAACTAGCTTAAGTGTGCCTAATCGCTGTCAAAACATCAATTATACGAAACACACTTAAAACAGTTTAAATCCGTTAGTTTGTCGAGTGTCCCTAGGACGCCTCGAATCATCTACGACTTGAATCGTAGCCATACATTAGGATCACTTCCACGAAGGGAAAGCATCAACAAATATTACATTTTTACATATATACTGGAGGTGCGAATTATTACAAACCATATATTGAAACAAACTTAAAGTGCAAGTTAGACTATTCTAAAAGTTTCGAACATCAAACAAGTCCGAGGGGTAAAGTGATTATACAACTAGGTTTCACTCTAGGGTATTACGAGACCCGTAAATACCCTAGTTCTTCGGGCCATCCTCTTCAGTCGGCTCTTGCCGTGCATCTGAAAACAATAACAAGGGATCCCTTGAGTACAAAGGTACTCGGCAAGACTGACCCGACTAACCAGAATAGGTAGATTGAAAATAACTTTTCAAGGAATATGATAGCTTTTTAGTGTACTAGTTGACTCACATTTTTCGAAAGCTTACTACTTGTGGAACCTTAGTTTTGTTATTTTATTCAAGATTAGTTCTTTACCTAACCAGTCCATGTGGACAAAATATTTTTATCAATCAAGTGTAACTAACATCATACATCAATATTAATTCAAGGAAAATACTATATTCAACTTGATTACTCTACGATGCTTAAATGATGATCAAGTGCATTCATAACCGAGAATTGCAACGATCTGGACTGATTTACATCCTGCAGAAGATACCTAATCACCAGCCATGCACAACTGATCGGGTTGCGCATAACAACCTTTCGATTAGCCGTACCCAAAGATTTGAATTATAATTACCCGAACCCAAGGACGCACCTCCACATGGGATCCCACGTCTGGTCTAATCTCCATGTGAGTTTCACGCTACGCCCCTACCTTTCTGCCGCACGCCAAGCATGGGTAAGAATATTTCCAATCAGAGAACCAACTAACCTGCCGAGCTTGCTGCCAGGTGAAAATCACTTGATCAGCGGTTAAAACAACGAACGGGCCTTAAACAGATTAAATTCATTGGACTGATCCAAAGCTATTTTTTTCTTGATCAACATGTATGACAATATTAACCTTAGGTGATTGAGTAACAAAAGTTACTTCAAGGGAGAATCTAAGCATTTCTAAGCATAGGATGGTTACTAATTATTTGAACAGGTGGCAAAGATGTCCTAGAAACAAGGTTGTTTTATGCATAAGAGTAGGTTTCAATCAACTCCTAGACATTAATGCAAAATGAGGAAATAACCAATAATTTGGACCATGAATAAGAATTTCAGAAATTAGATAGGTGTGGATGCATCGGGGCTTGCCTTGGTTCAAAAAACAATAGTTTCTTCTGAAGATCCTTCAACACAAGGAATCAATTCAATAACCTCAATTTCCTGAGGTTCTTCTGAGAAATCCAAGATATCCACTTCTGGGGCTTCTATTTCTACGATATGATGCAAGCCAAAGTTAGATATGTACAGTTTTTGGAAATAAAGACTATACAACTTATCTTCATGATAAAGTTGCAAGCCAACAATAATCTACCCATAAAAGATTAACCCATAATTTAATTTCTTTAACTAACCTAACTTAAGCCTTTTCTTTTATTTAGAAAAGCATTATAATTAATTTCTAATCTGAAAAACTTAATTCCTATGGATTAATAAGTATTTATGAATAATAAAATATTATTTAGAATTTTATACATTTCATAAAGATTAAGTGTTTATTTAAATGCCTTCATTAAAGGCACTAAATAAATACTTAAATTTTTATTACCTTATCCTAGGGTTTAAAAAATTCTAATGCATAAAGAAAATAAAATACACCTAATAAAATTGGTTTCACTAGATTTGGACAATTCTACAAATTATAATGAATTAAATAAGAAAACAGAATCTAAATCTAATTTCTAAAACTATAAATCAACATTATCCCGAAAACCCCCTTATGGAACCTTTCTTACTCATCCCCGCCCTAACCCACTCTAACTGACACACGGGCCCGGTCAACAAACTGCTTTCCCAGCCTTGACCGTGGGTCTACCGGCGGGTAACCGCGATGGCTTGTCGCCGGCGAGGCCTCCGGCGATGGGAATACCATGACTCGACTCGCGTTAACCTAGCACAACTATTGATGGTGCTCTAGTGGTGGTTGGGTGAACAACGGTGGCGAGCAGCGGAAGATAGCGGCGAAGTGGGCGGCGCTAGGCCTACTGACGACACGAAGCTCGATGGTGGCGACCTGACGACCGCAAGCAGCTCTGAAGGCTTCAGTAGGACCTAAGCTACGCAGGGCGCTCCCAGACCAAGGCTCACCATAATCGGAGCAAGGAGCTCCACGACGGTGGCCCTGGTCGAGGCTTGCGCACGGCACCCACACTCTAAGCACTCTGCGATGGACTGCTATAGCCTGCGCAGAGTCATGAAAGATCTGCCGGAACCTTTTGGAGCCAAGGACAAGGGCAAGGCTGAAGAAGACAAAGACGATGGCAACAACGGCAAATTCCAGAACCTGTCCAACACTATCAACGTCATCTTTGGCGGCACACCGAGTACTACTACCAGGCAGTCCAGAAACTAGCCCTCCGAGAGATTATGTCCATTTAACCTGCAACGGCTACATTCCTCAAGTGGTCCGAGGTGCTAATCACCTTTTTGAGGAACAATCAGTGGACTAGTTTCTCCGACCTAGGATGCTATCCTCTCGTCCTAGACCCAGTAGTCGCTGGCTCTCGACTCACCAAGGTCCTCATCGATGGCAGCAGTGGTCTCAACGTACTCTTCGCCAAGACTTTGAGGAAGATGGGCCTAGATGTTATGGATGTGCTCACCTCGACGAACTCTCCGTTCTACGGGATTGTCCCAGGCAACGCGACTGTACGCCTTAGTCAGATGGTTTTGCCAGTTAGCTTTGAGACCAAAGAACATTACCGGACAGAGTATATCCGGTTTGAGGTAGCGGATTTCGAAACTTCATATCATGCTATCCTTGGAAGACCTGCACTGGCCAAGTTCATGATCACCCCGCATTACGTGTACCTAGTACTCAAAATACTAGCACCCAATGGAGTACTCTCCCTACGCGGAGACTTGAAACGATCATATGACTGCGACACAGAAGCCGTGGTGCTAGCAGCAACTACTCAAGTGCTAATTCAGTGATGCAAGTCTTTGCCGCCTACAAGAAATTGTCCTCGGTAGAACTCGAAATTCTAGAGAAGAAGTTGGGGACAACCAAGGTCAAACCGGCAAGTGAAGTTGATATTAAATCCATTGACCTTGAGACTGGTGATAGCTCAAAGACATCCTTGATTGGCTCAGGACTGAACCCCAAAAAGGAAGACGCGCTCGTCAGCTTCCTTTGGGCAAACTGAGACATCTTTGCATGGAAACCATCAAATATGCCGGGGGTGCTCAGGGAGTTGATCGAGCACTCACTAAATGTGGATCTTAAAGCTACGCCAAAGCGACAACGACTACGCCGTTTCGCTCAAGACAGAAGGGAAACAATCAAAAAAGAGTTGGCCAAACTACTCGTGGTTAGCTTCATAAAAGAAGTCTATCATCCAGAGTGGCTGGCCAATCCTATCTTGGTGCGAAAGAAGAACAACAATGAGTGGAGGATGTGTGCAGACTACACGGACCTTAACAAGCACTACCCAAAGGATCCCTTCAGGCTCCCTAGGATTGATCAAGTCATCGACTCGACAGCTCGATGCGCTCTACTCTGCTTTCTCGATTGCTACTTGGGGTATCACCAAATAGCTCTCTAGGAAGAAGATCAAATCAAAACCACATTCATCACCCCTTATGGAGCTTTCTGCTACTCTACTATGTCCTTTGGGTTGAAAAACGCAGGCGCCACCTATCAACGAGCCATCCAGGAGTGTTTGAAGAAACAACTACACCTCAACATAGAAGTGTACGTGGATGACGTGGTCGTAAAGACCAGAAATCCCGATGACTTGATTGTGGATCTTGAAGAAACTTTCGAAAACTTACGAGAGTTCTAGTGGAAGCTGAACATGACAAAGTGCGTGTTCGGTGTTCCCTCCGGAAAACTACTCGGTTTCATCATCGGTCACCGAGGAATTGAGGCTAACCCCGAGAAGATCGCTGTTAACACAAATTTGCATGCTCCATCGTGCATCAAGGACGTCCAGAAACTGACTGGGTGTGTGACGGCTCTCAACAAATTCATCTCAAGACTGGGAGAATGGGGACTAGCCTTCTTCAAACTACTCAAGCAGCAAGATAAACTCTAGTGGACCGAGGAGGCAGATCAAGCCCTTCAATAGTTAAAGGACTTCCTATCAAAGCCACCGATCCTCACGGCATCTAATCCCAATAAAGACTTGTTGCTCTACAACACCGCGACTACTAACGTCGTCAGCACGGTGATCGTGGTCGAAAGATTACAACCAGGCCATGTATACGAAGTACAGAGGCTTGTCTACTTCATTAGTGAGGTGTTATTGGATTCCAAATCCAGGTACCCGCCAGTTCAAAAACTGCTATATGCAATACTACTCCTCTCACAGAAGCTACGATACTACTTCCAAGAACACAACATCTCCATCTTCACATATTTCCCCTTGGAAGAAATCCTCCACAATCGAGATGCAACAGGAAGAATCTCCAAGTGGGCAATAAAACTCGGAGCCCTATCCCTAGAATTCAAGTCAAGGACTGCCATCAAGTCACAAGCATTAGTCGATTTCATGGTAAAGTGGCAGGAAAATCAAGTACCAACACCAGCTATGTGCCCAGCGCATTGGATCATGTACTTTGATGGATTACTCAAGCTCGAAGGCGCCGGCATAGGGGTACTCTTAATCTCTTCCAAAGGAGAACAACTCAAATAATAACATTGTCTTACTTCAGTTGTCATTAGACTATCTTCTTTCTAGAGACATGGAAGTCCATGGTGTTTACAACATTGGCATGTTCCTGGAATCTTAACATCCTCATGTTATCTTTCCATTTCCAGCTTTGGCGCTACACGACCTGTCTTATTCTTTTGACAGTTCCCTACTTCAGCAACTTGTCTCTTCACTGGTTCAGTGGGAATTCCATCCTTGGATATCTCCATGTTAGTCTGCATCCTTTCTTGTAAGACTTGAGCTTGCATGGCTAATAGCTTCTCTTTGTCGAACGGTGGTGGAACAGACAGAACTTGATTGTCATGACTGTTGATAGGGTTGCAGTTCCAAGGAAGTGAGGCCCTCTCTGTGATATCCTGATGGATATTGACCATGGTTTGAGCCATTGCTTGTAAAGTGTGAGTTTGTGTTGCCACATATTCTAACATCTTGCGTTCAAATGATGAGGCTACGGATGGAATGTTGAGGTCACCTTCATTGGCTCTATCTTCATGATTTTCATTGAGACTCGCCATCTGATTGGGTGATAAGGATAGGATCAGAAGAGAATAAACAAAATTGAAGAACAGGGTAGAGTAATTCATGATATCTTCATCTTTTATTAGGTTGTCATCTGAGTGAGATAGATGGGAGGATAGAAAGCAACAAGGTAGCAAAGAAACTGGAGTACGGCCTTCTTTTCTTCGACTTGCTTCTTTCCGATAGTGGTGGTGGCGATAGCATCTGCTTGTTGACATTAGTGTTGCCTTCACTTTCTTTTCTTGATGTCCATCAGAATTGAGAGATAGAAAGATAACAAGGATGTGGGAGGTACAAACAGATTCGAAGAGAGAGAAAAGGAAATGAAGAGGAGGGAGACAACAAGATTCTTATGGCAGAGTTGATAGTCTTTCATCTTTGCTTGTCTCGAGTAGAATCTTCCTACTTTCTTCATCTTCTTGGTTCTTGTGATCATCATTAGAGTAAGATTAGGGATATCAGGGTAAAGCCTTCAAATCTTCAACTTGCTTCCAGCAAGACGGTGGTGGCGATGTTAACTCTTGCTTGTTGTCATTGGTGTTGACTTCAGTTCCCTCTTTTCTGATGTCTTCCACTGGCTCGGGTAGAAAGGAATGGATGACAAGGATATGGGAGATTCAAAAGAAGAACCCAGCTAGGCAACTGATGTCATCGCAGGTAGAAGACCCACAATACACCAACAATCAATACAAAGTACCAACTCAATCAAAGTTATAAAGACAGGCATCATCATGCAAACACAGAGCTTCACCAGCAACCAAATAGTCAAGGAACGACGCGAAACGTTGTTAGTAAGGCTGCAAAGGGGTACTCCTAAGAAGGGATGGCTTCTTCGGTTGCCGAGGCTTGACTTTTGGTGGTGAACTGGTAGCTTCATTCTTAAGATGACTTGAATAGGCTTCAGGATAGGTGACGCGAATCATCTAAACATTTTTAAATAAAAGAGACACTTTGAAATCAAAATTTAAGGGAAAGATTCCAAGGTATTTGAAAAGCAATGGGGAGGAATGGGTGTATTGGAAATAAAATCAAGGAGACAGACTTGCAAGGATAAGTAGGTCGTCAAGGAGATAAATAAGCAAGAGATGAGAGGGTAGCAATATCACCCATGAATCAAGGATATGATATGCATTAAGATCAAAAGGCATCAAGGAGAAAGATTAAGTATACAAGGGTTGAGGATTTAACAAAAACAAGAAAGGTAATGGATCAAGGTGCGAGTAGAAAAAATAAGTTTTTTTACGTAGAGAGTAAATCAATAGACAAGGATTGAGGGTTTAGCAATAGCAAAACAAGGTGGGGGTAAAGGGTTAAGAGTCAAGGTTGATCAGAAATAAGCAATTAAGGTGTACAAGTGAGAATACTCATCAAATTGGTCAAGGATAAGGTAGGGATGGTTATTATAGCAAAACAGACCTTGGAAAGCGACCATTTCTATCTAGGCTTATGTCCTACAGTCGATACAGCTCTGATACCACTTCTGTCACACCGGGTTTGAAAACAAAACCAAGTGCTACCTATATGTATGCTAGAATCAAGTTTTATACATATAGTGACATCATAAGTGAATAACAGGAACAGTATCACGTAAAAAGATACAAACAGACTTACAAGACTATCAGAGACACACATCTTAAACCTTAGAAACGGAGGCTCTAAACTTCACAGGCAAATGACTGGGGGTTGCGTATGCCTAGAACTCAGCATCATCTTCATAGCAACTTCATAGCAGCTTCTTCTTCTAAGCAGCAGTAAGCAAGGGTGAGTACACTTCTGGTTGGTACTGAGCAAGGCCATAGGAACTAACCAGAATAACGATTTAAGTCCATCTTCAAGTTTAATTAATCATGTGAGGGTTCAGGCCGCTCTTAACCGTGAGCACGACTGATGTATCAGTTTACACTCTGCAGAGGTTGTACATCTTTACCCACAAGTCGCGTAAAAATTTAGAGAACTTTGGACCCAACCATGTTGTGCTGATCAGGCACAATACCCCACTTCTGAGGTATGATTACATAGAGACGCTACGAGGCCTTTACAAAGATTCCCTAGTAAGTGGTAACCTACTAAGGTTTCTGGATCAGTAACAGGGCATAAACCCTCCCTAGTGGGTTTAGTGTCTTAGCAAAGTCCACTTCCCAAGAGGACCGAGTTATACCCCATCTGCTGCGACCCCTCTTGCCCTTTCGGTAAGGTTACCCCAGACTAAGATCTCTAATTAATTAGCCAAGACCAAAGCCATGATAGTTTTTGTGATTGTACTGTTTTCCTGGGTGGTTCTCCATGTTCTAATTAACATTATCATGATATTATGAACAAAGTATAGGTAGCAGGATGGTTAGGGACACTTGCCTTTCTCCAACGTAAAGTTACTTTTACTGCCTCTTCAGATCTTGCTTTGTTGAAACTCTTAATCTTCAAAGCTTCGAACGGCGATCCTTCTAATCGAAGCAAACACCGGCACAAACATACAAGCAAACAAATAAGTACAACTAAGAGCAATACACCAAAACAAAAGAAAGGCTTTAAAAGAGCGTACTAAAGGACAAGGCTTGATCTAAGGTCATGCAAATGCAGGAAACGCTGAGATCGGAACTATCGAGAAGTTTGATGTATCAAAGAAATAAAGAGACTATATGCTTGATCCATTTTAATTAAATAAAACACGAACATAGGTTATTTCAGAGAAATACCCTATTTGGAATAAAGCAAGTCATTTTTAATCATTGAAAATGCGGTAAACTTAATCATATTTTATTTGTAAATATTCAAGTACGAATTATGCCAATTTAACAATTAACTTTAGAAATTCAGAGCATGTATAAGACATCTAATCGAATAACTTTAGAAATTCAAAGCATGTATTCCCTGTTCAACTAAACATATTATTATTGAAAATTCATTTATGATATCATTAAGCATCTTAACTTTATTTATGAAAATCGATGTATAACCTAGATATCTTTTATTTAGAAAAGCTAGTTATAATTAGGAATTAACCAATTAAACCTTAGTTTATGAAAATCGGGATAGAACCTACTCACTTTTATTTACAAAACTAATTGAATAATAATTAGTCAAATTAATATTGATTATGAAAAACCGGTGTAAATCCTACTTATATTCTTATTAGGAAAAGGAATTCCAATAGGCATTAATCAAATTAACAATAAATTTATTTTCAAAGATAGGAAATTATGTTCAACATCACTACTAACGTGTACTTTATGTTGTGAAGAATCTAACGCAACTGGAACGAGGTTAAACGGAGCTAAAACATGGAATCTACGGACTAAACAAGGTTCTAGGGACCTAAACAGGATTAACCGTAGACTACAGGGGTTAGCAAGAAAGATTACCGAGACGCAAAGAACAAAGCCCGCGAAAAGCTGAAAACTCGGGGTTAGATCTACAAAAGGATAAGGCTGGATTAGATTGCAAGGAACTAAAAAGTTTAGGGGGTTTTCTAAAGATTGATCAAAGCACAAAGATATTGAAGGAATTACATAGTTTGTCAGGGTTAAGACGCAAAACGGCATCTTATCCTTTTCTTCTTCCTTGCGCAGGGGCTTGCACTGCTCTGGCCGGCGGCACTAGAACCGGCGGCTCACTGGCGCTTGGCGCGGTGAGGAGGGGGACCGGTACTAGTGAGGGAGAAGAGAGAGGTGCAAGGAGGGAGCCTCACCGGCGACAAAGGGGAGGAAGCAGAGGCGCAAGGCCAGTGAACAGGAACCGGCGGCGGCGAAGCTTTTGGGCGGGGTGCTCTGGTGCGAGAGACTGGCGAGCGAGCGGTTAAATGGAAAAGGAAGCTCCAGGCAAAGGTGTTGGGGGATTTATAGGGTGTAGGGAGGAGCGCAGAGGGCGCCCGGGGGAGGCCAACGGTCCGGCCGGCCATTAATGGCCTTTGGGAGTGGAGCGGCAGATTCTGTTGCGAAGAGGAAACGAGGGGGCGGCAGCTCTCATGCGCGTGGGAGGCAGACGGGCACAGGGAGCCGAGGGGGCTCGGGAAGCCGGAGCGGCACAGGAGAGATGAGGGACGCGGCGTCTGGTAGAAACCGAGCGGGCGGCGCTGGAGGTAGAGGATGAGCCCGACTTGCTGGGCCCACCGGTCAGCGAAGCAAGAGAGAGGGAGAGGAAGTGGGCCGGGCCGGCGGAAGAAAGGAGAGGCCGGTGGCCTGCTGAGGAAAACAAAGGGGAAACGGGCCGGGCTGAGATAAGAAGAAAGAAAAGATTTTAGAAATAATTTCTCATGTAAATGAAAATCTAGATAAAGCTAGATAATTCATTTAAACCACAAAAAATACTCTAAAAATCCCAAAAGTTCTAGGAAAAATTCCAGAGACAATTTGGGACACGAGGAACCAAATAAAATATTTGGTGCTCTTGAAAAGGATTCTACAACCATCCAAAAATTGGATTTAGCTGTAAGAAAAGGAGAATAAATTTCAGAAAAAGCTGGAAAATTCTCAGAAGAACTTCGACAACATCTAAACGTATTTTTAAAACTTTTTCACTCATGAAACACCAAGACATATCATCATGAATGCACAGACAGAGAACAACACTATTTAATTCCAAAAACAAACAATTACTTTTCCTATACTAAATTTCCTGTAAAGAAAAAAAATGTTGGAAAAAAATTTAAATGATAGAAAATCGTTGTTTGATTATTCTTCTTAATCACATCCTGAAATTTGAAAATTTTAGGGTGTGACACAAACGATTCGAATCGAGTTTCTTAACCTTGCAAAGGTGAACCTAATCCCACGGCATTGCGTACCACGATGGGTCCACATATGTCAGCCATCCCCGTCAATCCCTGAGCACGTGGACAGGACCTACTTCCCTTGGATACAAGGCCCCACAGTCCCAGAACGATGCCATACCATGACTGCACTTGTACCCACATGATGCACCATGGGAAACTCCGTTCCACAGACAGTAGGGATAAAGCCACACCCCGGTTCGATCAAGTACTAGGCTTCCCCATCCCATACTAAGTACAAGATTAGTACTTTCAAACACTTAACCACGAATGCTGACACATTCCGGCCTTAGCATATTTATCGCTAGACAGACGGGACAAATCCACCAAGTCGGAACCAATCCCAGCTCCGCCCATCATCCTTATAGCATAAGTAAGCAATCAACTCCAACAACTCACGAGTTACAGGAAATCACTCGACTTTTACCGAATCCTACTTTAGCATTGCAGCTACTTGGCCTACCATACTAGTGTTCAACCATAGGTACCTAAGATCATGCAACTAGGTTTTCAATCAACTCCTATGAATGTAAATGCACAAGCATAAGTATCATAGATATTGCATGAAGTTAGAAAACTGGGTTATGCTCTGGGGCTTGCCTTCCTGTTCTAAGTTAGTAAGGAGCTCGTTGGAAGCTTGGCTCGGGTCTTGCTTGGCCTTGACGTGGTGTAGCTCGGCAGGTACTTCCTCGGTCGTCGGGAGCAGTTCGTACGTCCCGTCTGCGAGATTCGCTTCTAGACGAGATACATATGCAAGATTTCAGTTACATGCTTTTATGCTTAGGTTTCATCTTGTTAATTATTGCACAAGCATATGGTGTATTTTGGAACACATTCACCCAGACAAGATTCCCAACGTTCATTTTCTTCATAGTAAGGTGTGTTGTGATTTAAAACCAGGGGTTGACTTTGATGATGATTGTGTACACATATAAGATTTTAGAAACTTAGATTTCACAAAGAAAAGGTGGGGTCACTTTAGGGTCGCTCAAAACTCATTTGGAAAGTTATCCTATTTCTAAATTTTTAAACAACTCAAATCATCATATTTTAAGTGTATTTAACTACATGCATTTATTCGAGTAAGGCAAAACATGTAGCAACCATAAGCTAGTATTTTTCCAAATTACACAGAGGCATCAAGAACCTAACAAAAGTGATCATGCATTTTATCTGTTTCCTTCCATTTGTAGACCAAATAACAAGATCACACCTAGCGTTCAAGCATTTAGCTCAACTTAGTGAGGTTCACGACTAAACTAGTGCCACAAAAAGTACATTCAACACAAGCTCAACATAACCAAACTAACAAAAGTGGATTTGGCTTTTTATCATTTTTGTGTGATTAAAGGGGCATTTGTTGGCTTAAACACAAAATAAAATCTAGAGAAAAAAATTACAACAGTGACATGCTCAAAATTATTTTTCAGTGAAACTACACAACACAAGGAGTCTAAAAAAGTTGGTTTTGCATTGTTCCCATTTTTCTACACATTTTCAAAGCTTCAGCCGATTTAAACCATTTAAGACATAAAAAGGATAAAACATTTTACGTGGGGGCCCTCGAAAGGAATTGAAGCCTTTCAAATAGGTCCCTGGGTGGCCGGCGGGAGGGAAGGGCTCAGGCGTGATGTGCTGCTCACCGCGGTGAGGTGCGCTGAAGGAGTCAGGGGCGGAGATGGCCGGAAGATGGCTGTCCGCGGCGCCGCTTGTCACGGCGGCGGGAAGGTTCTGCGTCGGCAAGGTCGATAGCGGAGAAGAGCTGGCTGGGGCTTGGTGAGCTGCGGTGGGGTGCCGGTGATGCGCTAGAGGTGTTAGCGGGCAGTGGAGGGCAGCGGAGGGCACCGGAGGGTGGGGCTCGACAGTGAGGGGCGCAGCGGCGCTCTGCTTTTGGGCGGCGGAGGAAGATGAGCTTGGGTGAGCGCCGACGAGTGCAGTTTGAAGGCTTTTATAGCTGGGAGAGGGTACGAGGTTGCGAGGAGGAGAGCCAATGGTTCAAGGCAGCTTCAGCGGCGGTTGGGCGCGAGGGGACGGGCGGAATGCCACTGGTGGAGTGGCGGGCGAGCGCGGCGGTTGGCTGGTGGAGATGCGAGCACTTGAGAGCGATCTCCGGCCATTGGTTGTGGAGGATTGCGAAGTGCAAGGATGCTTTGTGTCGCGCGCTTGGGTTGGGCGGAGAGGGGGGGCTCGAGTTGTCCCGTCACGCCGGGGAGAGGCGGAGCTGCGCCGGCGGGTGGGGAGCGGCGACGTGGCGGCAAGCGCGCTCAGAGCAGCAGGGCGCGTGCGCGGGAGTGGCCGGAGGAGATGCGCTGCAGGGGGCGGAGCGGAGCTCGTGAGCGGGTTGGGTGAGCGGCCGGGGCTGTGCTGTCGCGTCGGCGGCGAGGTTGGCCGGCGGGGCTATTCCGGTAGGGTGGTGCCACGTGGCACGCCACGGCTCGTCGTTCGCGATCATCGGATCGGCGGCGCACGTGGGCAGGTGCGTGGCGTGCGGGGCAGCAAGATTCGGACGAGATTTGCGCAAAAACTTTAAACCAAACTTGAAAATTTTGAAATCTAAAACTTGTTGTCCACACTTCAAACTCTAATCTTAGAAAGACATCAAGTTCAAAACTGGTATAAATTTGGAGATATAAGCCAGCAAAGTTTGGCGGAACACCAATTTTCAGGACTTAGAGGAAATTGAAAAGAGTTTGAATTTGGCTGATCTTTGACTCAAATTTTGAAAGCATTCCACTCCAAACTAGTAAAATCTCAAATAAGAAAAGTTGTTTGTTTTGAAAAATTCTATAACTTTCTATTAGCAAAAATTAAAGTTGTTATATAAAATTTGAATTTATTAACTGCCCCTAATTTAAGCCTTTTGAGCGTATTTTTGGCAATTTTTAGCGTTTGAACTTCAATTCAATTTGGTCTTTTGGGGTTTTGGTATGTCTGCTACAAAACAAACCTAGTGTGAGTGTTTTCAACTTAGCCTTTGGTTTGACTTGATTTGGTTCAACTTAGCCCTCTAATTGCGATGTTTTAAGTGTTTAAGTGAAGTTTGCACTTAATTAGAGCTAAATTAAAACTTAGGTGCTAAATTCAAACTCTTAAACACTCTAATTAGGATTTTAAAGACTAACCCAAAACTAGGGATGCTACAGCAAGACCAAGTTAAATGAGGCTTGAGCACATTCTAGCCGCATAGCAATACTCGAGTGCGTTTGAAGACTAAGATCCGATGGAGTACTCAAAGAGTACCACAAACTAGTCGGAGAAGCCTACAAAACTACTCGGGACTGCTACATTTAACTAAAAAGTACTCAAGGGTTTGTCGTCTATACATCTATGGGCCCACCAGAAGGTTTGGACAGTCCTGCGTACGGGGCTGTACACCGAGATGTGTCAGATATAGAGACTACAGTGCAGGATGGCATGGTCTACGTGGAGGATAAGAACTAGTCAAGGATTAGGAAACTACTCGTAGCAGTTAGAGTAGGACTCTCTAGTCGAATTCGACTAGTATTTTTATAAACAACCGACATGTAGCCCTACCCCCAGCAATATAAGGCGAGGCAGGGACCCCTCCAAACAAGTTCAATCAATACAATCCAACCAACACATAGGACGTATGGTATTACGCGATAAAAGCGGCCCAAACCTGTATAAATCGTGTGTTCGAGTTCACCTTCGAGTTCCTGATATCGGCGAGCCCCACACATAAAACACTACCTCGGGTACCCCTTGGTAGGTTGCCGGGTCTAAACCCCGACAGCATCTGACAGGTGGAGCCACGCAGTCTTTTGCATTGTTCAGAAACTGAATCAACAAAATGTAATGAAAATTAAATGTAAGTGATCCATCGATTTAAAAATCTGATGATAGGATTAGCACATTATCATAGTATGAGAATGGAAACATGCAGGTCCATGAGATACAGCAACGAAATGGAACGCCTGACTTTGTTAGCGACTCTGCATGGTCAGATATATACATCTGATATGGCCACCTGTTGTAGGAAAATGTGATTTGGAAGGACGGTGATTGCAAGCAAGGGTCGGTGTGCAGATAGGTTTTTTTTACCCAATTGGTCTTTTCAGGAAGAGTGATTATCTCTTGTTTTTCATAATTATCTATATGCATCCTTATCTATATTTAGACACTTATATATTTAACCAATTATCATGCAAGATTTATCTACAAGTAACGAGTAATTATCGAAGCATACTTTACAAAATGACGATGTCAACAAATGGAAAGCACATGGAGTGGGTCCGCCTGGTGATCGATGCCTTTTGGTACACCTTATAGACTGTGTCAGTATCTTAAAAGTTTATATTTGTGATTAGATGGAGTGCCATCAAAACTAATTTTAAAAGAAAACTAATCATGATATTTTTTTGAAAGTTTATTTTTAAATATTGAAAATGACATATGTGGTTCTTCCAAAAAATGGCATTGGCGGTCGAAGCTTAAACGCTTAATCAAAAGTGACACGTACTTAAGGGCGGAGGAGTAGCGTGGAGTACATGCATATTCATCCCGTGAAAGATTTCGACTTTTTTTGAAAGGAAAGATTTCAAGTTGCAAATACTTTTCAATAAATTATCCAATTGAGAAACACATCAGTAGGGTGTGGGGGTGGTAGTAAAATACTTTCCCAATTTAGAGTTAGTATCTAGGTACTAGGTACGCTTTTGAATAAGTTACTCAATGTGCAACTTGTCTAATAATTCGTGATAACTTCTTTTTAAAAAATACCAACTGCTCAGTGCTCACTATGGTTGCAAAGCTAACCTCTCCGTTTTGCTTCCATGTTTTAGCACCATTCCACCATCCTCCACCCCCAACCTATCAATAATAGCGCTAGCATATCATTCTCTTGAACCTGCCCCCAACAAATATATCCATCTTAACCTTTGGAACTCATGCAGGGCGTGTGTGCACAAGTGCACGTGGTCTTTCAGCATCTCCTCTTGTGGGTGTATTTCTTGTGTTCAATCCAACTAAACATCCTCATAAACAGGTTACAGCTCAGGTTTTTCATTTGCTTTTGCTTCAACACTACTAACATGTCTCTACCTTAGAGCTATAAGCTTCTAGCCTGTCTGTCTCTACCGAAATGTTCCCCCAAAGCTAGGGTGCCAGAACTCCGGCGCCGTCTCGCTCGCCACCGCGTAAGTGCTCGCCACCGGGACAAGGCACAGCCCTCGGCTTCGCAGGTCCTCCTTCGCCTCGCCACCGTCTTTGGCGTGATACGAAACCTTGTTAATTCACGGGGGAAAGTGTGATTCTTACATGGTAAGAGTAAATAAAGAACAAAATTCTGAATAATATAGTGAGGGAAACAATTCTGACAGTATAATGACACTCAAAACGATGCTTAAGAAGTGGCAGATGTATATTACCTGTTGTTGCTGTAGCTGCTGCACCTGCACAGGGCGTCCACACCTCAGGTACGGAGAGCTCAGGGACTGCAGCGGTTGGTTCATTATTAGCTCGAACCACACAAATTGTGCATGTTGAAAACATGCACCAGTATTAACCATGAATTTGTTCAGTCATTATTTGATCACCGTGAGCTATAAATTCGTGTACTTACTGCTACTTGATCGTGTAGGAACCTGATGTATTCGATGGCCTCGTGAAGAACCGATGCAGTATCCGTCTAAATTTCGTGGAATGCGATGGATCGAAAATTTTGATCAACTTGGAGTGAGATATTTGCTCGAGCGAAATTCAAAGGATGACGAACATGAGAGAAACCGAAAGGAGGAAAAAAAATACAAATAGAAAAGGGTACCTTTCCAAAAGGCGAGACGAGTTGCTGGAGCGCGGTGATTCTGTCCCCGAGCTTCTCTTTCCTCACCTGCCCGCAGAGAAGAATTCAAATTAAAGCAATCATAATCCAATCGATGATCATCATAGCTAACGAGAATACATATATCTAGCCTGAATTGCAAGTTGAGCTGGAAATCGAAAGATGTCCGAACAATTGAAGGTGGAAGATGATATAATCTCTTTCGATCGATTGCGTCACAGGCCGGCCAGCCGGCCGGTGCACACCTTGAAGGTCGGCATGGGAGACGGCGTCGCGATCCGGAGCTTCTTAGCCGCCGCCGGCGAGTCGGGAACGCTTCTTCTTGTGGCCGAGTAGCAAGCGTCCTGAACATGCTCCTTATGGGACTGCACCAGAGGCCGAGTCGTCAGAAGAAACCCTAGGTAGCAGCTATCCGGTAGGTGTGCAAGAGAATCGGCGGCGCCGGCTCCGCTGCCAACCCATGTCGTACCCTGAAAGCTTTCTGCTCTAAGGCCTGCAAGAGAAGCGGCTTCGTCGTCATCGGCCGTGGCTCTGACGCCACGTCGCTGAAATTCCGCGTCGACGAGGCAAAGAAGCCGGAAACGAAGTGCTGCTGCGAGAACGGCTTCGTCGTCGTCATCGGCGCCGCCGGCACGTCGCCGTAGCCGGAGTACTGATTTTCCGCGCACAGGGACGCGCTTCGCGACGCCGCTGCTTCTGGTGCCAAGGGCGCCGCGCCGTCGACGACGTCGGGCTGTTGATCGAGCAGGAAGTGGCGACCCGCGTCGTCGCCGTGGAGTCGGAGGAGCGCGTTGAAGCTAGCGGTCGCTTCCGCAGCCGCTCTGCCGCCGCCCCTGCCGTGCAAATCGCCATGAATCACTCGTAGAAACGGTAGAGGTCGATCGATCAGTCATCAGTGTGCCTTTGGTGTAACAAGCGATCACGCCAAGATCGAAGGCACACACAGACACAGCGCGGCAAATTGAGATTCTCTACTTACACGTAGGCTTGTGTCCAATCCGCCATGTGGGGTGGATCGGCGAGGAAGGACGATGGTGGCGAGGCCGCGGCATCGACGTGCAAACCTGACCGGAAATAATCCGTCGAGGTGGCACTCGTCGCCCCCGGCTCGGCAGCGTCCTGGTCCGTGGAGCAGGCCGACGCGCCGTCGCCGGCACGCACGGAGCTCCACCACTCGTCTGCCATGAGGAGAGCTTGCTAGAGGGCACGCCAGCTCCTTGTTGTACGCAGCAGTGGAATCTCGTCGCCGATGATGTGTGTGTGTGTGTATATCAGAAGTAAGTTAACGTGCCATACACGGTGGACTCTGATCGATCAGCTTGTGGAGAGCACAGGGGTCTCTGACTCGTGAGTTCTGAAACTTCGTCTGACCTTTGGACTACTTCTATAGGTAAACACATAGTTTATGGTCGTGAGGCCCTTACCTTTTTTGATTGGATTGGGACGGTATCAGGCTAGCTAGTCCTGTGCGTGTACAGCCACGCACTCATGGTGTAGCCACAAGCAAAAAAACCGTGTCGATGAACAGTGCGGCCGGCGACATTTTGGGACCCTAGCTAAGTTGACGCTCTGGAACGGGAATGAGGCCAGCCCCAATGGCGACGGTGGCAGATGGCGCTGCCGGTGAAGGAGAAGAATGACATTACTGGTCGGAGCACAAGAACATAACCAAACGTGGTATTGCCGATCGGGGAGGGTGCGATTATTTTTCAAATGTTTTCAAATAATATTTTTTATTTTTAATTTAATATACTAGTCTGTCAACCCGTGCTCCTGCATGGACCAATATTTTTAGAAGGTATTGTATTTTAAAATTATTTAGAAATTAAATTTCTCGCTAATAATAAAAAAAATTACCCACTACACTCTCATTTTTTCAATACTTCAACATAATATTTAACTTTGTCCAGTTGTGATTAATTCTATACACTTTTTCATCCGCATTCACACTCTCTTCATTGTGAATCGCACCTTCATACATTATGTTTAGCATAAAAATCAATATTTTTCATTACTTCCTCACATACATGTATAAATGGTCTACATGGTGACACTCATCATGTCGATATACCTTAACTTTGTATTTCTATATTAGAAATGATATAAATACGTAATTTAGAATCATATATATATTAATTTACTTTTGGACATTTCCGTATGATGCACATGAAGATAATTAGATTAAGATTTAGGTGTTTATTTTAGGCTATTTGTAATAACGGTATACGTGGGTAACTTAGATACAAATATAGAATGGCATTTTAAGTTATGTTTTTATAATAATATGCATGAGTAAATTGGATAAAGATTACGAGGTTACTTTAGATTATTTTTTATAATGGTATAGCTCGGTAATTTAGATATATGTTTAGTATTTATTTTAGAATATTTTCATAATGATAGCCATGGGTAACTTTTAAGAAAATATAATAGAACAGTGACTATGATTATTAGAGTTTACAGGATTGATATTTAATGTTTCTGATTTTTGTGAGAATTTCTAGGATTTCTCTTTTTTTCTGGCGTGTCTCGTGAGAACTAATGTTGAGTCTCTAATGAAAAAAAGGCCACATTGCTACAAGACTATTACCTTGAGCTATTTCTCGTTTGTTAAATATTCGAACACAATATCTATGTAGATATATACTTATAATCTTCATCTGATTGTGATAGATTTTGGTTAGTAATTATTGTATAACATTTTCATCCATATTTTTAATCTTTAGCTTTTCGCTTTGCATCGCAGGTATGCGCTTGAATTTGTTTAATAGGCCTTAAGTTTAATCTATAATTTTAAATAGAAATATATATTCTCATTACTTCCTCTATATATAAATGGTGACACACATCATGCCTATATACCTTAATTATTATATCATATATCAACAGTGTAAGACATGGACAATTTACAATCATATATTGGTGTATAGTTTTAATTAAGGTAATTTGTAGCGAATGTAGGGTTACCTCATGTTATTTTTAATAATGCATATGTGGGTAATATAGATGTAAATTTAAGGATTACTTTAAGTTATTTTTTAAGTATTAGTAGTGGGCAATTTAGTTTCAAATGTGGGGGTTATTTTAAATATTGTTTCTAATGGCATAAGTGGGTAATTTGTATGAAGATTAAGGGTTACATTAGTTTATTTTATATAATGGTAGAGGTGGGTAATTTAGATATACATTTAGAGGTTACTTTAGACTATTTTCATAATGGCATAGGTGGGTAATTTTTTAAAAATATAATATATCCAATGGCTACGATGATTTGAGTGTACCGATTGATGACTAGATGTTTTGCTTTTTTATGAGAATTTCTCTCTTTTTCTAGAGTGTCCACCTAGGATCTTAGATGGTTTCACCTAGAAAGTTTCAACATGAACCTCCAATTAGTAATAGTAAGATGGTGGACCACTTGAACCAAATTAAGACCCAAAACCATCCAAACACTTGAAGACTAGCAAAACAGCATCAGTGTGATGATTTGCACCTAGCTTTTGTAGGTTGTTATGAACATTATTCCTTTTCTCTTGTGGACCATGGTCCGTGGATATAGATGATTGTAGCTTATGTTTGATTTGCCTCCGCTCCGCGTGATTTATGGTATCGCTTGCGACCAAGCAAAGCTAGCTAGTTTGGACGCGCTGGTTTGCATTAAGTGTAAAGCAACGGTGATTTACTATGGTCATGGATTGAAGCTTCAGATTCGGTCAACCTCATACGCGTCTTTCGTTTTCAAAAATAAAAAAGACGTGTCTTTCATTTTCTTTTTTAAAAAAAATCTCTAGATGTCAGCTGATGTATGCATTCATATTTTGCTGGGTGTCCGGTTTTCAGACCGAGCCATCAGCTAAAGGGGTACAGGGACTGTACAAGGGTGTTTAGATCCCCGGGCTAAATTTTAGCTCCTGTCACATCGAATGTTTGGACATTAATTAGGAGTATTAAACATAGGCTAATTAGAAAACCAATTTCACAACCCCTAGACTAAATCGTGAGACGAATCTATTAAACCTAATTAGTTCATGATTTGACAATATGGTGCTACAGTAAACATTCGCTAATGATGGATTAATTAGGCTTAATAGATTCATCTCGCGATTTAGCCTAGGGATTTTGCAATTAATTTTGTAATTAGCTCATGTTTAGTCCTCCTAATTAACATCCGAATATCCGATGTGACACGAACTAAACTTTAGCTCTAGGATCCAAACATTTTTTTTTTTCTTTATGAGGCCGGCACTGTTGATCGCGGCCTTCGTGTACGTGACGTCGGCATGGCGTGGCGCCGGGGACGGCGAGCGGGGCCCAAAGGCTCGCACGCGTGCCTCCGTGGTCGCCGATACCCGTTGGCCCGGCAGGCCGACGCCGACGGCGACCGACGACCAATATGTTCCGGTCGGAGTCAAAAGCCCCGAGAGCGACCGTCGCCGCCGCCTGCACCATCCGTGATCCGTCCACTGCACCCTTCCAGCTGCAGTGCACAGCACTGCGCTGCAACCCCAGCTAATCCAGCACTAGTTGTCTGCTACCCGTCTGACCTTGTAGCAAGCTGTTGCCGTGGAATCCCTGCACGTATCGCCGCTTTGCCTGACAAAACCCTAAAGATATTGGTTATTGAGCCTTGACGATATTCAGAGTTCAGCACCAATCCGAGACTCGCTTGCCTGATCGGGTGAAATTGACGGACCGAATGGACTTTTGGAGCAGGTCTAATAGCCACTTCTTGCTTAATATAATTACTCGAGATCGGAGAGGGATCGTCAACGAGAGCCGCGTGCAGGAGCATGTCAATTGTCAATGCGAAACCGAGAGAAACACATGCACCTGCACACAAATGACAAAAGCAGGGAGGAAATCGCACGCTCTCGACAATGCGCGTCGCCAGAATCCGCTATGGTTGGCGGCCGGTGCCGTGGACGGGGACTGGCTGTCGCCGGAGAAGACAAGACAACAATAGGAGGTCGATGAGACGACGACCACGACTCTAATCAACCAAATTAACTACTTCATGGCGGCTATACAAGCAGACAGGGTTAGTTAGACACTTGCTGGCTAGAGCGCAACTGCTATGAGGAAATTAAGCCCGGTCAGTTCAGTGTTCCAGCCAACGCAACGGGTTTAGCTAGCTGCTTCGCAGAACTAGCTAGCTGAGAACTAGCTAGCTGCAGAATATTATCCCAACGAGTCAACGACAGCGCACCGGCAAGTAGTAAAGCATGACAACAAGTTCTTGTGCTCTTGTGGTTGCGACTGTTGATTTTGTATGTAAGTGCATTATTGCACACTTTCAGAGAATGCCTGTTCCTGCCGCCATAAGCCTTGCCAACGAACCTTGTACCGTTCTGCGCATCGTATCCCTGCAAACTGGAGTATTCTATGTCTAGTCCATCAGATCGTTGTGCCAAAACCACCCTTCTTCTCTGATGTAATCCCTTAGTTATCTATGCCGTTTTTTTCTTTGCTTCTTTTTTTTAAAAAAAACATCTATGCCATTTATTTTTTTTCCGCTGGAGTGTATGTCTAGTGTTTATTGTATATGCTTGAGCTTTATCCGGTAGGGTAGGATGTGACCAACTGATCAACCATACGGCGATCAAGTTCGGTATCTTGTTTGACTCGATTATTGTGAGCTCCATTTAGTTCAGGTGAACCATTCATCTCAAGGTCTAAACTTTATTTATACAGTACTGCAAACTGAAGACCTACCAATGCAGTTAGGAGGTTATATAAGAGATACAGAATTACAGAGATAGTCCTCACAAAGTTAGGACCTCTCGGGGGAAGAAAAAGTATGGCCAGCAATGCAATCAGAAACCTCTTGTCCTTTCAGAGATCGCCTTTAAAGATCCGCGACCATGACTGCCACTCTCAGGAAGAGTCGTCTTGACTGATTGCCGTCCAGTTCTTTCAGTCAAGCTCGATCTGATTTTCCTGGAGATGCAAGTGAGTGGACTAGTTTGGCCGGTTAGTCAACACGTCCATGAAGTCAACTCGAGGAGTTGACTAGGGCTATGCATGCTTCGCTTTAACATTACAGCACCATCAGTCGATACCAAGAGTCGAACGAAAGTACGACGGCTAAGGCATTTGCCAATAAATCTAGATTCCACACATACAGTCAGTGGGTGATATGTGGTCCAAATTCCTTTTTGGGTTTTCTCTGTAAACACAAATCATAAGATTTTTTTTTCTTTTTGGAACGAACACAAATCATAAGTTGGTCATCTTGGTCGCTAACTTAGCTTTTCATTTTAAAAAAAAAATCTGCTGCGTATGGTTTAAAAGCGCAGAAGTGAATGATAATCTTAACTTTTTGGGTAAGTATTTTTTTTAAAAAGACAGGGATTCTGTACGTGTCCAGCAACACACACAACGGAATGGCGGAAGAAGCTCAGAAACCAGCTGGGCCTCTCTCTCCTTTTAGCTCTCGCTAGGCCGGCCGGCCGCCCTACCACACAGCCCACGACCACCACCAGCCCACACGAGATGTGGTTGGAGGTCTAACACGGGCCCCGGCCGCCTGGCACGCTTGGCCCAACTCCAAATCGTTCGCGGAGGAGGAAAATATGTGGGCGCTGGCTGTGTATGCGAAATTGTCAAATTGAGAGGTGAAATCGGCCGTTTCGACTTGATCGCGTCGCGAATCGCGTGCTATCTGCCGTGCCGGCCACTTGCCCGCTCCCGCACTGTACGCTACAGCTCCCGTGATCCCTGAGCCGTGACGCTGCACATGTCACGGCGCCTTATCTTATCTGAACCAAAGAATCCGCGGACCATGCGCGACGAATCGATCCGTACGTGCATCGTGCACGTGTCTCATGTCTCTCTCTCCGCGGGCAGACGGGGCCATGGAGCTGCGTACTTTCGTACGTACGATTTGTCACGAGGACAACGAAAGCAGCTGGGCTGCGTGGCCGGGCAAGCGCACATGTCGTGTGTCTGCGCCCTGCAGTTCGGTACCGTACCGAGGGCGCTGTTTCTATGTGTGGCGGGCCTACGCGTCTATATTGGGCCTCTTTAGCACAGGTTCGTGCGGGAAAACCTATATGATTTTCACGAGTTTTACATGCCTCGCGGTGGTCGAGATCCATGCTACGGTATGCGATGTTTATCAGGGTCTGGGGATTGTTGAATGAGATGTAATAAAATGTTGAAGCGTGCATCGTATGTGGAAAAATTTAGGTGAGGTTGGAGAAAAAAGTCAAACATACATATCCGATCTCCGTGCAACGTTGAGGTAGCCTATTCGAAATGTTGAAATAGTATTTACAGATTGTTGAATCAATTGTAAAAAAATGATGAAGCATGTACCACAGGTGGGAAAATCTAGGTGAGGTAGGGGAACAAGTCAAACATATACATCCGATCACCGTGCAATGTTGAGTTAGCATATTCAAACTGTTGACATAGTATTTACAAATTGTTGAATAGTATAAGAAAATGTTGAATAGTATTCACAGAGGAATTGTTGAATAGTGTAAGAAAATATTGAATAGTATTCATAGAGGAAGATTGATAAGCTACAATGGTTTTGCTAGATGGGCCTAACGGGCTTTAAAATTGTATAGTTTAACTGACTTCTGCAAGTCACGTAGGAGCCTCCAGCTTCGTATGATCCGGCTCCAACTACTGTAGGGTACTATTAAGCACTGTTTTAGAGAGCCATTGAAACCCCCTTAAAACTAGATTCACCGGCTTCTCCTTTTCCTAGTTCATTTTTGCACCTCTGTAGCAAGAGCTGAAGCCACTACAATTGCATACGATAGGGCACAATGTTGAGGGAGTCCGAGACGGAGCTAGGCACAACCCTACCAAAGAGGCTCATACCAAATATATTTTTACTAACCAAACAATCTACTTGTTGGCGTTAGAAATCGGTCAACCGAATCCCAACGACCGACACACGACCCGGGAGAATCTGCTTAGCTCCTGTTCGGGTGAATGCCCTGGTGCGGTTCACGCGGCGTGCCAGCCAATCTGACCTGTTGATTGGCAAGGAAGAATACGTGTCAGGTTCAGAAGTCGCGATCGGCTATGTTCCGATCTCGAGAGAGTTTATCAGCAAGACGGCCGATTTACTATGAAAACGAAATCGGCTATAGGACAACCCGATCTCTGTAGCCTTGTAAACAGGAAATTGCTAAAGTAATCGGTACAAAGCTATGATAACAACACTAGGAACAGATCTAATCGGCAATAGATGAATCTGACGATAAAAAAAATAGAGAAAGCCGACACTACCGATTCCTAGCTGGATAACTGGTGATAAAGACTAGAAAAACAGGTAAAAAACCTATGAATCTAGCAAATATCGATAACTAGTGAATAAATCTAAACGAAACAACAGCGATGCGCCCGAAGTTAAAGCTTAGATATTACTCGATAAACGGAACTTACAGAATTGGCCGGAGATCAAGATGATGCAGCCCTGCCAACCCGCACGAACTCGTGGAAAAGAGAAAAGTAGTAGCGAAGTCGCTTGAAAGTAAGTACGAGGAAAAAAGTAGCTTGTTGTATTGATTGGTTGATAATTACAGATTTACAAAGGTAGCTATTTATAGCCCCCGTACAGATATCTTCTTAACCGACTAGAATTCTATCCCTAATTCAAACAGAAAACGAATATCTACAAGCACGATTCGTGCTAGGTTAGTTACTCTACGCTTCGTGGGCTGACCCCCACCTTATCCTTCTATCCCTTCTCAAGCCCATACAGGCCCAATTAGTCCACCCTCCTAATCGGCCGATTCCTTATCGGCAAAAGATTACCGATTGGAACTCTGGTGCATTCGACCTAAAGCGAGACAAAAGTCACCGGCCGATCCCGCACTATAGCGCCATTTGGCCGATTCCCAACTGTGTTTCTCCGATTCCCTTTCTTCTTGGCGCCGATCCACACTCCCTTTCTTTTCTAGGCAGTTAGGCATAGAATTACCATTCACCTCACGGGAAGTCCCGGCCTTGTTTGTCTCGGTCCCATGGGAAACCCAGATCCAATAGATCTCATAAATTTGGAAACTGACCGGATACCCTTCAAACGGTCTGATATGAACTTAGATCACTGGGTGGGTACTTTTATATCCTGGCCGAATGAAACCCCAGGTTGGAGGGAGTGGTACCAACGGGTGGCCGCATCAAGGAGCGTCTCATGGGAAGAGCTCAAAATCGGCCATTGCATCAACCTTTCCTTATCTCAAATGGAGAAAAATGAGCCGTTAGTGATGGCGGCTTCTTATTTTTGGTCTGATGCACTTAATGCATTCTTATTTGGGCACGGTCCTATGACCCCCACACTGGCCGATGTGGTCCTGTTGACCGGCCTTGACATATCCTCCCCGGACACACCCTTCCGCCTTTTGACCACAACATCACATCGGCTGGACACAAGAGGAATCGGCGGGTGGAAGGGCTTCATCAGAAGTAATAAGAAGACCGGGATCGTTGAGAACAGGGAGCACACGACTTTCCTGATGATGTGGCTAGAAAAGCACTTCTTTTGCGGAAGAGCCGCCGGCCCAACGACCAACACCCAAGCCTTAGCTGAAGCACTGTCCAGAGGAAACCGTATCCCCCTCGGGAAACATCTGTTAGGGGCTGTATACCATATGCTTCATCAAATCGGCACAAGACTATCCAAGGGAGAGCCGATCGGTAACCAAGGCGGGCCTTGGTGGTTCGTCAATCTGTGGTTGAACCTTTACATGAGAAGAATCACCCAGCAGCCGGTGGACCATATGACGTTCCCCAATATCAAATCGGCGGAGGACCCCACCGAACGTCGCCGATGCATGTCCTTTGGCGAAGCGGCGTCAGCTTTTCCAGGTTGCGCGTATTCTGCTACAAAGGTAGCCGAGTACTTTCGATGTTTCTACAATGGATTTAATGAAGACGCAACCATTTGGTTTCCGTATCAGCGAGACGACCCGATCTTTGAGCTCCCCACTTGCTTTGATTCGGCTTCCGGCCGATTTGATGAAGATCTATATGAAGGGTTGATTAAGCCAGGACTCCTACCGGCCAACTTCTTCTCAGGGAAGGATGCCCCTACGTATGAATTCTACAACCCCTCCACTGCAGCACGACAATTCGGCATGGGTCAGCTGCCGATTCAAGTGTACTTTGCTGGCCGAATCAAGTTTAGAGATGAGCTCACATCTGGCCTGGATTACGGTCGGTTGCGAGACCGAATTCCGGACTCCAGTACAATTAACTTGAATGACTGGCTAGTAGCTCCTTTTGCTGTCCAGCCGTTCAAACTCGGGTGGGCCGATTGGAAGCAATTTCTCTTCTGCAACTCAGCATCGGCATACTGCAACCTTCTAGATCCGGCCAACATTGACCCAAATGCCGAGGTACTTCACATAGCCGATTTTCATTTCTCTTAACATGATTGAGTACTAATAACTTAATTACCTCTTCAGGCTGAGAACCGGACTCCTCCAACACACAGCCGCAGCGGACGGCTAATAGAGAGTCATCCATACACTACTTATCCTCTTATCGGCTATGACGCTCCGTCTGTTGACGTGATTGCCGGCCGATCAAAGCAAGTTCATAAGAGGACCACTAAAAAGACTAGTCGCCGAGTCCGGGCTCGTACGGAATCGGCGGATCCTCCTGTGCTTGTATCGGCAGAAACTTCGGCCGCACCACCTTCCCAGGTCATTCAAAGTGCCGATACTTAAGCCATCACACAAGCCGGGGTAGCCGCCGTATCGTTGTTGTTGGAAGCCATACAGGTAAGTCTGAGTTTTACTATCTCCGATTGTCATTCTGATATTAACCCTTCTTAACTTTGTACCTCACAGAGCACCCCTATAGAAATACAACAATCGGCAACAACTCAACCAAACACCGACGCGCCCCCGCCCCCATCCATTGAGGTATAGTATTTATCTTACCGATTTCTTTCGGGTATTTGTGTAATGTACTTATTCAACCCTCTGACACAGGCCATCGGCACCTCGAGCGCTCCTCGACCACCGATCTCTTCTCAGGGAGCTGGTCCAAGCAACGCGCCGATTATCGTGGAATCTTCTTCATCCGATGAACCTATGGCGCAAGCTCCTGAGCAAGGCACGACGGCTTTACAAGTGCAGCATGAGGAAATTCGCTTCAAAATGGTAAGTTTCTATCTCGGCTTTCACCCAGCCGATTTGTTCTCATTCCCTGCTGACTTATCCTTTTTCTTTATTTTCTTCAGGAACAAGACTCCCCTGACAACAGCCTCTTCTCCTTTGTGGTTGCTTTCTCCGACGACGAAGAAGTCGCTTCCCGCCAAGTCGCCCTAAGCTCCATTCCTGATGACGTCCGAGCTAAACTTACCAATATCCGATCCCTCCTTCAGGGGGACATCGGCCGACTAGTAGAAGATGCTTCGCTGATTCGGCAGCTCTTCAGTGACGTCAGCGGACGAGTACCAGAGGAGGCAGAGGTGGCCTTGGCGCCGGCGGCCTTCATCGAGTCCATGAGGATCCCAGTCTTCAGGGCCCTTCGTCACATGGCCGATCGCGCAAAACTGGCCAAGACTCGTGAAGATGAAAACGCTTTCAAGCGTCAGGCTCAAGAGGCGCATCGGCGTATCCATGTTCTAGAAGACTCCCGCCCGGCGATCATCGGTGAGATAGACCGCCTCAAACGTCGAAGGGCGGAGCTTGCCAAGGAGATGGAACAAGTGACTAAAGCAATCAATGCCGAAGAGAGTAAACTCCAAGAGCTGCCCTCTGTTATTGCCGATTTGACACGGGAGAGGCAGTGACTTGCTCATGAGGCCTTGAGACTTCATCGCAGCGCATCGGAGGTCCCTGGATCGGTGGAAGAAGACCAACGGGTTCTTGACTCTGCCGATCAGATCCGGCGTCGGGCCATCACGGCTATCGATACCCTTCTGGGTAATCTGTAAAACACTGACCATTTTGTACGAACATTTACTATCTTCTTTGACCGTCCCTCGCGACGCCCTTTCTATTTACTGCTTTCTTATTACCGATGGGACGTGGCCTTACCAGATTTCCACGCATTTTTTTCCCATAAATACCGACCTCGGCGCCTACTCCCGATAGCACTAACTTGGCTCTCATTTTTCTTCTCTTCTTCTTCTCATCGGCGCGACTGCTCTGTCATGGCTTCGTCGTCCTCCTCTTCTGTTAACCAGGTGAAGCCCTGACCTTTACCTTCCCTTAGATCTTAGGAAAAGAATGTTCCTTCTTACCCCTTCTTTGTCTCAGCCTCAACGTCTTAGCCCTGAGCTCGTGCGCGCCATCGAGTGCATCCATTCCGAGGACCCATTGTCATCGGAGGACAAGGCGCTGATCCTGGCTCACCGAGAGGAACTTCAAGACCACATTACTGCGGAGGCTCGTGTGGTCTTGGATTCCGTGGTGAGTGAAAGTAATCGCCGATCTCCAACCGTCAGGGGTCGTCGTCGTGACGATCCAGAAGATGACGTCACCTCGGCAGCCCGCACGATTTTGGACTTCATGGAGAGGAACGGCGGCCAGCGACCTCCCACCGACAGGAACTGCCTACTTCCTCGGTCAGTCGTCCTTGCGGCGGCAGAGACCTCGCGCCTCCGTGTCGTGAACGAGTTGGAGCGGAACGGGAAGGCGTCCAAGAAGAAGAACAACTAGTTTGTTTTTTGTATTTTTTGTTCTAAGGGCGACTAAATGTTTTGTCGGCCATGTAACCCGTCGCCCGTACCGAATGAATGTAATCGGCCGATCCGGTCGACTATGTGTTTGAACCGATTTGTATCGGCTATGTGTGATTGTGTCATGGTCAATTCCTCACGCTCCGACCCATATACTAGGGTAGTATCTTTTTAAGTACCTTCCATTTAGAGCTCTAGTAAATTCTTCTCCTTCTATTGTTTCCAAAATATAAGCATTTCCTGGAGCGCATCTGCCGATTTTATACGGCCCTTCCCAGGTAGGGGACCATTTTCCGAATTAGGATCTTTCGACCCGATCGGCAACACTAACTTCCATACCAAGTCTCCGGGGGAGAACTGTTTGACTTTGACCTTCTTATCGTACCACCTGGCTACTCTCTTTTTATTTTCTTCAATGCTTATCAGAGCCCTCAATCGTTGGCTAGCCAAATCGTCAAGTTCCCTTTTCATAAGTGATGAGTAATCGTCGGCCGATAATTGGTCCTGGAGCGAAATGCGTCTCGATCCCGCCCTTGACTCCCACGGCAGTACTGCATCGTGACCGTACACCAACTGGTAGGGAGACAATTTGGTAGCCCCATGACAAGCCATCCTGTATGCCCACAGGGCCTCAGTCAAACATAGATGCCACTTCTTTGGCTGTTCTTCGATTTTCCTTTTGATCAACTTGATTATTCCTTTGTTGGAGGATTCTGCTTGACCATTGGCTTGGGCGTAATACGGAGAAGAATTTAACAATTTGATTCCCATATCGGTCGTAAATTCCTCAAATTCCCCCGATGTGAACATTGTCCCTTGATCGGTTGTTATAGTCTGAGGGATGCCGAATCGGTAGACGATGTGATCCCTTACGAAGTCGGCCATGATAGCCGATGTCACGGCTCTCAACGGGATTGCCTCCACCCATTTGGTGAAGTAATCAGTAGCCACCAGAATAAATTTGTGCCCCTTGCTTGACGGTGGGTAAATTTGGCCGATAAGGTCTATTCCCCATCCCCTGAACGGCCATGGCTTGATGATGGGATTCATAGCCGATGCGGGTGCACGCTGGACATTTCCAAACTTTTGACACTCCTGACAACCTTTATAATATTTGAAACAGTCCTCGAGGATCGTAGGCCAATAGTACCCGTTGTTCCTGATCATCCACTTCATCTTATGTGCCGATTGGTGTGCTCCACATACCCCCTCATGGATTTCTCCCATTAGAGTCTTGGCCTCTTCTGTCCCAAGGCATTTGAGAAGGACTCCGTCAATCGTTCGGTAGAACATATCATCTTCGAGCAGTACGTATTTGGTGGCATGAAAGCGTACTCGTCGCTCCACCTTTTTAGACGGATCCTTCAGGTAATCGGCAATTTCTTTACGCCAGTCGTCGGCTGCGAGTTCTAAAGCCATAGCGCTCAGAATCGGCCGATACCCAGATGCGTGCTAGGCGAGTTTGTTTGCTTCCTCGTTGCGGTCCCTTGGAACATGTTCGATTACTGCCGATTGAATTCTTTTAAGAGCTGTAAGCAATCTTCGTAATAAATTCTTAACACGTCGTCTTTGCACTCAGCCCTTCCGGTCAGTTGATCCACAATGAGCATGGAATCTCCGAAGACCTCAACAGAATCGACATTGACTTCTCTCAATAATTGTAAGCCTTTTAATACAGCTCTGTACTCCGCTTGATTGTTAGTAGCGGCGGTTTCTATCGGCAGAGAAAAATCATAACTTGCCCCCCGAGGCGATATGAGAACGATGCCGATTCCTGATCCGACCCCGCATGATGACCCGTCGAAAAATAATTGCCAAGGCGCCAGTTCTACGAGGGCAATCTCCGGTCCACAGTGCTGGGCGACGAAATCGGCCATGACTTGACCCTTGACGGCTTTTGCCGATTCATACCGTAGGTCAAATTCTGATAAAGCTAAGATCCATTTGCCAATTCGCCCTTTTAATATCGGCAGCGATAGCATGTATTTTACTACGTCATCTTTGCATACGACTACACATTCTGCCGACAGTAGATAGTGCCTGAGTTTGGTGCATGAGAAGTAAAGACACAAGCACAAACGCTCCACCGGAGGTTATCTTGTTTCAGCATCCAGGAGTCTTCTACTGACGTAATAAATTACCCGCTCTTTGCCTTCAAACTCCTGGACTAGAGCCGACCCAATAGCTTTTTCATCGGCTGATAAATACAGTTTAAACGGCTTACCAGTTTGAGGGTGAACCAAGACTGGTGGTGAGACCAAGTATTGTTTGATATCTTCTAACGCCCTGTGGCGGAACCGCCCAACTTAAGCTGGTTTAAGTGCGCCTAATCGCTGTCGGAACAACAATTATCCGAAACGCACCTAAAACAGCATAAGTCCGGTAGTCCGTCGAGTGTCCCTAGGACTCCTCGATGGATCCACGACGTGTCTCATAGCCATACATCAGGATAATATCCGCGATGGGATAATATCAACAAACATTACATTTTTACATACATAAGTAGGAGGTACGAGTTATTACAAGACATAAGTTGAGGCAAACTTAGTGATGCAGTGTTAGACAAGCTCTAAGATTAAACATAAATAGTTCAGGAGAAGATGCGTCGATAAACTGTTTTCTAGGGTATTGTGAGACTCAGGTCAATACCCTAGGGCTTCGGGGTCTCCTCCTCGGTAGCCTCCTGTGGAGCTTCTGAAAGATAGCCACAAGGGAAAAGAAAAAAAACCCTAAGTACGGGGTACTCAGCAAGTCTTACCCGACTAACCAATATAATAGCTTTTCTTTGGAATGCATGTCGGCCTTTGGGTGTGCTTGGTTGACACAATTTTGCCGAAAAAGCTTACTACGAGTGAGGCCTTAGTTTTATCTTTTATTTTAGTTAAGTCATTACCTAACCATTCTAGATGATAACAGAAGTAAAAAGCAATCATAGCTGTTAAATCATACATTACTTGACAACAGGAGATTTTATATCGCATGAGTTTATACTACGATGCTTAACAGCGATCAAGTGCATTCATAACCGAGAATTGCGGCGATCCGGATCTAGTTACATCCTGCAGGAGAGTACCCTGATCACCAGTATTATACGACTGTCCAGGTCGTACTAACAACCTCTCGATTAGCAAAGTCAATGATTAGGAATACGACTACCCGGACCCAGGGATGCACCCCCACATGGGACCCCACGTCTGGCCTGATCTCCATGTGAGTTTCAGGCTACACCCCTGCCAATCTCCAGCACGTCAAGCGCGGGTACGAAGTATTCCTGATCATAGAATTTACTAATCTACTGGGCTTTACTGGTCCCATACCCAGTAAGTGATCAGATGCTTATCACTTGATCAAAAGTTAAGACACGAATCGGGCCTTAACCAGATTAATCTAGCAGACAGAACTACATCTCTAGCTTCTGTCTGTTTCCATATTCCAGACTATCCTTTATAAGCAACATGTATGACTTAAGAGTTTTCCTTAAGGTTGGTAAACCAAGCATGTAAGCAAGTAAGCAATTCTAGACTTGGGTAGTTTCTAAGATTTGAACAAGTGGCAAAGATGTCCTTAAATCAAGGCATGATCATACACGAGAATAGGTTTCAATCAACTCCTAGACTTAGTGCATACACTAAGCAAATAACCTATAACTAGTCACATGAAATAACGACTTCAAAATAGATAGGTATAAATGCACCGGGGCTTGCCTTGCTCGCTAAAAAGATTAGTAGAAGCTGACGGATTTGCTTCACAGGGAACAAACTCAAACACCTCGTCGGACTCCAAGGGTCCTTCTGAAAATTCCCAGTAATCTTCTTCCGGTGCTTCTGGATCTATGGCACATATACATGCAGGGGTTAGAATGCAAACTTTTTGAATAGCAGACTATACAACTTTCCTTCATGATAAAGTTGCAAGCCAACAAGGACTATACGACTTATCATGATAAAGTTGCAAGCCAACACACAAAAATCTAAAAGATTAACCTATACTTTTATTTTTCTTATTTAACCCTCCCTATAGCTTTCTTTTAATTTTTGAAAAAGTGTAAATATTTTCTAACTTGAAAATCTAATTTCCTATGGGTTAAGAATTATTTGTGATTGATAAAGGATTATTCATATTTTATATATTTTATAAATATTAAGTATTTATTTAATTACCTTAAAAGGAAGGCATTAAATAAATACCCAAATTTTTATTATTTTCCTAGGGTGTAAAAATTTTAATGCATAAAGGAAAATAAAATGAGCCTAACAAAATTGGTTTCACTAATTTTGGACACTCCTACAAATTTCTGTGATTAAAATGGTGTAAACAAATTTAAACGAATTAATTTGCTAAAGGAAATCTAACTTTTCCCGAAATTCACCTGAAAAACTTTTCTTACACACCCACGCTCTACCCTCTCTCACGCACGCTGGGCCCCACGGCGCGGACCCCACCTCTCCTATTCAAGCTACCCGCCGGCCTTTTGTTCCCCCCGACGGGCCCCACGGGCCGATTTTCTTTTTCTCTCTTTTTCTGCGGCCCAGCACCGGCCCACGGCCTTCTTTCCTTTTTCTTCTTTTACTGCGCGACGCCAGCCTGCGTCGCCCGCGCGCGTGACTCCCTGGGCCTCCGCGATGCTAGCCCAAGAACTATGCCGGCCTCTTTTTCTTTTTCCATTTACATGCGCGCGCCGCTGGGCCTTCAGGTCGCGGCCCAGCAACCGACCGCGCGCTGCCTCCTGGGCTCCCGACGCGCCGGCCTGCCACCGACCGCGCGCTGCCTCCGGCCTGCTTTCCCCCTCTTCCTCTGACGCGCGGGCCCGAGCGCTCAGCGCTTTCTTCTTCCTCCCGCCAAGACACACCCGCGACAGGGGGCGGCGCGGCTCGCCGGCTGGCGCCCTCCCGGCGGCGGGACGAGGTCGCGACACCAAACCCAGACCTACACGACCCCGTGCGCGGCAACAACTCCCCAAGAGATGGCCGGAGCCATCCCCTCCACGGCGACAGGTGGCGATTCCCTCGGCCGGCCGTGGCTTCTTACGACAACAGCTTAACCGACTCAAACGACTACTTCTACTCCATCCTAGGACTCTAAGGACTCGACTACAACTACTCAGGAAGAAAGAGAGATAGCGCAAGGTGGTTCTCACCGTGAGCTGGCAGCGCGACGGCGGCGGACAGAAGCGGCGGTGAGCACGGCTATTCCGGCAAGGATGTGGGACAACGACTGGCCTGGAGTGTAGCTAGGGTGTCTGTGGAGGAGTGGGTGAGAGGAATCGACGGGAGACGAGATGTGGCGGCGGAATTTTGCTTGGCGGTGATGCTTGACAGAGGAGAGCGGGCGGCGGTAAAAAGGGGAGGCAGTGAAACGGTGGCGCGGGAACAGTAAACATTCAAGCGTTTAACCCCGCGCATGGACGACACCGTGGCCTACCCGTAGGCTTGCGTGGTGAGGAGGTGGCCTAGCTAGTTGCCCTGGCGGTCGACCGACGACGGCGGCGGCGACACGTCCTGATGCTCAGTCACCGTTCTTCTGGCGCCCGTGATCTTCAGAGCCGACTGGTGGTCGATCTTCGATCCGACGGCCTCTAGCGCCTGAACCAAACTTGGAGATAATCTCAAGCCCGTCATCTTTTATTTTGGCCTTGGCTCGAGATAAACATCGAATTTGATTGAATTTAGATTTGTTTCTCGGGTTCTTCTGAACTTCGACTGAAACTGTTATTCAGTTTCATCAGTCCTAACAGTGGTGTTGAGCTCACTTTGGGAACCAATTCAAGGACTCATTTTTTGTTCTGTCAATCCAACTTCTGCCTAAACATGCTCCACTATGTCCCAATGTTCCATTTTGCTCATAAACAAGTATCTCCTTTGATCTATATTGCTCTGAATTCGAGCTCCAAGTCGATGCTTTGCTGCTATTCAGACTTAGTAAAAATTCAGAGTTTCAGTTAACTTGGGGTTTTTTGCTGACTTTGGGCTGGAATTTGACTTTCTTCCTGTTATTGATCCTGGCCAACAACACCCAAATCTTGTAGCCCAAAGTTCACACTTCAACATGGTATAGTTGTCCTGGTGCACTTGGTTGAAAAATTCTCCAGAATTAAATTTTGAAAACAGACTCTGCTGCTGTTTACTGAGCTGCTGTTTTCGGACGGTGAACAGTAAACGGCATTTCTCTTTTCTTTTTCTTTCGCTGATTCTTTTGTAATATTTGGCACCAATTTAGCTCCAAATTTTTGATCCCATAATTCCAAATAATCTCACACTTTGTATTCCACATGGTTGACAAATTTTTCTGAATTTCAAATTTGAATTTCAAATTTCGGTCAAATTTGGCCAAATTTGAATTTTTGCCAATTGCTTTACTTTTTCTTTTGAATTTCTTTCCAATTTCTCGTAGTGACTTTAATACCTCAAAATGGCACTTATTACAGCCTCTCCCCCTTAACGGAATCTCGTCCCGAGATTCCTGGGGTTAAATCCTTGGTTTTTTTTGGAATGGAAAGGAAACTGCGTCAGGTCATTTACTCTTTCTTTTTCTGTACAAGGATAGTGGGGTGGTGGTTTTTGTTCATTTGTCCCTGACGGTTTCAAATAATTCCGGATGCTTAGACTCCAGGTCTTCAGCTTTTTCCCACGTAGCTTCATCCGGAGTATGGTTTTTCCATTGTACTTTATAAAACGTGATACTCCGAGTTCGGGTATCGCGTGTCTTTTGATCCAGAATTTTAACAGGTTTTTCTTCATATGTTAGATCGGGCTCGAGCTCAATTTCTGGATCTTCTAAAATTTCTTCTGGGACTCTTAGGCACTTCTTAAGCTGGGATACATGAAATACGTCATGTATAGAAGCAAGTTGATCAGGCAATGACAGCTTATATGCCACGGGACCTTTTCGTTCCAGAATTTCATAGGGACCAATATATCTCGGGGCTAGCTTACCCTTTACTCCAAAGCGCTGTACGCCTTTCATTGGGGATACCTTTAAGTATACAAAATCTCCGGCATAAAATTCCAAGAACCGTCTTCTTTTGTCTGAATAACTCTTTTGCCGGGACTGAGCTACTTCCAAATGCTTGCGAATTTTCTGGACCTTCTCCTCGGTTTCCATAACCAAGTCCGATCCCAGGTGTGTCCTTTCTCCTACTCCTGACCAATTTAGAGGAGTTCGGCATCTTCGACCATATAAGGCTTCGAAAGGTGCCATCTTAATGCTAGCCTGATAGCTATTATTATAGGAGAACTCGGCTAGAGGCAAACATTCATCCCATAGTTTAGAAAAGGTAAGGACACATGCTCTTAACATGTCTTCTAATATTTGATTGACCCTTTCTGTCTGTCCTCCAGTTTGAGGATGATAAGCAGAACTTCTAATGAGAGTAGTACCCATGTCTTTTTGTAATCGTTCCCAAAACCTGGAAACAAACTGGGAACCTCGATCGGAGATAATGGTTTTTGGCACTCCGTGCAAGGATACAATCCTGGCTATATAGAGTTTGGCATATGTCGACACCGGGTAAGTCGTTTTGACTGGAATAAAGTGAGCCGACTTGGTAAGGCGGTCGACAATAACCCAGATGGAATCATACCCCTTTGAAGTGGTAGGCAATCCTACTATGAAATCCATAGAAATATCTTCCCATTTCCAGACAGGAATTTCTGAGGGTTGTAACAAACCTGCTGACTTCTGTAGTATGGGTTTAACTCTTTGGCAAGTGTCACATTCTGACACATATCTTGCAATTTCAGGTTTCATTCTAGCCCACCAAAATCTTTGCTTTAAATCTTGGTACATTTTATTGGTTCCGGGATGAATGGAGAATTTGGACGAATGTGCTTCTTCTAGGACTAATCTCCTCAGGTTCTCATCTTCCGGAACTACTATCCTGTTCTTGAAATATAGCCCTCCGTCTTCTTCTTGATTAAGTTTGGGAATCCTTCCCTCGGCTTTTTGCTGATAAAGTGTCTTAATCCATGGGTCTTCTTTTTGGGCTGTTATGATTCTTTCTTTTAGGGTATCTTGAATCATAACATTCTGGAGGGTGCCTTGTTTTATTATTTCCAAACTTAATTCTCCCATTTCTTCACACAGGGTCTTTAGATCAGACTGGACGGTAGTGCAGTGGCATTGGGCCTTTCTGCTCAAGGCGTCGGCCACCACATTAGCCTTACCGGGATGGTAATGAATTTCTAGTTTATAGTCTTTGATCAGTTCTAGCCACCGTCTTTGTCTCATGTTTAAGTCCATCTGAGTGAAGATGTACTTTAAACTTTTGTGGTCGGTAAAGATACGACATTCACTACCTAAAAGATAGTGTCGCCATATCTTTAGTGCATGCACTACGGCAGCAAGCTCTAAGTCATGAGTAGGGTAATGTTCTTCATGACGCTTCAACTGACGAGAAGCATAAGCAATAACCCTGCCTTCTTGCATCAGAACACACCCGATGCCTGTTCCTGAGGCATCGCAGTATACATCAAAGGGTTTTTCTATGTCAGGTTGAGCTAGCACTGGGGCTGTAGTCAATAATTTCTTCAAGAATTGGAACGATTCTTCACATTCAGGTTTCCATTCAAATTTCGTGTCCTTCTTTAATAACTCTGTGATTGGTTTAGAAACCTTTGAGAAATTGGGAATGAATCTACGGTAATAGCCAGCCATTCCCAAGAAACTTCTTACTTCATGAATAGAAGTTGGTGATTTCCAATCCAGTATATCCTTGACTTTTCCGGGATCTACTTCGATTCCTTTTTCAGACAGTATGTGCCCAAGGAATGGAACCTTCTTTAGCCAGAATTCACACTTACTAAATTTGGCATATAATTGGTGTTCCCGGAGTCTATTTAGAACAATGCGCAAGTGTTGCGCATGTTCCTCCTCATTTTTAGAAAAGACAAGGATATCATCTATAAAGACAACCACAAATTTATCTAGCTCCGGCATGAATACTGAATTCATGAGGTACATAAAATGCGCTGGGGCATTTGTTAGTCCGAAAGACATAACCAAATACTCATATAGTCCATATCGGGTTGAAAAGGCTGTTTTTGGTATGTCTTCTAGTTTTATCTTAATCTGGTGGTACCCTGACCGAAGGTCGATTTTTGAAAAGACCTTAGCTCCGGATAACTGATCGAATAACAAGTCAATCCGCGGTAGCGGATACTTGTTTTTGATGGTTACCGCATTCAAAGGGCGGTAATCCACACATAGCCTTAATGTGCCATCCTTCTTTTTAACAAAAAGAGCTGGGCAACCCCATGGTGAAGTGCTAGGTCGAACGAAACCTTTATCCAACAATTCTTGGAGTTGTGTTTTTAATTCTGCTAGCTCTTTAGGTGGCATTCGATATGGTCTTCTAGAGATAGGAGCAGTGCCTGGTTCTAACTCAATAGTGAATTCTACCGCTCTATCAGGCGGTAGCCCAGGCAAGTCTTCTGGAAATACATCTAGGAACTCATTAACCACAGGAATAGATTCTAGAGTCACTGCTCTAGTCTTTTTGGCCATTTGGTCCAAACAAGGTTGAACGGGTAATTGGAGTTCGAAAGAGTGGCCTTGGTCATCTTTCATGCTAACGACCCGTGTAACCATATTAATTTGAACTTCATGTGCTTTCATCCAATTTACTCCCAAAATAATATCTATTCCTTGATCTTCCAGAATTAAAGGATAAGCTCCCACTTTATTTCCTTCTAGGTTTAAAATCACATTGCGAGCTACTTGATTGGTATTCTGTGTGGCACCAGTAGCTTGAATAGCATATTTGACATCTAAGGTATGAACTTCTAGTTGATGTTGTGTAACAAACTTTCTACTTATAAAAGTATGCGATGCGCCGGAATCAAACAAAACCATAGCAGGATAATTGTTAACAAGATACATACCTGCTAGGATCGGCTCTCCTTCTGGGATTTCTTCTACAGTCATATAGTGAGCTTGTCCCGTCTTGGTGTTGACAAACTTGCGACGGACAAACTTTTGTCCAGTGCCTTGGCCTGAGGTCTGAGCCTTTAAGTTCGCGTTTCCCCCAATTTTGGGAAAACGACAGTCTCGGGCAAAATGTCCTGGCTTCCCACAGTTGAAACAAACCTGTGGGGTTCCCGAAGGAGTAGGGTTACGAAACCCGAGAGATGGTGCAGTTCCAGGATGAGGGGCAGCACTGGGAGCTCTAGCATTCCAGGACTGGAAAGGCCGTTGCTGGAATGAAGGACGATACATAGGTCGGGGAGGACCTCTATATACCATCCTCATCCTTTGAGGAGCATTTCCAAAATTTCCAGAAGGAACAGCCTTCCTCTTTAATGCTTTTTCTTTCTTCAGAGTTTCATCCAACATTTTCATCTTTTCCTCCGCGGTAATAGCTGTACTCACCGCGGAGCTATAATCGGCGAAAGTGCAGGTGGATAGCTTCTCCTGCATTCTCGCATTAAGTCCTCGGAGATAACAATCCCTCTTTCTGGTTTCAGTGTTAACATGCTCTGGTGCATACTGGGCTAGATGATCGAACTCACTGGTATATGCCAGAATACTGCGAGTTCCTTGTTGCAATCCCAAGAACTGTTCCAGCTTCATTCTCATGACACCTTCTGGTATAAACTGCGTCCGAAAGGCTTCATTAAAATCTTCCCATGTGATCTCCCTCCCTACTGGCTGCCTGGCCAGATGACTGGTCCACCAAGTTGCTGCGGGACCTTGCAGCTGAAGCCCTGCAAATTCGGCCTTCTGAGTGGCAGTACATTGGGGGATTACTCGAAATTTTTGTTCCATGGCCTGAAGCCACTCATTAGCCTCCAGTGGATGCTCGGCTTTCAAGAATACTGGGGGATGTGTTTCCAGAAATTAGGTGTAGGACACCCCCTGCTCCGGATCTCTCCTACGTCCACCATTGCCAGTGTTCTGTACTATCATCTGGAGTAAGCGGGCTTGCTCTGCCCCAGAATTCATCAAACTGGCTATCGCGTCAGCCAACGTAGGTGCTCTGGGTAAATCCTCTTCCTGTCCTCCGGAACCTGAAGCTCGGGGTTCTCTGGGGTCCGTTATGCTGCCAAGAGTAACAAGATATTAATATCTACGGTGCATTTTATCAACAACTCTTTGCACACTAACATATCACACATTACAGTATGCTCACACACAAACCGTACTTATATACATACTTATTTATATTACATGCCCAGGAGTTAAATTTTTACAGAACCCCTCGTACCGCTTGTCCACACACATATCTTACAAGAATATATTACAACTTTTTCAAACCAAGTCCACCTTAACCGTCATAAGGGAAAATGCCTAACTCCTCGGCATTCAGTCCCAGACGAGCCATGGCTTCTTGCAGGACGTCTTGGTCTACGGTCATCAAAGTTTGCCCTGGGGGAGCAACAGGTGGAGCTTGATTGACAGAATTTTCACTCCCGGACTCCGGTCCGTAGTCACTCCAAGTGCGGGAAGTATCAGAGGTGCTAATTCCAGAATTTCCTTCCATTTCTTCCGGATCCTCTTCTTCTTCTCCGCCTTCGGGTTCTTCTTCTCCCCATTGCTGCATGGGACCATAGCCCTGAGGATCTAGTCCATCGGCATTGGCATTTGCCCACGCAAACTGTTGATTTCCCGCAGGGACTTCGCCCTGGTCATCCTCCATGTCCACATCAAAGCCTTCCAGATTCTCGTGAGCATAAAGATCTATTTCAGGATCTGCCGGTGGCACTGGATCTTCCTCCATTTCTATCACAGGTACTAGTTGATCTGCTTCCTCCGGGTTCTGTGGTTGAGGCTCTTCTGGTGGGGGAGGTGGTGGAACATTGACAATATTTTGCGCAGGTGCCTGAGCCTGCATTTCTTCCAGGGCTAGACGAAGTGATAGAATCTCGTCTAGCTGTTGGAACCTTTCCGCCTCCAGCCTATGGACATTGGATTCAGCTTCTTCTCTTGCTCTATCCGCCATGCTTCGACTTGCTTCGATGAACCCTTGCATCACCCTAAGTTTTTCTTCATAATCTTCAATCCTCCTGGACTGCTCTCGCATTGCCTTTTCCATCTCATGCTCCCTTGCCATTGCCACCTTCTTGTACATTTCCTTATCATACCGGGCACCCATCACTTCCATTTTTGTATCTTCGTTCTTCTGCCTCTGATTATAATATTCCCGGATACAAGCTTGGTGCAAGTTGTACATAGCGGTCATATAATCAGAAGCAGCAGCCACTAACACATCGTGCTCCACACGAGATGTGTTCTTCAAGGCTTTAATCCTCCGCTTCCATACCCCGTCATCTTGGTGCTTGATTGGATAGAATCGAGCAGAGCTCGACCCTACTTCCACCTTGTGGTTCTCACACAGCTCAGTAAGAGCTGTCATGGCTGCCCTTTCTATAGTATCGTTGAATTCAAAACCCGATTCCATTACTTCCTCCAAACGCCAATTAGGTCGGGTGTCATCGTCCGGGATATGCACATACACCGTGCAATATTGCTTGTGGCCGGTATCTTCCTTTCTCCAATAATACTCTGGGGGACTATGAAAACCCAACTCTTGTAATGTCTTCCAAAGTAGCTGCACGAACCCCGGTTTGTCCAAGTAACGACCGCGGGTCCACCCATCCCTATCCGTGTAGCCTTCTTCAAACATCCTATAAAAGAAACGAGGTCAGGTCTAGCGGCACTCACCAAACCCAAAAGTTTTAAAACATGCAACACAATCATGATGCAACGATTCCTACGTACTTTCAGACTCATATATTCACTCGTAGGAAAATTGGTGGCATCGTAATCTCTCCCTAAATAATAAACTACCGAATACTAGCGACACGCAGCAAACAGTTAGCATCTGCAAAACAATCAACCAGTTAACACTACTGCCACCTATGACTTTTGTTTTTATTATTTAAAATAGAGTCTCAGTGTTTTACAAGGTAATATTTGTTGATTATCCCAACCTACGGTTCTGATACCAGCTGTGGCGGAACCACCCAACTTAAGCTGGTTTAAGTGCGCCTAATCGCTGTCGGAACAGCAATTATCCGAAACGCACCTAAAACAGCATAAGTCCGGTAGTCCGTCGAGTGTCCCTAGGACTCCTCGATGGATCCACGACGTGTCTCATAGCCATACATCAGGATAATATCCGCGATGGGATAATATCAACAAACATTACATTTTTACATACATAAGTAGGAGGTACGAGTTATTACAAGACATAAGTTGAGGCAAACTTAGTGATGCAGTGTTAGACAAGCTCTAAGATTAAACATAAATAGTTCAGGAGAAGATGCGTCGATAAACTGTTTTCTAGGGTATTGTGAGACTCAGGTCAATACCCTAGGGCTTCGGGGTCTCCTCCTCGGTAGCCTCCGGTGGAGCTTCTGAAAGATAGCCACAAGGGAAAAGAAAAAAAACCCTGAGTACGGGGTACTCAGCAAGTCTTACCCGACTAACCAATATAATAGCTTTTCTTTGGAATGCATGTCGGCCTTTGGGTGTGCTTGGTTGACACAATTTTGCCGAAAAAGCTTACTACGAGTGAGGCCTTAGTTTTATCTTTTATTTTAGTTAAGTCATTACCTAACCATTCTAGATGATAACAGAAGTAAAAAGCAATCATAGCTGTTAAATCATACATTACTTGACAACAGGAGATTTTATATCGCATGAGTTTATACTACGATGCTTAACAGCGATCAAGTGCATTCATAACCGAGAATTGCGGCGATCCGGATCTAGTTACATCCTGCAGGAGAGTACCCTGATCACCAGTATTATACGACTGTCCAGGTCGTACTAACAACCTCTCGATTAGCAAAGTCAATGATTAGGAATACGACTACCCGGACCCAGGGATGCACCCCCACATGGGACCCCACGTCTGGCCTGATCTCCATGTGAGTTTCAGGCTACACCCCTGCCAATCTCCAGCACGTCAAGCGCGGGTACGAAGTATTCCTGATCATAGAATTTACTAATCTACTGGGCTTTACTGGTCCCATACCCAGTAAGTGATCAGATGCTTATCACTTGATCAAAAGTTAAGACACGAATCGGGCCTTAACCAGATTAATCTAGCAGACAGAACTACATCTCTAGCTTCTGTCTGTTTCCATATTCCAGACTATCCTTTATAAGCAACATGTATGACTTAAGAGTTTTCCTTAAGGTTGGTAAACCAAGCATGTAAGCAAGTAAGCAATTCTAGACTTGGGTAGTTTCTAAGATTTGAACAAGTGGCAAAGATATCCTTAAATCAAGGCATGATCATACACGAGAATAGGTTTCAATCAACTCCTAGACTTAGTGCATACACTAAGCAAATAACCTATAACTAGTCACATGAAATAACGACTTCAAAATAGATAGGTATAAATGCACCGGGGCTTGCCTTGCTCGCTAAAAAGATTAGTAGAAGCTGACGGATTTGCTTCACAGGGAACAAACTCAAACACCTCGTCGGACTCCAAGGGTCCTTCTGAAAATTCCCAGTAATCTTCTTCCGGTGCTTCTGGATCTATGGCACATATACATGCAGGGGTTAGAATGCAAACTTTTTGAATAGCAGACTATACAACTTTCCTTCATGATAAAGTTGCAAGCCAACAAGGACTATACGACTTATCATGATAAAGTTGCAAGCCAACACACAAAAATCTAAAAGATTAACCTATACTTTTATTTTTCTTATTTAACCCTCCCTATAGCTTTCTTTTAATTTTTGAAAAAGTGTAAATATTTTCTAACTTGAAAATCTAATTTCCTATGGGTTAAGAATTATTTGTGATTGATAAAGGATTATTCATATTTTATATATTTTATAAATATTAAGTATTTATTTAATTACCTTAAAAGGAAGGCATTAAATAAATACCCAAATTTTTATTATTTTCCTAGGGTGTAAAAATTTTAATGCATAAAGGAAAATAAAATGAGCCTAACAAAATTGGTTTCACTAATTTTGGACACTCCTACAAATTTCTGTGATTAAAATGGTGTAAACAAATTTAAACGAATTAATTTGCTAAAGGAAATCTAACTTTTCCCGAAATTCACCTGAAAAACTTTTCTTACACACCCACGCTCTACCCTCTCTCACGCACGCTGGGCCCCACGGTGCGGACCCCACCTCTCCTATTCAAGCTACCCGCCGGCCTTTTGTTCCCCCCGACGGGCCCCACGGGCCGATTTTCTTTTTCTCTCTTTTTCTGCGGCCCAGCACCGGCCCACGGCCTTCTTTCCTTTTTCTTCTTTTACTGCGCGACGCCAGCCTGCGTCGCCCGTGCGCGTGACTCCCTGGGCCTCCGCGATGCCAGCCCAAGAACTATGCCGGCCTCTTTTTCTTTTTCCATTTACATGCGCGCGCCGCTGGGCCTTCAGGTCGCGGCCCAGCAACCGACCGCGCGCTGCCTCCTGGGCTCCCGACGCGCCGGCCTGCCACCGACCGCGCGCTGCCTCCGGCCTGCTTTCCCCCTCTTCCTCTGACGCGCGGGCCCGAGCGCTCAGCGCTTTCTTCTTCCTCCCGCCAAGACATACCCGCGACAGGGGGCGGCGCGGCTCGCCGGCCGGCGCCCTCCCGGCGGCGAGACGAGGTCGCGACACCAAACCCAGACCTACACGACCCCGTGCGCAGCAACAGCTCCCCAGGAGATGGCCGGAGCCATCCCCTCCACGGCGACAGGCGGCGATTCCCTCGGCCGGCCGTGGCTTCTTACGACAACAGCTTAACCGACTCAAACGACTACTTCTACTCCATCCTAGGACTCTAAGGACTCGACTACAACTACTCAGGAAGAAAGAGAGATAGCGCAAGGTGGTTCTCACCGTGAGCGGGCGGCGCGACGGCGGCGGACAGAAGCGGCGGTGAGCACGGCTATTCCGGCAAGGATGTGGGACAACGACTGGCCTGGAGTGTAGCTAGGGTGTCTGTGGAGGAGTGGGTGAGAGGAATCGACGGGAGACGAGATGTGGCGGCGGAATTTTGCTTGGCGGTGATGCTTGACAGAGGAGAGCGGGCGGCGGTAAAAAGGGGAGGCATTGAAACGGTGGCGCGGGAACAGTAAACATTCAAGCGTTTAACCCCGCGCATGGACGACACCGTGGCCTACCCGTAGGCTTGCGTGGTGAGGAGGTGGCCTAACTAGTTGCCCTGGCGGTCGACCGACGACAGCGGCGGTGACACGTCCTGATGCTCAGTCACCGTTCTTCTGGCGCCCGTGATCTTCAGAGCCGACTGGTGGTCGATCTTCGATCCGACGGCCTCTAGCGCCTGAACCAAACTTGGAGATAATCTCAAGCTCGTCATCTTTTATTTTGGCCTTGGCTCGAGATAAACATCGAATTTGATTGAATTTGGATTTGTTTCTCGGGTTCTTCTGAACTTCGACTGAAATTGTTATTCAGTTTCGTCAGTCCTAACAGTGGTGTTGAGCTCACTTTGGGAACCAATTCAAGGACTCATTTTTTGTTCTGTCAATCCAACTTCTGCCTAAACATGCTCCACTATGTCCCAATGTTCCATTTTGCTCATAAACAAGTATCTCCTTTGATCTATATTGCTCTGAATTCGAGCTCCAAGTCGATGCTTTGCTGCTATTCAGACTTAGTAAAAATTCAGAGTTTCAGTTAACTTGGGGTTTTTTGCTGACTTTGGGCTGGAATTTGACTTTCTTCCTGTTATTGATCCTGGCCAACAACACCCAAATCTTGTAGCCCAAAGTTCACACTTCAACATGGTATAGTTGTCCTGGTGCACTTGGTTGAAAAATTCTCCAGAATTAAATTTTGAAAACAGACTCTGCTGCTGTTTACTGAGCTGCTGTTTTCGGACGATGAACAGTAAACGGCATTTCTCTTTTCTTTTTCTTTCTCTGATTCTTTTGTAATATTTGGCACCAATTTAGCTCCAAATTTTTTATCCCATAATTCCAAATAATCTCACACTTTGTATTCCACATGGTTGACAAATTTTTCTGAATTTCAAATTTGAATTTCAAATTTCGGTCAAATTTGGCCGAATTTGAATTTTTGCCAATTGCTTTACTTTTTCTTTTGAATTTCTTTCCAATTTCTCATAGTGACTTTAATACCTCAAAATGGCACTTATTACACGCCCTGCGCTGTTCTTCTCCCTATATAAACTCCTGGTCTGGCTTTAACTTCAGAAGTGGCGTGAACGCTTGAATCCGTCCAAATAGATTAGATATAAATCTTCTGATGAAGTTCACCTTGCCGATTAGAGACTGCAGTTCGGTTTTGTTCTGTGGGGCCACGACTTTGTTGATGGCCGCTATGGTCTTCCGATTGACTTCTATGCCTCGTTCGTGTACCATGAATCCTAAGAACTGTCCGGCGGATACGCCGAAAGCACATTTATTGGGATTCATCTTAAGACCGTGCTTTTTGGTACACTCTAGCACTTTTCGCAAATCGGCCAGATGTTCTTCGTGACTTTTGGACTTGACCACAACATCATCGATGTAGATTTCTACCGGGAGGCCAATGAGTTTGTGAAAAATGTAGTTCATAGCTCTCTGATATGTAGCGCCAGCATTCTTCAAGCCGAAAGTCATCACCACCCACTCGAACAAACCAAGATGGCCTGGACATCTGAAGGCCGTTTTGGGTATATCCTCTTCGGCCATAAGTATTTGATTATATCCGGCGTTTCCGTCCATGAAGCTAATGATTTTATGTCCCGCGGCAGCGTCGATCAGTACATCGGCCGTTGGCATGGGGTAACCATCCATCGGTGTGGCCTGATTAAGATTCCTGAAATCAACGCAAACGCGTAACTTCCCATTTTTCTTGTACACTGGTACGATGTTAGAAATCCACTCGGCATAACGACATTGCCGAATAAATTTTGCTTCGATTAGCCGAGTTATTTCAGCTTTTATGTCTGGTAAAATTTTAGGATTGCAACGCCGTGCGGGCTGTTGATACGGCCGATACCCCGGTTTTATGGGTAGCCGATGTTCAACAATGGATCGGTCTAATCCTGGCATCTCGTGATACTCCCAAGCAAAACAATCCTTGAATTCTCTTAACAAATTTGTCAATTTACACTTGTATTCTGGATCTAAATTTGCACTAATAAAAGTCGGCCTTGGTTTGGTTCCATCACCTAAGTCTATCATCTCTAAAGAATCGGCCGACGTGAACCCGTGCCCTAGCTTCCCATCTTCTCGGGCGAACTGATCCATCTATTCTGAGTCCTCGGAGCCGACTGCTCGGATCGGCTGTAGGCCAAAATCGGTGACCTTCAGGAAATCGGTCTCCCATATCCTACCTGATATGCACCTGACGGTTTCGCAGCTCCACTGCTGCGTGTCGGCTGCTGCAATGCTGTACGCGGAGTCGGCTTTGACCACCTCGATGCTATCGCCGACCCATTGTACTAGGCACTGATGCATAGTTGACGGGATGCAGCAGTTTGCGTGTATCCAGTCTCGGCCAAGTAGCATATTGTAGGATCCCTTGCCATTAATAATGAAGAATGTGGTAGGAAGGGTCTTACTGCCGATGGTGAGGTCGACGCAGAGAGCACCGCGAGCGTTTGAGACCTTGCCTTCAAAGTCCTTGAGCATCATGTCCGTCTTGGTCAGGTCGTCGTCGCTTTTCCCCAGCTTCCGGAGTACGGCGTACGGCATGATGTTGACAGCAGCTCCCCCGTCGACCATCAATCTAGTAAGGGGGCGACCGTCAACATGCCCTTTAAGGAACAATGCCTTCATATGTTGTCGTTCGTCATCTTCGGGCTTTTCGAACGTGGCCATCATTGGCTCCAAAGCCAACTGCGCTGTCTGTTCTTCTATCGCCGATACGTCCTGTTGATCGGCGGGAGTCATGAATTCCATCGGCAAAATGAAAACTATGCCGATCTCGGCTGCCGACTCGTCACCCGCCGACTCGTCGTCTCCTTTATCGTTTCTTTTGGGGCGCCACACCCGAGGTCTTCCTTCCTTCTTGTCCGTCGCGCTTTCTTCTTCTTGCTGTTCCCATTGGCGGAGACGTTGGATTCTTCGTTTTTGAGACTTGGTCAATCCATCGGGACACCACCTGGGGTTTATTAGTCTCCCCCCTGACCTGGCGCGTTCCCATTCTGGTTCGCGTCCTAACGGGTTTTCATCTGTCACCCGAGCATCGGCCATTTCTTCGGGCCGGCTGTGAACGCTGGCCTTGTTATCTGACTGGTCATGCCGATCAGTCCTGCCCCCCTGCCTATCATGGCGTTTATCTTCCGACCGATCATATCGGTCACTTCTGCCCCCCAGCCGATCACGAACGGGAGGGCGCTGGTCGTCTTGGGTGCGCCAATTCCTGCTGATCGGTTCTGGCCTTCCGTCTCTGGAGCTAGACCTGTTGAACGGCCGATTGCCACGATACGGCCCGTTGCACTCTGGGCAAGTATCGGCCGAAGGTAGCCTAAGGTTATTTTCCCAACAATGAATGAAGAACGGGCATCTCCAGTGCTCTTCGTGCCGACGCATCGCTTCTTCTCGGGACCTTGAGCGTTCATGCTGACGTTGGTACTTCTGGAGCAGGAACTGGGAAGTAATGCGTGGCCCTTCTGACTCACCATCGTCGTCCTCAATCCGTCGCTTTCCTTTGACATCTTCAGGCGTAGCTTGATTTCTGGGGTCGACAGCGCCGCTCTTTTTGGCCGATTCAGACGTCAGCACTTTTGTTTGGAGTGAATTCTTCCCCGTATCAACCATGTTGGTAGGGAAGGGGTGTTGGTCGATCTTCATTGGCTTAGCCGATTTTGCTGGCACTTCAAATTTGAGTCTGCCTTGCTCAATGGCCGACTGTATCTGTTGCCTGAAGATCTTGCACTCGTTGGTATCATGTGATGTGGCATTGTGCCACTTGCAATACTTCATCTTTTTTAATTGTTCGGCAGAAGGTATCGTATGGTACGGTGAGAGTTTAATCTGCCCTTCCTGGAGGAGAAGATCGAAGATTTTATCGGCCTTAGTTGTGTCAAAACCGAATGTTTCTGGCTCCTTCTTGCCGAATGGGCATGATATCGGCTTCTTCCCCTTGATCCACTCCGCAAGTCCGATTTCAACATCTTCTTCATCTTCTAATTCTTCCAGGAACGCCACTTTCTTCTGGAAATTCCTCCGTGGATCGAAAGGACGCACCTCCTGTCCGGACAATCGGTGAACAATCTGGCTCAGGCTCTCGAATTCCTGTGAGGCATACTTTTCTTTAATGTGGGGCAGAAGGCCTTGGAAAGCTATATCGGCCAACTGCGCATCGGTTAGAGCCAGGGAGTAGCACTTGTTTCTGATTTCCCGAAACCTCTGTATGTACGAGGATATCGGCTCATCGCTCCTTTGCCTGAGGTCAGTCAAGTCGGACAGCTTCATCTCATGCACCCCGGCATAGAAGTACTTGTGGAACTGTCTTTCTAAATCGGCCCATGTGATAATTGAGTTTGGCGGCAAAGTCGTGAACCATTGGAAGGCTGATCCAGACAGAGATGACGAGAACAACCGTACCCGTAGAGCATCTTGCGTAGCTGCTTCGCCGCATTGGATGATGAATCTATTCACATGCTCCACGGTCGAAGTATCATCCATCCCCGAAAATTTAGTGAAATCAGGAACTTTATACCGATGGGGGAACGGTAATAAGTCATATGTAGACGGGTATGGTGTTCTGTAGGTATAAGTTTGCATTTTCGGCTTCAAGCCGAATTGTTCTTGCATCACCTCCGCAATTCGTGCCGACCAATCTGGTTGTTGCTGGTGAACTGTTGGCTGAGGCATCGGTACGTGCTGGTAAATCGGAGGCTGGATAAAAGGAGACTGATGAAAAGGTGGTATCTGAGTGTAAGCCGGCGGTGTGGTAAAGGTCGGCTGTTTGAACGAACCACTCGTCTCATCATATAGCATGAGCTCTGCTGTCTTGTTGACCTCCGGAGCGACAGGCTGGTATGGTGGTATGATCGGCCGAATGGCCGCCTGGGAGGACGCCTGGAACGGAGGGTTTCCTTGACTGGCCGATTGATTCAGACCGGCCGTGGCTGAAGGCGCCCCCCAGGGTGATGGGCTGACTGGAGGGAATGGTGCAGATGACAGCTGGATGGAGCCATATCCCAAAGGAGTTGATGATGCAGAAGCGCCTGAACTCCCGACAAGAAATTGGATCGGCTGTGAAGCCGAATACGGATAAGCCTGATTTGGTGGAATCGGCTGAAAATATGTTGGTCCTCTGTACCCTTGAGGTACTCCACCAACGAAGGAGTTAACAACAGCGTTGTGCACCATGTTGGAAAGTACCGGGGACTGATCAATGAAGGCGTGATGAATCGACTGTTGAATCATATCGGACATTTTATCCGAATCTTCAGAAATCGTGATTTGGCGAGGAGCAGGGAAAGGAGTCTTCTTGATGGTCTCCCCGCTTCTGGAGCGACTGAAAGACTTCAGGCAAGCTTTCCGGAATTGTTCCATATACTTGTCCAGATCTTCCTTCTGGTCGTCCTTCAGATCTGCTTCCGTCACCTCGATGACGTTATCTTCAGAGACCTCAGCAGCTTTCGACATGACTGCGGTTGTATTTGTCCCACCGGGCGTGCTAAAAGTGTGTTGGCGTTAGAAATCGGTCAACCGAATCCCAACGACCGACACACGACCCGGGAGAATCTGCTTAGCTCCTGTTCGGGTGAATGCCCTGGTGCGGTTCACGCGGCGTGCCAGCCAATCTGACCTGTTGATTGGCAAGGAAGAATACGTGTCAGGTTCAGAAGTCGCGATCGGCTATGTTCCGATCTCGAGAGAGTTTATCAGCAAGACGGCCGATTTACTATGAAAACGAAATCGGCTATAGGACAGCCCGATCTCTGTAGCCTTGTAAACAGGAAATTGCTAAAGTAATCGGTACAAAGCTATGATAACAACACTAGGAACAGATCTAATCGGCAATAGATGAATCTGACGATAAAAAAAATAGAGAAAGCCGACACTACCGATTCCTAGCTGGATAACTGGTGATAAAGACTAGAAAAACAGGTAAAAAACCTATGAATCTAGCAAATATCGATAACTAGTGAATAAATCTAAACGAAACAACAGCGATGCGCCCGAAGTTAAAGCTTAGATATTACTCGATAAACGGAACTTACAGAATTGGCCGGAGATCAAGATGATGCAGCCCTGCCAACCCGCACGAACTCGTGGAAAAGAGAAAAGTAGTAGCGAAGTCGCTTGAAAGTAAGTACGAGGAAAAAAGTAGCTTGTTGTATTGATTGGTTGATAATTACAGATTTACAAAGGTAGCTATTTATAGCCCCCGTACAGATATCTTCTTAACCGACTAGAATTCTATCCCTAATTCAAACAGAAAACGAATATCTACAAGCACGATTCGTGCTAGGTTAGTTACTCTACGCTTCGTGGGCTGACCCCCACCTTATCCTTCTATCCCTTCTCAAGCCTATACAGGCCCAATTAGTCCACCCTCCTAATCGGCCGATTCCTTATCGGCAAAAGATTACCGATTGGAACTCTGGTGCATTCGACCTAAAGCGAGACAAAAGTCACCGGCCGATCCCGCACTATAGCGCCATTTGGCCGATTCCCAACTGTGTTTCTCCGATTCCCTTTCTTCTTGGCGCCGATTCTACTAGTGACGAAATCTGGCGTCAACACTACTATATTTATCCACTTAATATCCTAAACAAATTTTAGTCTAGATGTACTTCTCAAATCTTTTCAATTGGTCCAATCTGACTTTGAATAATATCTTTTTTTTCATTTCTCTATATTTGGAGTGAGATCCGATAAAGAAAGAAGATAGACATGCTTGCGATAAGGATGGTTCGATTTGCATCAAACGGTGGGAAAAATGGATTGTTGGAATAGCCGATTTTGTCCTCAAACTATTGCTCACGGTTCAATTTCGTCCCTTAATTATGAAAACGACCGTTCTAGTCCTCCAACTTTCTCAACCGGCTCAAATTCGTCCTTCTGCCGACGTGAAGTACGCTGGCTCGTCTTGTCATCGCCCAGTCGGCTCCGATGATTAAATACCCTTTTTACCCTTTTGTGCTCGTACCCCTTCACTCCCTCTTCTTTCCATCTTGTCAGCATCCGCTCGTGGCTCGCCTCCCCCAACAGCTCACCAGCCCCCAACAGCTGACCGACCCGAAGAAGTTCGCCGTCCCCATCAGCTCGCTCTCTCCAATCCCATCCAAATTGCCGCCCCGGCGCCCCCAATCAGCTCGCCGGCCGATTCGATCCCATCCAGGGATGAGCATCGGGAAAATTTTCGAGTTGAATGAGAGCACATGTAAAATATCGGAGATTGAAGATCACTAGACCTTTCGGTTGGTTTTCTCATAAAAGGTCCGTATCAGTGTAGCATACATCTCACGTAGAGGAGACATGAATTTCACAAAGATCCTATTTACAAAAACCAACGGGCAAATCAAGACACGAGCTACAGACACGGTGCATAAATAAGAACCCGGATATACAATTGATGAGTTGCGTCCGGACTCCGGAGCCAGCTGTGCCGCTGCCGATCCATGGACGCCGACCGCGCTGCTCCGTGTGTCGGCAGACTACGGAGAAAGACCGGGGGACACGAGCATGTACAAATGCGAGCGCCCGCCGGGGACATTCCCTTTTGCGATCTGCCCGTCCGTCCATCCGTCGCTCCCCATCTGGGCGGGGCCTACCCGCCGCGACATTGATTTGATACCCCTATCTGCAGCTAGCTAGGTCTAGGCGGAGATCTGCTGGTGGCGCTACTGCGCTCCGTCGCCGCCCCGAAAGTGCCACCGGCGCCGCGCCACCGCAGTTATACCCCGGCCGGGCCCTGGTGCGGCTAGACAGCGCGGCGAGCAAGTGACCAGCGCCGCAGAGAACTGCAGACGCATGGTGCAGATGCAGATCGGATGATTGATGCATGGATGGATAGAGGGAACGTGAGGCGAGAGCGAGCCAGCGCGCACGTTGAGAGGCCACGGCCACGGGCACAGATGCTGTGCCCCCCGCCCCTTTCCGAAAGGCGGGGCGCGGACAGCGACCGCACGGGCGACACCAGTTCATACTCGCTGGTACCCGCCGGCGAGCGAGGGCACCGGCTCCGGCTCCGGCCGGCTGGGCGTCGTCGTCTGTAGCGTGTGGCGCGGAGACAGAGCCGGGGCCTGCCCCGACGGGCTGGGGAGGACTTGGGGGAAGTGGGGCACACGGCGAGGGTGGCACCCATGTGCGGGGCGAGGCACAGGGGAGGGGCAGCCAAAAGGAATGTCCCGACATGTCGCCGGGCGCGGACACGCGACGTGATCGGTCGCCGCCGCGCGCCCCGCACGTACTTCCTTCCCCGTCATGGCCCGCCCGGCCTGCAGCCTCTGCCCGTGTGGGCCCCCGTCGCGGTCGCCCCCGTCGCCAGCCATTATTGGCAGCCGCGCCACCGTGCACGGTCCCCGCCCGCCCGGTGCAGCGTACGAATACGTACGTACGCGCGCACCGGCCGGCCGCTGTGTACGCATGGACGACGTCGTTTATATTATATGGCCCGGAGCCCCCGGCCCTCGACAGGGTGACACGCTCTAGCCCTCTAGCAGGTTTCGGAAAAGGTCGTGGCATTGGCACGGCATCCATCCATGCAGCACGAATAATCTCTGGGCACTGTGTCATCGTCAACGGAAATGCGGCGAGCTTAATTAGGCCAGTCAGCCTCGGTGGCAATTTCACGGGCACCGTTACCGAGACAGTCACATTAACCGTCAGAGCACAATTTCGCTGCACAGTTTTATAAACATGGTACTTTCGTATTGTGTTGTGATCAAATGTGCCATTGGAATTATGTAGCCTTTTGCATAGTAGAACATGGTGACATTACCAAACAAACATAGGTTATATATGGCCATCTCTCATATTAAAAAATTTATATAGGTAAATAAACATTGCTTTCCAAAAAAAGTGATGTTTAACTTCATATGAAAATGATTACATATAGTATAGCTTAATCTATAGATATATTCCGACATCATCCGTGCTTGTTCCAAATGTGCTCCACCAAGTCCTTCTTGAGTTGAGTTGTATATGAGTTGAACGATCTTGAAGGTCTTCATTTTTGTCTAGCACGCTTTCAAATGGAACAGTCTTCGAGGGAGAATTCAGGTTCTTCAACGATCACTGTACTAGGAGCCTCACTTAGATCAAAATTCTCTTCGATCTCTTCTTCATTTTTTTTTCATCTTCAACTATCATATTATGAAGTACAATGCAAGCTAGCACTACATTTTCAAGATGACGGCAATCATATAGGCGAGCTGGTCGTTTTAGAACACACCATCGATGACACAATACTCCAAATATGCGTTCAATATCCTTTCTCTTCCCTTCTTGTTCATGTGCATATAACTTATCCTTGTTGGAGATAGGTATGGATATTGACTTCACAAATACAGCCCATTCTAGGTATATCCCATCTGCAAGATAATAACCCGTGTTGCATTGTTTCCCATTGACCATGTATTGGACTCTAGGAGCTTGATCCTTTAATTCTTCAATAAATAGAGTAGATTGGTTCAGGACATTGATATCATTATTGGTTAAGTACTAGCAACCTGAAAGACCTAACAACCTCAAATTGGTAGTGTTGTACACCTTCAAATTATATGCCAGTTTTAATTTGTCCATGACTGCTATAGAAGCTATGCCTCATCTACTATCAGGAGCATCATGCAGCTCAGGTATGCACACACTATCATTGCATCAAACAATTCTATGAAACATTAAGCAACAACTAATCTAGATTTCACAACCATCAGAAAACAACTCGGATCTACCATGGATTGGCATGGCCACTGCTACCTCCACATCCAGGCCACCATGGACCAGTTGGTGGTTGTGGTGGCGATTCCGATTGCAATGGCACTACCGGTAGAGGAGTTGGAGCTGTTGGGGAAGAGGATGCGCCGCCGCTTTGCTTTAACGGGCCACCGCCGAGCTGGGGTGCGGATTTACCCCGGCGGGACATCTCCCCCACCAATATGAGATTCTTCTTCACTGAGACGGAGGGGAAGAGGGAGTACGACATCAGTTCGCCGTCGGCGACTCCGATTTAAGGGCGGTGAGTCCGGGAGAAAGAGGATCTGGCGGGCGATTTGTAGGGGAGAGCAGAAGCTTTGGCACGCGATATTGAGGCGAGCGGGAACACATGGAGCTGCTGAGGGTGGAGGAAGCGGGGTGCGGTGGATCCAGGCGGAGGCGGGGGAGCTAGGCACGTAATCCGACCATGAAACGAGGAAGCTCTCAATGCGCGTTTCGTATCATTTCAACAACTAGGTAACTACGAAGGAGTGTCGTGAGGATGAAACGGGAAGGTTCTCTCCTATTGATGATGTTGCCAAATCAACAAGATTACTGACGTGTCCTACGAATTAATGCCCATAAAAACTTTGAGAAAACTGCCTGAGACTGGCCCTGGGGACACGGCAGGACAGGTTATTCGCGACGATTTCTGGACGAGACGACGCGACGCGACGAGAGCTAGGGCGTCGTCTTTAGCCGTAGGTAGGCCAGCCACCATGCGCGCGCGCACTAGAGAGCCAGCCGCGAGCGAGCTACCACCTCGCGTCGCGTCAGCCGGAAAGGCGCGCGGGGCGTGATCTGGAGATCGTGGCGCGCGGGCGCGCCCAAAGAAGCAGGGCCCCGAGATCTTGCCGGGGCGCACACAAGTTGTGGCTCGCTCGCGCGCCGCGGCCGCTTTTTGACCTGGCCACTTCACTTGCGGGCGGGTTGGGATTCGTCGGGACGTACGGGCAGCCGGTGCCGGGGCTCCATGATATTCCGCGACAGGGCGCGCCACGGCCATGCCACCAACTGCTCCGCACCGGCTCAGTGGCCGGCCGTGGGAAAGGCTATGCTACAGGCTAGCTGCTCGTCATGGGGCCGGGGGCCCTGCTTGCTGGCTGCTAGCCTTCTAGCTGGCTGGCTACCGACGACGGGACGGGTTGGATCAGGAAGGCGGCCAGCCGGCGCGGTACCCGCTTCCGTGCGACGTCGCCGTCGTCCCGGGAGCTAGCTAGTAGCTCGATCTAGCTCTCTGCCGACGGCTCGCGCCGGCCGGTCGCTATCCGCCGCCGTGCCGTGCACCGGCGCCAAAAGCGGAACCAAAGCATGGATATGTGGTGGATGAAGCACGTTACTGTCGTAGGGATCGATCAAGTACAGCTCGTGAGGTACACGTACGTACGACTTGACATGGGTCCATCCATGTGTATATGCACATCATGCGTCTTCGCTCCTTGGCAGCAGGCCAGATGCTAACTGATGATCGAGCGAGAAAGGAAGAAAGCGGCGATGCACGCCTGTTTTTTTTTTTTTTTGGTTCTGTTGTCGTGACAGTGCGTGCAGCGGCACTAATCAGGGCTCAGCATCAACCATCAAATTATTAATATTAGTTGCGTTGTTGCTTCACTTAAGAAAGACAAGATCGTTACAAAAAAGCCAGCCGGCCGGATTTTCTCCCCCGGAAAGATTGCAATCATATTGTCCCAGCAGAAAGCATTAAGGGCGTGCTTTATTAGCTAAAGCGACATTTAATTTGACCAGGCAATGCAAGAACAACTAACTAGCGGTCCAAAAGCTAGCCAGTGTACGACCAGGATTTCAAGAATTTGAGCTAGTCTCCATTTGCCACTGATGCTAGCAAGAACACCAATCGATCACTAGCTAAGCCTAGATTGCATTCTTAGGTACTTAGATCTAATCATCACCGAGGACCTATATGCTTGTTTTTTTTTTTTGAAACGAAGGATCTATATGCTTGTTGTTGGCAATGTTAACCAGTTCATGGCGGCCATAGACCCCTCACTGTGAACACAATGCATATATGCAATTATTTGCCATCTCCGGCTGGAATCAGCAACACGTACTATAGGTGGAGTTGCTTTCATCTAAAAGAGAGAGCATCCATGGTTTATGGCGAGCAGATAAGCTCTTTATAATTGCCGAAGTTGCCTGTAGGGAGTAGTGGAGTACATTGATTTAAACTAAGTGGCCGTTGTTATTACGTGCTCTACTTGATTGTTAGTCGTTGGTTTAGGGCGAGAGAGATACGGCCGTCTCCGTGCCTCTCTTTAGAGAGGTGACAGCATGATGCGTCTACCATCAAGCATCCTTCTCGACAGCAACTGGGTTCTAGCGTGCACCTCTAGTCACAAATACACTCCGATAATAGTTACATACTAGTCAAACTTTCGAAACATCTTGTATCAACATCTTCTGTCTCTTTCTTCAAAAAGGATGGCAGGATCGGAGATCTACCTATTTTATTAAAGAAGATGTGAAAAACAAATAGAAAAATAAAATACAGTTACGTGCAAATCTCCGTCCCAACCTGAGGAGGCAAGGTGCCAAATGCGCTTATCTTTCTATTCCTGGCTGCAAAACCACTTGAGTTAGGAGGTCCCAAGGTTATTGGAATTCACTGAGAGCACTTGCACTGAGGGCACCCTGCAAATCAGTGATCCAAGTGTGATCAGTTTAGCGCCTCTAATACTGATCGTTTGTTTGCTCTTCTCGTGGGCACTAATGCGAAAACAAGGGGTGCCATGTCCACAATGCTCTGGCCATGGATCCACATGTCCATCCAAAAGAGGGTGTGAATACCATTTCCTACCTCAGTAGTCAGTACAAACATCTACGGAAAGGAAGGAATGCACGCGGTGGTGAACTTGAACCGGGAACGCTGACCAAGGTCCATTAGACTCGGTTTTTCTTAACTAAAGACATCTCATGCGGAGAGCCCATCCATCCCATTTTTTGAAGATAAGAAATACCAAGACCTCCTAGTTCAGGGGGGCGACACATGATGCAATTGACTTGATCATCAAGGCGTAATTTTGGCCACTATTTTCTAATAGGATATACTTATAATATCTCGTAAAAAACATACTTTTCAAGAAAAGTCTGCGCATGATTTTTATGCCTCCAAGTTCTTTTTTAAAAATTGACAATCAAAGTTTCGGAGGCATGCATGATCTGATCTTTGGCCAAAGTGTCTGAGTATTCATATCTAGAGGTAGTATTATTTATATCAGATTATCTGTAGTTGTCAACGTGCGAAAGCATGGAGTGAACGAGCACTTGCGTAAGAATGCATGGAGTATCAGTAGTGTAAAATTCGTCATAAATAACTCCATCGCCACCGGGGCGACTTGTTTCATTTTTGAGAGTTAATTATAGTGTTTGCATTGCTTGGATAGAGCTGGATCGGAGTAGTTCAGACAGAATCCCTTCATACCTGAAAAAAGAAACGGTTTATCTCTCACGAAACCAAATAGAATGGGCAACCTCCACCTCACATACAGGCCCTAAATGTGATATGAAACAGACCGCGCGGAACTTGTAAATTTAGCTCCACCCAGTGGATACATACATAAAGTCAATTCTAGTTAGGTTTACTCGATCCATTTGGAAAAAAAAAAACAAAAACCTGTCTCCTGTGCCAGCCAGGAGAGCATGAACGTGCTCAATGTCATAGGAGACTTGGAATTTCGTACACTGACCTGGGGATTGCAGGAGAAAGCAGGAAATATGAGATTAGTCAATTGTAGTACTACGTGTTGAGTTTGTGTCGAACGTGCGTATGGAATCAGTTAGCAAAAGTGGACTTGAATTATAATAGAGACAGGGATATTGTGAGTCATCACGCTCTATCTCCTATGTAGTAGCAAATAAACAAAAAAGGATTTGGTCCTAACTCCTAAGTATACTAACCAAGTTGCGAACTATTGTATGTTTTTGCATCTAGACGAAACCAATGTGAACATGAGGACATCGAGTAGATAGCAGTACTGACCATTCTAGAGTATTATGATTTATGAGAGATATGGTGCTAGTTCATTACTTGAGGCTAGCTAGGTAGCCTAGCTCCGGGGGACAATGCAAAGACAGTGAAGCTTAAGCTGGATTAGCCATTACAATACTACGCTGGCTGAGGTCCGGGACGTGGTTACGGGGGACAGGAGCCGCGGCAACGGGCTCATCAGTAGTGGCGTTAGCCGTAAACAAGTACGCCTAAACCTAATCCTCATCCTGAATCCCTACGCCTACTAAATTCTGCGAGCTGCATCTAAAGCTACGTACGAGATGTGTGCATCGCGCGTCTCGGGCTGTCAGCCCCTTGCCCGGCCTCTCGCAATACCCAGAGCTTGGAGCACATTTGCTGCAGCCTGTCGACCTTCTTTTTTTTTTTGAATTATGCGATATCTGTCACGATAGAGGGTTTTATCCGTGTTAGTAGTACATGTTTTCGAGCGCAGCGCAGCACGCTGTTGCTGAGCTTGCGTGCGCGAGTTTCTTCAGTTCAGATCGACCACTTCTTTCAAAAAAAAAGTTCAGATCGACCACGGATGGGCTGGTTGAGTTGGCGGCTGGCGCGGATTTGGCCGGCCGGGCAAAGCGCCGCCGCCACTGGCCGCCGAGGTGTGATTGCTGGCCAGCCGCAAATCCGCAGGCTTACAGCGCGCGGTACGTAGCTATATATCAAATGCGCGTAATGATCCACGTAGGTTGTTGCCGCATGTATTTGGGAGTGTCGTTATTGGGATGCCGTCGCTGGTGTCATCCTCTGGATGGCCGGATCTGGACCAGCATCCTCTTTCCGGCGGATACGCGCCGATGAAAGGGCCGTCTATGCAAAAATAAAATGCATTGCCGTCGTGGAGAGGGCCGTCAATACATTTGGTGCACCTCCGGAAAGGGAAGTGTGGCGGCGCATCACAGGACTTGCGGCGTGTAGCATGTGGTAAGCTACCAAGATGTGCAATACGAGACAGACAGAGACAGTGCCTGATGAGACGACAGCAGTTTATACCTGCCAAGAATGGCCGTCGTCTCTGGCACGGCAGGCGCGGCGTGACCGATTATCCTACTTTGTCACAGCGCACAGCGCTGGGCCACTGTGTGCGAGTGCAGCTGCCGAGTTTGGAACGGCACAGCATGTCTGTTCCAGCGTTCTCGCGTGCTGCGTGCGCGTGGTGGCTGAAACTTGGAAGGTATGCATGCCAGGGTGGTGTTTGTTCTTCTGCTGGTGCCGCCGATCCCAGAGGACGACGTACGGCGACCGATAAGCTCTTCTGGTTTGTCTGTTTCTTTGTTTGTTTGAGATGAGATGATCTTTCTCAAAAGACTACACCCACTTCCTTTAACAAGACGACGCCATTCTTTTTCCCAACTGATGACTGTGAGATGATGCATGCGCGTAGAAAATGACACCTGGACCGTCGCTAGACGATCGCCTCACCCGAACTCGACCACCCCAACTTTTCCTACGACGACTCCATCTCTCCATGTAATGTAAACAATCCACGGCACGTCGTATAGGACAAGGACAGAGGCGCATGCATGTGCGGATGTGCCGGGGCGAGCCAGCTGCGAGCAGTAGGCATTTGCAAGCGCGGCACGGTACGGGCGAGGACGAGACGAACCAACGCCCCCGGCGGGGCTGGCGCGCTGTCACCGGGAACCGCTACTGTTGCCGACCCATCGCCCGGCAGCGCACGCGCCACCGCGGCGTGCGAAAGGCCCGGCGTGTCTGCGGGGCGCTGCCGGCAGCTGCTCGCTCCGAAAACCCATTTACTACTTCCAGCTCCAGGTGATCTGCTCGCCTGCCTGCCTCGCAATCCCAATCTCCTTGGATTCAGCTCCACCAACCTTCGCTGCAAAACAGCTGCAACTCATCGATGCATCTCTCGATCCTCTGCAATGTCCGGTCGAGAATTATTGTTATTTTCTGAATAACAGTCCGGTCGATAATTCAATCTGGAGTACATATTCAGAATAGTATATATACATACACATAGCTTTCTACAAAGCTGCATGCATGTAGTACTTAATATCTAAGGAGAGCTATGAGCCATCGGATCAAGGAAACGAAGGCTAATCGACGGCCGACATGCTGCGACACGCGCGCGCGCGCACACACACACTGCGTTCAGCTACGATGATGTATCGATCCCGTTTATCTGGGCTGGGATGGGGCGAATGGGCATGGCTACCTCGTCGCCAGCCGGAGCCGGGGAGATCGATCGAGATCGACAGCTAACTTTTTCCTCAATTGAAGGGGCTTCGGCGTGAAGGTACGACCAAGCCATCCGAGGATCATCGATCAGCTGGTCCCAAAGCCGGCCACGAGGCGTTGAACGCAATACAAAATCCCTCCGCTGTTAGGACCACCGGGGGCAAGGTGAAAGCTCTGATTTTGTAGCGCCTGCAGTATCATATCAGCAGGATATATTCTTGTATCTCCATCATCCACTACTTCGGCACTGCTGAACCTAGTAGATCTTTATTTGGGCCAACCTATGTTTCGGTGACTCGTGAGGGGCGAATTAAGATTTTTTTTTTCTTTTACAAAAACTGAAACCTTGTACTCCTGATCACAAATTTTCACCCGAAAACTCCGCACGATTCTCTGCAAAAAGAAAAATCGTTCCCTTAACGGCCATTGCACTAGGAGAAACACTTGGAGAAGCGAACATCACACGCACCCCACCCCCACACCACAATCATATGCCACGAAGTCGAAGTGTGCTAAGTAAATCATTTGCATTAGTATTGATAAAAATGGTGGGTGGAGTCACGCCTCTACCACCTGATCCAAGAGAAGGTTCCCCAGCAAAATTAATGATTGTCCGCGACACTGAACATTACCGCTTCGGGTTAATAAGAGAGTGCGACTTTAGCCATGGCTGTTGTTGAAACACACCACCAATTGAAATATGGATAGTGTATGGATCACCCAATGCTTGAGGCACAATAAGAACGTACAGTACGGATCAGCCGGTACGAACCAGCGCCGCCAATGATTGATGCTGAAATGTGGAACATTACCATCATTCCCCATTTGTCATTTTTGTTAAAATATTTTATCTCAAACTAAGATAGGAAAGAAATTCGAGCAAATATCAGACTTTAAATCCCGGCAGCTGCACACCTTGCATTGCTATGTTGTCCCTAACGCATGATCACATAGGGGAGAGAGGATCATGCAGATCGTATGCCGGCTAACCTGAATCGCGCCGGAACTGAACCGTTTTGCCACTTGCGGCCCTGCACGTCATTTATGTGACTCAATCATAGAAACCACGCCTCTTCCTGTCTTCCATATACGTCCAGCTCGTCGCCATGAATTCGAAAACCTCACACATATATTACTCCTTATCCAAAATACAATTGTTCCTTTTTTTTCCCTTTCGGAAAGTGATATTCCATTTCGTACGTACGGGACGAGCGCTACAAGACACGAAACAGTGCCAGCACGGGCCAGACCGCCAGAGGCCATGGCACCCGCCCCAGCCTCTATAAATACCGCACACCCCACTCCCGCTTCTGCCACACAAGAAGAACACGAGCTTGATCTGAGCTCAGCAAGCCACTGATCGCTTGCCACTCGAGAGCGAGCGAAAGAGAGAGAGCGTATCACGAGCTAGTAGCTACGCGACACAGCTAGCAGCCCGCCACAGAGTAGTAGCGCGTAGCGGGGAGAGGGACATGCCGGAGGCGCCGGTCGCCATGCGAGAGACGGCGGCGGCGGTGCTGCCCGAGGCGCACCGCGAGGCGCTCGAGTACATCGAGCGCGTGACGGCGGGCGCGGCCCAGGTGCAGCGCCGCGTGCTGGCGGAGATCCTGGCGCAGAACGCGCCGGCCGAGTACCTGCGCCGCCTGGGCGTCGAGGGGGACGCGCCGGGCGCCGTCGAGGCGTTCCTCCGCGCCGCGCCGCTCGTCACCTACGAGGACATCCTCCCCGACGTGCTCCGCATCGCCAACGGCGACACCTCGCCCATCCTCTCCGGCAAGCCCATCCGCGAGTTCCTCACCAGGTACGTTGCTTAACTGCCTTGGACGTGTGCGCACGCAGCATGCGGGGGGCCGACGTGTTAACACGACTGATCTCGATCGATTCAGCTCCGGCACGTCGGGAGGGGAGCGGAAGCTGATGCCGTCGATCGCCGACGAGATGGACCGGCGCTCGCTGATGTACACCCTGCTCATGCCGGTTATGAGCCAGGCCGTCCCCGGGTTGGACAAGGGGAAGTGCATGTACCTCTACTTCGTCAAGGCGGAATCCCGCACGCCGGCGGGCCTCCCGGCGCGCCCCGTGCTCACGAGCTTCTACCGGAGCCGCCACTTCCTCGAGCGCCCGCACGACCCCTACACCGTGTACACGAGCCCCGACGAGGCCGTCCTCTGCGTCGATTCGTACCAGAGCATGTACGCGCACCTGCTCTGCGGCATCGTGCACCGCGCCGACGTGCTCCGCGTCGGCGCTGTCTTCGCCTCGGGCTTCCTCCGCGCCATCCGCTTCCTGGAGAAGCACTGGCCGCGCCTCTGCCGCGACATCCGCTCCGGCACGCTCGACGCCGAGGTCACCGACCGGTCCGTGCGCGCCGCCGTGGAGCGGGTGCTCCGCGCGGACCCGGCGCTCGCCGACGCGGTCGAGGCCGAGTGCGCGAGGCCGTCGTGGGAGGGCATCATCCGGAGGGTGTGGCCCAACACCAAGTACATCGACGTCATCGTCACAGGCGCCATGGCGCAGTACATCCCCACGCTGGAGTTCTACGGCGGCGGCCTGCCGCTGACCTGCACCATGTACGCCTCCTCCGAGTGCTACTTCGGCATCAACCTCAACCCGATGTGCAAGCCCAGCGACGTCGCCTACACCCTCATCCCCACCATGGGCTACTTCGAGTTCCTCCCCGTCCCCTCCTCCGGCGGCAGCCCCGCCGCCGAGCCCCAGCCCTGCGACCTCGTGAACCTCGTCGACGTCAAGCTCGGCCACGAGTACGAGCTCGTCCTCACCACCTACTCCGGTGCGTGTGCCTGCCTTCCTGCCTGCCTCATATTTTCTCTAGCCGACCGATAAGTGTGCAGCGACACTGACCGTGACTGCACTGCAGGGCTGTACCGGTATCGCGTGGGGGACGTGCTGCGCGTGGCCGGGTTCAAGAACCAAGCGCCCATGTTCAACTTCGTGCGCCGAAACAACGTGGTGCTGAGCATCGACTCGGACAAGACCGACGAGGCGGAGCTGCACGCGGCAGTGGCCGGCGCGGTTCAGCACCTGGCCCCCTTCGGCGCGTCGCTCGTCGAGTACACGAGCTACGCCGACGCGGCGACCATCCCGGGCCACTACGTGCTCTTCTGGGAGCTCCGCGGCGGCGGTGCGACGCCCGTGCCGGCGTCGGTGTTCGAAGACTGCTGCCTCGCCGTGGAGGAGGCCCTCAACAGCGTCTACCGCCAGGGCCGCGCCGCCGACCGCTCCATCGGGCCGCTGGAGATCCGCGTCGTCTCCGAGGGCACGTTCGACAAGCTCATGGACTACGCGCTCGCCCACGGCGCGTCCATCAACCAGTACAAGGCGCCCCGGTGCGTGCGCCCGGGCCCACTGGTGGAGCTCCTCGACGGCCGGGTGCAGGCCAGGTACCTGAGCCCCAAGTGCCCCAAGTGGAGCCCCGGCGGCGGCCAGCAGTGGAGCGGCAACGCCGCCGCCCTCGCCGCCGGCGCCACGAAAGCCGACGGCAATGGCGGAGGAGCGGTCGCCTGATTGAGGATTTAGCCGGCTAATCTAAGCCGTGCATGCAACGAGTGATTATAGCTAGCTAATCATCGGGTGTGGTAGTGGTAGCTTCATTATTGTACGCGTCGTCTGTCTGTCTGTCTATCGTGGCTTTTTGTTTCTTTCTCTTTTATGTGGTTTTGTAATAAAGTTGTAGTGACCTGTACCCCTTTTGTTTTTATCAGATCTTGGCATGTTGTGTTAGATGTTGATTGCGGAGCTTATCTGCCGGCCAAAGCATCATATCGTAATCTATCAGGACTAACAGCAGACCAATGCCGTTCCGTGCGCTAGTTTGCAGGGTACATTGACCGTGCTACGTTGCTGCCATGACCATGAGGGGATCATGTGTGTTGTGAGCTAGTAATGTGTGTGACACACTGGCGCCTGTTTTGTTTCCAATTTGGATTGACGTGCTCTGATTTGCAGTTGCAGGTGCATAATGACAAGCTTAATCGCCGGGGTTTTGTAGTGGAGACAATTGAGAAGACGTGCATGTTATATGACCAAACTTAGGTAGGCGTAAGACTAGATACTTACCTCCGTACTTAAATTACTCCCTCTGTCATGAAATACAAGGCATCATAGAGATTTTAGGACATATTAGCAGGAGTAGTAAAAAGATGCATGTACCCCTAATTAATGGCAATTACAGATAATAAAAAAATTATTTTTAAGTAATAATCCACCAATCAGCCACCATTGTCTTGTCAAATTTAAGAAGAATTAAATGAGCAATCATCCAAATGTGTCTACAATATCTTATATTTATGGACACATTTTGAACGCTTGAATGCCTTGTATTATAGGATAGAGGGAGTATATGATGTTAACGACAAGATAATTAGTTCAAAAAGATTACTCTTCATACACATCATGTATTTAATAATGGATTGAGTACTACTTAGGCAGTATACTCATGGGTCTCTGATTTGATGTTTACGGTTCTTGCTCCTCCTTTTGTTTCTGACTTCTTTACCATTTCTTGCAATTTCCTAACTTCATCTCTTCCCAAACTTGCATTTTGAAAAACACAATGCTTCAAGAAAATCTAGGGGAAATTGTACATGCGAAAAATATTCAAAATCCAAGACCTTTTTAGATTACGGAAAAGCCTGGTCTTGAACATTCTCAAGAATGTCTACGATCACATATGAAACAAAAATGCAGTTCTTAGACCACCATCTGCCTTACACTTATACCACCATCTGCCACAAAACCCAAGACCTTTGTTAGCTTTTTTTAGTACAATGTTTTAATATTAGCATCTGTGAGACTATATTTGTATAAGAGCTAACTGTTCTGGTCACGTCATCATTACGATGGCGCACAACATTTGCACATTAGAGAGGGAAAAAAACAAGATGCGACTTATTTTCTACCATGCACCTAGAGTGGCACGATAAAATCTGACTCTTACGATAGGTCTTAGTACGTGCAAACATAGTTCAAGAAAATACAGTGTGTCATGGGCTAAAAACATAAAAGGGGTTGTCCTCGCTTCCTCGGTAGGTGCTGGCTTGCTGGCTGATCGTGCAGTTGCATGCATGTGAAGCACCAAATAAACATGCACGCTCTATGGAAAAGCGAAGGGGGCGACGCGCCGACGCCCATGTCGCGGTGTCGCCGCGCGCGGCGAGCGCCCGGCCCGCCCCGGTAGCAGCGAAGCGAGGGATAAAGCGGGGAGCATATTCCTGACAAGGCACAGCAGCATTCACCCCCGCAAAGCTGATGCTGACCGAGCTCTGCTCGGTCGATCGAGTGCATGACTTCACTGCCCCTGGCCAGTCCAGTCCACTCCACTCCATTGCGTCGTCGCGGAGCTAGCGCAAAGGCTGCAGTGCAGGTACAAGGCGTGCCCGTTTTTCCACACGGCTACGACTGGAAAAGGAGAGAGCTGCAGCGCCCTAGCTAGACTTCTAGGTCAGGTCCTGGCCTGGCATGGACTCACCAGGACAAGAGGAGGACTACGACCGCGACGGATGGATAGAGGGCCACAGCGCCCGGGCCTAGCGGCAAGCGGCTATCCAAAGGAGAAGGCATCTGCGGAGGACGCGCTGCAGAACAGCAGATCGATGCAGGGATCGGTCGATCGGGGAGGCAAAGGCCTCGACCTTTTGCTCTCGACTCGAGAGTGGCTAGGGCTATGTCTAGCTGCCTAGCTCGGGCATGCATGATTGTTCCGTTTGCTGCCGTTTTAGCCAACAGTATCTTTCTTGATTTCGCCTAGCCAAAAGGAGCAGGAACACTATCCGGGCCGCTTTTCTTTTGCTCTTGTTTGCTTCCCACCGTGCAATTATCTTATCGTAGTAGAACAATGCTTTGTGATGCACTGGTGTTGTGAAAAAGAATGGCTATATTCCACCCATTTATCTGGGCAATATATGTAGCTGGTGCATCAGGGAAGATCTTTTGAAAAAGCTCATGCGAGCACGTCTCAATCCATCCTATACATGTATGTATTTTTATTAAGGAATACAATACACGAATGTATATATACGAAACAAATCTTGTGAGGTTGAACTATGCATCCCACCGTGGCTTAACAAGTATAGAAGGCATGGGCATATGATTTTAAGGCTCGAGGACCTTAATGACACACCTGTATAAATAGAGGATGGTTGCGCACTATACTCATTTAATTTACTCCCTCTATTTTGATTTATATTGATTTATATGACTCGGGTTAGCTCAAATTTGAGCTAACCAGCGTCAAATAAAAAAGAACAGAGGGAGTACGAGATAACCGTATGTGAAATACTACCTCATGTGAATACCGTATGTCTATTACTATAATAATTGGCCAACCAAATAAGCTTTCACATTTGCTTTCCAAAGCCCCGAATTACCATGTTAATCAGAGAAATACTTGCAACTTTGATCATTTAAACACATGCAAAGCAATGTGCTAAGGAATGTAATGTATGCATTAATTAAATTATATTCTTTTTTCATCGATTACATGCTTTAAATAATGGTAGATTTGGTTTAATTTCGTAATGGAAGTGTTGGGTAATTTACATATAGGGAAAGGGTAGTATCGGTTTATATTTTTTTAACACTGGTGGTGGGTAATTTATAGTACACAGGTATATGCGTATTCTGGACTAATTTAAACTGTTGACGGTGAATAGTTTAGCTTTTATTATTGTTTTTCTCTAATAAGTTTGGTAAATTTAAGCCGGGGTGAATGCGGGGAGTTCATATGTTGTTCTCCAATTATACTAAGATATTAGAGAAAGATAGTGTACAAAGCTATAGGTTTTTGTTATCCGAAACCTCAAAGTTTCCGTATGCACGGTGGTATTTCGCACTAGAAAACCGAAATGTTCCCTCAGAACTCCAAAAGTTCAATTAGTCCAATCAGATCTGTCACGGTTAAGATTCATCACCACCACCGTGGCACCATGCTGATTCATGCGTAGACGACGAGACGACAGCACGACCGGAGTCCATGTCGTCGACCCCGCCGAGCGTGCTCGTACACGTGCAGGAGCGGGACATGTGGGTCGGCCTCCTCCTCACCCCCAGCAAACGATGCACGGGCGGTAGGGAGAAAGGGCAGCGCCGTTAGGTGGCGCGCGCATGTCCCTTCCCGTTTGTCGCCAACCCGTGGCCCGTGCGCGTGCTCCATTATATCGCGCGCCCATCCAGTCCATCCATCTCTGACCCCGTTCACCAGCAGCGGCGCTGATCGCCTACAGTGTGCTCTCGACTCGTTTCCTCGTGCCGGCCGGGCGACGCCGCGATGGCATCGCTGTGCATACGCAGCAGAGGTGTCAGGTGTGGTTGGGTTGGGTGGCTGGCCTGGGCCCGAGCGATTCCTGGCGCCAACAGCTAGCCGGCGAGCGGTGTCGCCGCAGCACGACGCGTAGCCCCCCTGGAAAGGAGGAGCTAGCGCCCGTGCGACCGCGACGGCGACCGCGCGCGCACGCGCTGGAGGGGACATTCCGATCTCGCCGGGGGATCCCGGCCCGCCGCTGGGTCGCCGTCCCGCCACAGCGCCCTATTACCCCGGCCAGCTTCGTTCGTTCTGCACGCGCGCTCTCTCTGATGCGTTGCCATCGGCTACATGGAGCTAGCGTTTTCCTGATGATGAAGCCGACAAGGCGCACGATTGGAGGCCTCCGATCCTGCAGACACACAGTCACCCGGTGGTTCGATCAGCTTTAATCTTGCCGATGGATATGATTCGGAATTACTATATTATCTGTAACAGCTAGCGCACGCTCAACGTATGGGCGTTTTCAGATGCACGCCACACTACAGCGTTTTCTGAAAGAAAGCCATTTCCTGAACCTTCTCGAAGTCTAAACCATATGTCTATAGGTGTGTTATGTTTGGAGTTGGACCGTAGAAGTGTTACGCTGAATGTTGTACGGATTTACTGTGCTTCTCGCAAAATCTCATGCATTCAAACTGCTGTTCTCTTACTTACTGAAAGGCGTGCACTGTTACTACAAGTCTTTCAGACTCTTTGATCTGGCGGTCACTGTTCAAGCGTGCGAAATTTTCTAACGCAACAGTCTCCCCACAGTTGTTTCCGTCTCCCTCGTGTAAAATTTTCAGTGTGACTGACAGGGCACGAGGTTTTATAATTGGTGGCGAGGTGTGGGCCTGCCGGTTGCACGACACTGTGGAGTTGGACGCACGCACACACATAGCGAGCTAGCTAGTTGCCGGGCCTTGAGAGTCTTGAGATGTCGCCCATCAGGCCATCCAGGTTTGGCCGGCAGGAATAAACATTCACCTCAGTTTGTCAATGAGTGAATAGTTCAGCTGAATTGACCTGAAGTGATGGTAGATAGTGTCATTCACTGATTCAGATGAGGGCCAATCATTCTACCCTTCCTAAAAAATCATCCTGCCTAGCACCTGCACACATCGTCCAGGTCCAGCCAGGGAATGTTGCACCTGAACGTGGTGCTGTGGTGCCAAGCCGATCCTGAAGTTGCCCGCGAACCTACGTACCATGGAAGACACATGAAGCCACGGCCAATCGAAATGCAATTCCTATTGCAACCGCACATGAATCATGACCTTGTTTACTTTCCAAGTTGGGAGTTGCAAAATTGGCATTTTGCCATAAATGCGACACTGTAGCGTTTCGTTTGTATTTGTAAATTATTGTCTAAATATTGACTAATTAGGCTCAAAAGATTCATCTCGCAAAGTACAACAAAACTGTGCAATTAGTTTTTGATTTCGTCTATATTTAGTACTCCATGCATATACCGCAAGTTTGATGTGATGGGGAATCTTCTTTTTGCATAGTGTCAAAGTTGTGAGTTTGGAGGGAAGTAAACAAGGGCATAGTCATCAGTAACTTTATGGTACAGTACATCTGTCCTCTTTTATCATTGAAGATTTTAGGAAAGGGTTCATTTAGACAGATAGTTTGCTTGCATCAGGAACAGCTCAAAACCATCATCACAGCAAAAACTCCAGTACCCCCAAACAAGGGTTGCAGGGGAAGATGAAAGACAAGAAGAAATTTCAGTCAGTGACCGAATCTGCATGTCCATGTTTTAAAGTTGTCTACTTGTCTATCTAACTCTTTAGTGCGACACTGGTTTTCTGACAAAGTAAACGAGACCAAGTTATAATAATGGATTCAATGTCCAAAGAACTGCATCTTATTTCATAGGTGGAAGTATGCTGCTTTCATAAGTTTGTTTCCCGTTCAATTATGTGTGGAAGTGGCTGCCAGGACAACTGCTTAAGGGCCTGTTTGGTTCCCTTTGCTTATTTTTAAGCAAGTGTCACATCAATATTTAGGTACTAATTAGGAGTATTAAACGTAGACTATTTACAAAACTCATTACATAAGTGGAGGCTAAACAGCGAGACGAATCTATTAAGCCTAATTAATCCATCATTAGCAAATGTTTACTGTAGCAACACATTGTCAAATCATGGACTAATTAGGCTTAATAGATTCGTCTCGCCGTTTAGCCTCCACTTATGTAATCGATTTTGTAAATAGTCTACGTTTAATACTCCTAATTAGTATCTAAACATTCGATGTGACGGGTGCTTAAATTTAAGCAAGTGAACCAAACCAGGCCTAAACTATGGGCTATAGCCTAAGATATTACAAAGTCAAAATAAATGTTATGCAGCTTCAGTTATGTTTTAAACAGGTGCCTTATATTTTTTTTTACATTGACCTTTTCTACTCTCCTATGAAGTCTAGAATCTGAATCTGAAAAGGTGATCGCATTATGCTAACCAATCGCAATCCACTAGTTGAATGCCATTACATAGGTAGTCCTAGCATCCGAGCTATTAGTTCCCTGCTTAGGAAGCATATGCACGTACCAAAATCTAGGAAGCTTCATTACGGTGTGGAGCTGATATATGTTAATCCAATACCCAGGGGTGTGTTCCATAACTAGAGATATTCAGCACAACAGCAGAAGGGTCATGGAAGGGCCTTGCCTTCCATCCGTGCAATGACAGAGGACATTCCATTGTGATTTGTGCTTAAGTAGCACTTTCAGGCTGTACATTTGTGTTGACAAAGGTAATTTTGGAGCGAGGACCAAGTAGTTTGCAGCAGTATAATGGAATGGTCAAGAGACACAATGGATGGCTGCAAATTATTTGGGCAAAGCATACCATGCACCTGGCTTACTGACAAGGAACAATTTCATCTTTTTCTCTGACCATGACGAACCATAATTCGTATTCACAAATGTTTAGCTCCCTAACATTCGTCAGGTTCTCAGAGAGTGAGCCGACGATCGTCACTAGTAGTACATGACTAAAACTGAAGTGAGTGATACACGAAATCAATGCGGGATCGAAGTGGTGCCATTGCTCTGCAAGATGAGCAGCCGAACCTGGGAGCCATCCAAGGTGACATCCTTCACATCCACGATGCGCGATCGCTTGAATAGCGCGGCCACTGCGGCGGTCTCGATCTCCCGGTCGACCGCGAGCGCGATGCCGCCGCCGCGGCGGACGGCGCGCTCAGCTTCGGCGGCGAGGCGGGACGGGAACAGCGCGCCGGAGATCGCCGAGGGGTCATCCGAGAACACGAGGTCGAAGGCGGCGTTCGAGAACGGGAGGCGGTGGGGGTCAGCGCGGCGGACGAGCGGCGGGAAGTCGACGAGGTCGGTCCCGGTCACGTCGGCCACTCCCGTGGACCGGAGCGCGTCGACCGCGTGGCCGGCGCCCGCGGCGAGGCAGAGGACACGGGAGGGGGCGGCGAGGAAGCCGAGGCCGCGGAGCGGAGGGAAGACGGACGCTGCCAGGGCAGAGATGCGGCGGCGCCAGCGCGAAGAGGCGCGCAGTTTAGCGAGGCGGCGGTCGGGCGGGACCACGCGGCGGGTGGCGGCATCGCAGGAAGTGCGGGGAAAGGGGGCGAGGGAGAGGGTGAGCGCGAGGGAGTGCGACGCGGGGAAGCAGGAGGGGGATGCGTGGTGCAGGAGGTGTACGAGCGAGAGCGTGGCGAGGGCGGCCAGCGCGACGGAGACGCGGGTGACCAGCCGCTGCGCGCGCCGATCCATCGCCGGCGGCGAGCTCGCGGTGGAGGTCTCAGATCGGATCGTCCTCATTCATGTCTACGGGCTGAAAAGTTGACTTGAATAAATATTCTCCAGCCCAAAATGTTGGCCCAAAGTAATTTGGGCCTTGTACCGAACCCACTTTCCGGCTCGCTACAAGTCCAAAAAAGGCATTTCTTTATGACACGAATTCACATCTATGAACTTTGTGGTGATCAATTCAATTTGTTCTTCAACTTTGTCATCACAGAATGGGCTCGTGACAAAGATAGTTTTTTTTTACTTGATAGGTTTGAGCCCATGTCAAACACACAGGTTGTCTTCATTCATCCTGAGTCATGAACGATTCTTTCACCGTGATCATGGTCGAACGGAACTGACTAAATTTCAGATGCCTATTTCTATGAACATCCGTGTAGCTTGATTCTTCTTGAGCTAATCAGCAACCTAGACTACCTTCTTTGCCATGGTGTTATCTGCCATGCCACCCTAGGCTCCTAGCAGCAGTTTCGATCGCTAATGGAGATAGCTAAACTTAGTTGGGCATCCAAGCGCTCGTGTACACGGCGCCATGCCCCTTCCAGGTGAGCACGAGCATGTCCTCCTCCCGCTTCACGCCCCAGCCAGTCGCGTGCTCGCTCAGCAGGCGCCTCACCTCTCCGGCCGTCTCCTCGTCGAACGCCACGCCGGCGAACCCGTTCCGCCGCATCCGCTCGGCGAGCCTCGCGCCGGACTCCGACCGCTCCGCGCCGCCGCCGGCGTCGTCGGCGCCCACGACGCTCTCGATCTTCCGGCCCACGGCCGCCTCGTGCTCCGCCCGCCGCGGGCTGTCCCTGGGCGCGGACGTGTCCAGCGCGTCGAACAGGATCCAGTGGAAGTTGAGGCACCCCTCGATGCGTGACGCGAGGCTCGGCGAGTCCAGGTCGGCGTCCTCGTCGGTCACGGTGACCAGGCACGGGTTCAGCGCGCGGACGGCGTCGAGGAACGCGTCCCTCGAGCCCGGCGCGACGTGGCGGATCCAGCTCTGGCAGTTTACGACGAGCGCCTCGCCGTCCCGGAGCGCCAGCGACGGCGGGTCGGAGAGCACGGACGCCAGGTTTTGGCAGGGCGCCGCCGCCGCAGCTTTCTCTGGAGACGACGCCGGGCTGGTGCCCGTGCCCTTGCCGGCGACGTTGAACTCTAGCCGTACGCCTTTGGACTTGGCGAAGTTGGCCAGCCGGACACCGAGCTCCTCGTCCGGCACGCCGAGCAGGGGCGGCACGGTGGGGCGGGCGGACGGCACGGTGATGCGCAGGAGCGCCGGCGGGCCCCCGGACCGCTTCGACAGCATGTCGATGAGCGTCGGCCACTGCATGCAGCGCGTGACGCCGAGGTCAACGACGTGCACGGCGGCGCTGCCCGCCACGGCCCGGAGGATGGCGCTGTTGGAGGCAGTGAACCCGAACCGGTGCCACGGCGTGAGGTCGACGTACTCGGCGAGCTCCGTCACCGACACCGCCCGCTCCCGCGGCCTGACGGCGGCCGCCTCTTGGGTAGTCCCAGCCGGGGCACACAACTGGCGGCACGCGCGGGCGACCAGCGCGCGGAGCAGCCACGAGGTGAGGCGCTGGTTGGGGTCCCCCTGCGAGGAGGCGATGTTATTGAGGACCCACATGGCCTGCTGCGCCAGCGTGACGTCGTTGGACTCGAGCGCGGCGGCGCAGTGGAGCAGCAGCTGCTGGATGCGCGGGCCGTCGATGAGCGCGCCGGAGAAGCAGACGGAGCTGTGCGCCCTGAGGCCGCTGCCGCCGCCGGAGGCGGCGGTCCTCATCTCCTGCTCCATCAAGCGGTGTAGCCCTCGCACGGACGTGCCAAAGTGCTACAAGATTTTGGGACGCCAAGCCAACTAGGCTAGCTAGGATCGCGACACTTGTCGTCCTCGCATTGGGTGGCTGCGGATGATTTTCAGGAGATGTGGAACGAAGCGATCCCTAGAAGGATTGGGCTTCTGCCAGCTAGTTCCTACGCCAGTTTGGTGTTTGGTAGCTTGAAGTTGCAGGGTGACTTGAGTGAGAGAATTAGCAGGGTTGAGGTTCTTGTTCGTAGTTTTGGTTTGCCTGTTGGAATGACTTGGCCTATATATAAAGCTCTGTGAAAGATCCTCCCTTCATCTCCATGGGGGAGGAAATTAGATAGCAATTTGGACTCTTTCCATTGGGGAAAAGACAATCTGAATTATCATTCTTAACACCTTTGTCTGGTTGTGTCTGAATTCTTGCTGTACTACCAACTTTGGACTGCTCCAGATTTGTGGAATCTTTAGTTGGTCCAGAATTCTTCTCAACCGGATTGCTTGCTGCTGACTACTCAAATTGAATTAAGCTAGAAAACACACTGAAAAGTGAAAACACGCACTCGATATCAAAGCAGAAGACAGCATAGTTTCGACCAACTCCTTTTATTCTCGTCAGACGGTGGTTCAGCTTAACGACACTACGCCGAGTTTATGACCTGTACTTTGCCGTTAGCTGCAGTGTCCCGGCTGTTAACCTAGATTAAAAGAAATGCCGGTGAGAAGGCGACGGCGGAGCAGCCATAGCCGCCCGGACTCTTTTGGCCGTTGAGAGCAACGGACGAAGAACTCCGATTAAACTTACCCCGCCTTGTCATTCTCTGCACCCCATTTTCTATGCCGGAGGGCGGGCGCTCCTAGAGAACCGAACAAGCAAGCAGGGCCAATTGTAAACGGGGTACGATCCACACGAGCGGGCATCTCCGGGCGCTGACGAAGAACCTGTTGTTCTCTCGTCACGCTGAGCCTGATTGAAACATAATCGATCGGAGTATGTATGTCTGTGTCGCTGCCTTGTCGTATCTCTGTCCTCTAGCCGTTGATTTTGACGAGCGCGATTGCCTGGCGAGGGAACGGAAACGACATGGAATTCAGCTCCTGCGATCCTCCGGTGCCACGTGTGCACTGCCCGTGAGCGCCCCTCCTTGTCAGTTGTGAGTCAAGATCAGTCAAAGATACCACGCAGCTAAGAGCTCCTGGTGATGATGTGCATGGAAGGGCTAGGAATTCTGAAGAACACCTGTCGACTGCTGGATCACCAGGACCGTGATCGAGTAGGATAAGGGCATCGCGAAAAGATGTTTACATTACACTGGAACAAATGTCTGCTCTGACTGCAAAAAAGGAAAAAGGAGCAAAGAAGCAAATGCAGATATGAGGTGCTAAACTTTAACAGTATCATATCGGATGTTCGGATACTAATTAGGAGAACTAAACATGAGCTAATTATAAAACTAATTGCAGAACTCTGTGCCAATTCGCGAGATGAATCTATTAAGCCTAATTAATCCATCATTAGCAAATGGTTACTGTAGCACCACATTGTCAAATCATGGACTAATTAGTCTTAACTAGTCCATCAATCCGTGCTCCCGCACGGGCTAATATTTTTAGAAGCTATTGTATTTGAAAATTATTTAGAAATTAAACTCCTTGCTAATAATCAAAATTGATTACCTACTATTCTCTTATTTTTTCAATACGTCAACATAATACTGTACAGATATGTACCTATCTTTGTCCAGTTGTGATTGATTTTTAATTAATAATTACTCTATGCACGTTTTCATCCATATTCATACTTTTTCCATTTCGTATCGCACCTCCAATCCTCCATACATTATGTTTAGCATACAAATCAATATTTTTCATCGATTCCTCACATACATGTATAAATGAATATTTTTCATCGATTCCTCACATACATGTATAAATGGTCTAAATGGTGACACTCATCATGTGTATATACTTTAACTTAGTATTTTTATATTAATAATGACATAAATAGGTAATTTAAAATCATATATTAGTTTACTTTTTGATATTTCTGTATGATGCACATGAAGACAATTAGATTAATATTTAGGCGTTTAATTTAGCTTATTTTTAATAACAACATACGTGGGTAATATAGATAAAATTTTAGAATGACATTTTAAGTTATACTTTATAACGATATGTATTAGTAAATTGGATGAAGATTATGGGGTTACTTTAGATTATTTTCTATAATAATTGAGCTCGGTAATTTAGATATAGGTTTAAAGTTCATTTTTGAATATTTTCACAATGGTGGGTAACTTTTTAGAAAATATAATAGATCAATGGCTATGATTATTAGAGTTTACAGGACTGGTGTTTGATGTTTTTAATTTTTATGAGAATTTGTGTCTTTTTTCTAGCTTGTCTCGTGGGAACTAATGCGGAGTTTCCAATTGAAAAAATAGGACTACATTGCTAAAAAATATTACCATAAGCTACCTCTCGTTTGTTAAATATTTGAACACAATACTTATATAGATATATACTTATTATCTTCATCCAATTGTGATAGATTTTAGTTAGTAATTACTCTATAATATTTTCATCAATATTTATAATCTTTAACTTTTCACTTTGCATCCTAGGTATGCGCTTGAATTTGTTTAATGAACCCTAAGTTTGTGATACAATTTTAACATAGAAATCTATATTATCATCACTTCATCTATATCTTTATAATGGTGACACACATCATGCGTATAGACCTTAATTATTATATCATCTACCAATAGTGCAAGATATAGATGATTTAGAATCATATTGCTGTATATTTTTAATTAAGGTTATTTGATTCAAACGTAGGGTTATCATGTTATTTTTAATAATGGCATGTGTGGGTAATATAGATGCAAATTTAATGGGTTACTTTAAGTTTTTAAGTAATAGTGGTGGGTAATTCGGTTGCAAATTAGGGGGTTATTTTAAACATTGTTTATAATGGCATAAGTGGGTAATTTTGATGAAGATTAGGGGTTACTTTAGTTTATTTTATATAATGACAGAGGTGGGTAATTTATATATATATTTAGGGGTTACTTTAGGCTATTTTCATAATGGTATAGGTGGGTAATTTATATATAGATTTAGGGGGTTACTTTAGTCTATTTTCATAATGGCATAGGTGGGTAATTTTTTAGAAAACATAATAGATCCAATGGCTATGATGATTTGAATCAATCGATTGATGGTCGGACGTTTTGCTTTTTTGTGAGAATTTCTAGGATTTCTCTCTTTTTTCTAGAGTGTCCACCTAGGAATCCTAGGTGGCTTCACCTGGAGGCTTCAAAAGGAGCCTCCAATTAGTAATAGTAAGATAAGATAGATTCGTCTCGCGAATTACACTCCATCTGTGCAATTAGTTTTATAATTAGACTATGTTTAATACTTCTAATTAGTATCCAAACATCCGATATGATGGGTGTTAAATTTTAACACAACTGCCTGCACACTGATGATGGAAGGGACAAGGTGGAATTCTGAAGAACACCTGTCGACTGCTGGATCACTGGAGCTGTAATCGAGTACGAGAAGAGCATCACGGAAAGATGCTTGCTCTGAACAATTGTCTGTTAAATCTGTTATACAACCGCCTGGTGCACTCTGAAAGATGTTTATTTTACAACAGATCTTGATCAATCACCTCAAGCTGTCTGGCCAATAATTTCCCCGAAGAATATCCTGACGAAACGAAAGCGCCGGCTCTCGTCAGAGCTCTGATGCTCATGTGCCTGATGGAGGACAAAGGGTAGCGGGTGATAGAGAGCCTTCGTGCCGAAAGAAACGGAAGAATCCGCATCCACCTTTCGGAAAGCCGCGACCTGTGACTGTGAATTTATATTCAGCTACTTCGGTATCATGTATACGGTCTCGATGCTGCATTTGAACGACGACGACCCAAGCGACAGTGACACTCTGCAAATTAGCTAGTCAATTCCACAGTTGGCACTGAAGAACATATTACATACATCGTTTCAGGGACATGGATTAACCGATGACGCATATATGCAACATGCGATGATCTTAGTCTGCTCTTTTCTCCCGTCTCCTTATCTTGCAAATTTTTTTAATCAAAGATTATGCCATCGTTTTCCATTTCTGTCGACTGCTCGAAGAATAATGCTCTCCTCCAATGGGCGGCCAGGTTCGGATTCTCACTCAGCCTCAGGCGGTGGCCTGGTGGGCATCGACGGCCTTGGGAACCTTTATCTCCAGGGACCCCTCGCCGTCGTCGAAGTAGGCCTCCACTTTCCTCCACTCCGCGTCCTCTGGCAGCTCCACGCGCCGGACGAAACCATGCTCCCACCACCGGCCGGCGCGCCAGTCCCGGCCGTCGGCCGGCGGCACCCGCCACAGCCCGCTGATGTCGATCACCTTCATCGCGTCCCCGCTCACCTCCACGTCGCATTTCCTGCCACCTGAATCAACACGGGAGAGAGAGGAGAAATCAATCTTCGGACGCAGAATAATGCAAAGTGATCAGATCACCATGGTTTCTTGGTTTTGGCAATCGTCTGGAACACGCTTTGTGCTTGGCTGCTTGCAAGTCTACACCACACCTCAGTGTGTCACACGCAAACGCAAGGTATATTTGTGGAGGAAAAAGTAGGGTTCCAATGTTACTATAGTGATAAAGCCAAGGAAAGCTAGTGGGGGAAAAGAGGCTGCACACATGACCGTGTTGCTTTCATCCTCTAGCTGCTACTAGTTGCAAAAGATTTCTCTGGAAGACTGTAAAGCATCTGAATTCTGAAGCGAGGAGCGTGGATGGACGGCACGCGACCGCTGCGATTTGCTCGGTCACACCTGCTGATATTCCGAGAAGACGCAACCGCAGCAGGACTACTACGGGCAGGAACATTACAGGGAATCTATGCAGCATCTTATCAAGAGTTCTAAAGCTATGATTTGAAGTACTAAATCGAAATCATCCTATGTCAGGTTACAATATGAAGTTTGCAGTTTTGCACGGGGATGTTGTGTGCCTGTTACTGAACGTCTGGACAGTCAACAGTCTTCTGAAACCAATTCGAAGCTTGCACAAGGATGCTGTATGTTTGGTGTTTGCTAATGAACAGCGTGGTAATTAGAGCTAGGTGCGCAAATTCGATGGAGCTGCGCGTACCTGGTATGTCAGCCCTGAGGTAGTACTCGGCGTCGGTCTCGGCCCAGTCGACGGTTGTCCTGGCGGCGCTGCGCCGGAGCGCGGCGAGCAGCACCTCGGGCTCGAACTCCCACAGCGGGAACGCGTCGGCGGGGTCGAAAAACTTGCCGAACAGGAAGGGGCTGAACAGGGACCCCTCCGCGAACACGGCCCTCGCCGCGGCGTCGGCGCCGGCGCCCTGCAGGAACCCGGCGAACGTGTTCTCCAGCAGCGACATGCGCCACTTGGGCGGCGCCGAGGCGTCGCCGGCGGCGCCCGGCTGCAGCCGGACCTCGATCGCCCGCCGCCCCGGCATCGCTGCCTCAGGATCTCGCGGGGGGAAAGCACGGCTTGGAGGGAGGCGAGGTTTATAGGAGTGGTGGCCGCCGTGGTGGAGTGGAGCAGGAGCTGGCCCTTGGGGAAAGCAGAGGATGAGAGGCGCGATTCCGTTTGGTGTTGCCTGGCTACGCCATTGCCATCGATGTGATTCCCGCCTTTTTCCTTTTTTTTTTACTGGACATAGCGGCCTGTGAAGGTGTGAGAATTGGGCCGGGCTTTGGTAGAGGTTTGTAAGGCTGGACATGCTAATGGGCCGATCCGTGGCAGGCTGGCGGCACAGTCATCAGGATTTTCGCGTCTATCTCCTCCACGGGCCCGAAGTCCGTCACGGCAGAACCCTAACCCAATCTCGTTCTCCACGTCTCTCTCTCGCGATGGGGCTCTTCTCGTGGTGGAGGGGAGGGCGACGCGGCGGCGGCCCGCCGGAGCAGCGGAGCCAGCCGGCCGGTGCGGTCGCGGGGGCCGGGAGCGCCGAGGCGGTTGCTTCCGGGGCGCACGGGGCGGTGGAGGTTCGGCGGCAGCGGCAGGCGGCGGACGCGACGGTCTTCGAGTTCGGGTCCGCGGCGGAGTCAGGGGTTGCCGTCACGCTCGCGGGGTACTGCCCCGTCTCTGACGACCTCGAGCCGTGCCGCTGGGAGCTGGTGCCGGCCGCCGGGGAGGGCGCGCCGCAGTTCCGGATCGTGTTCTAAGCGCGAGGAGAGCACCCCCCGTCTCGGATTGTACCAGGTTCTATAGGTATGAAGGTGTGGGTGTGGTCCTAGCGGTGTACTGGTAACCATGCATTCAGTGAATAAAACTTGAGGTACAATTGATGAATTGCTGATTAGTTTTGACCAATCATGGATGTTCGTCTGTGCTTGATTTGCTTGCTGAACTGCTGATGATTTGATATCGTTTTAAGGTGAACTAATATAGTATCTACAGGCAAACAGTAACGTAAGATGTCAAATTAGCGTCTCAAAGAGCAACTGAAATTTTTGGATGAGTTATACAACAAAATTGAAAGTTTTTCATGATACATGTTCAGCACATGGGAGTTGCTGCCTTTAAATCACTGTGGTAGTTGTAATCTGTGGTGACATAATAGTAGAGCTGGACTGCTGGACATTGAAAATCCTGGTACACAGGGGTCTATGGTTTGTAAGGAGGGAAGGATGGCGCCTGAGTATTTAAGAGAGACCACAAGATATCAAATGTTAAACCAAAACTTTAAATAGCTTGCCGGTCAGTTTTATGTACTGACCATGGCATGGTGTGGAGACAATTTCCTCCTTGAGCTACCCATATACAATCTATATTTTTTTTTTGTATTTTTTCCTGTGTTGCATATACTGTATCTTCTACCTCTGAGATGAACTTGAGTCGAGCTGCTTGGAGCTGGTACTAACATGCACTCAGTGAAATATAAGTTCAGATATTGATGGGTCTATCGATTAGCAAACTATTGATGGGTCTATTGATTAGCAAACTAACCCCACCTCCATCCCTGAAAAAAATCATCAGGATGCAGGGTTAATCTATGTGGGTAGCTAGAAGCGTTTTGGATGTTGGTCTGTGAAAGTTGTTATCTGTGGTTCCATATTACTGTCTTACTGAGCTGGTCATTGAGAATCTTATAAGGCTATATCCTGGAATTTTCTATTTGGAAGGGTAGCTGTCTGGGTGTTCACCGCTGTCTAGAAAAGAACAGAAAGTACCAAACATGGAAACTATATTTGAAATATCTTTGTGATCAAGTGATAAAGCACCTAACAACCACATGGTGGAGAAACATCATCCTCTGCGAGGCTTGAGTTTAGTATATGCAGTTGTGCAGTCTATATTCTGTTTTGTGCGTTGGTGTCTAACAATATACTACCTCCGTTCTTAAATATATGACACCGTTTACCCAAACTTTTACCAACAGCATTTATTTAATCAATTAGTTTGGTAAAGTGAAATGAGCATCATTAGATCTAACACCAAGACTACTTTAAGCTTAACTTATATATTTAACTTTTTGCACAAATATTTGTAAAAAAGATGAAAAGTCAAACGAATGAAAAAAGTCAATGGTGCCATATATTTAAGAGCGGAAGTAGTACCTTTATACAATTCTATGTTTTTCCCAATGATACTACCTACCTCATGACATTTGTAGTTCTATATTGGTCATAATGGAAATGGCTCAAATAATAAGATATGCACTAGCGCTCCAACAGTACTAAGTACACTAAGAAGTTCATATAAAAAAGAAAGTACAGTGTGAAGTACTTAATAATTTGTGATATTTGTATGTTCATCTCCCTGTGATACCTCCTTGGTGGGATGCAGGAGGGAACAGAAGTGAATTGATTTTACAGGGACATTGACTATCCAAAGGTGCTATGTGCTAGCATCTCACTCTAGGATTTTGCTTTGGTGGTGGTATTCAGTTTCTTTATTCATTTGAAAACTGACTGTTAAAACTATCAGTATGGCTTCAAATCGAGAAGTTCAATATTCCGGTAACTACTCAGAGTACTTTTTTTTTGTTCACGTTGTTTTTGAGAATAACTTGAACGAACTATGTGTACATATGTGATCAGGAAGTGTAGTGTATTGTCACTCATGTCGATGTTTGTATTGTCATATACGCTCTGTATGGGTAGGATTATACAGGTATGTCTCTGTTAACTTATTTGTTCTCCTAGTTTCGTCATCCTTGATACAAAAAAGAAATTACTGTTGTATGATTTTAAAAAGTGTTAATTCCTGTTAGTGGGGATGAACTATATAAGATGCATATATAGATACATTTTTCAATCTCTGGCGCAGTAAGCAAACTGGATCGAGCTCTAATACTGCGGGAGTATGCTTCCGTGGATTACTCCCTGGCATCGAGGCCCAAACTCGACAGCTTTGCAATTTATTTGCCGTGCAGCAATCCGGATGGATTGTAGATCAATGCGTGATCTGCTGCACGCCTGCATTCCTGTGGTTTGACACAGCATCATTCGCTGCTCACTGTTATGATGTTTTTGCTCTTCTGCTTAGCCTGACAGAGTAAGAGACTTGCGATTCATCTGTGGATTGTTTCGTTTCCTGTCCAAAGCATGTGGCATTTCCAGACCTGGGATGAATGCAGGATGCTCTCCCCGGTTCATTAGAAATTCAGGACCTTCACTGTGTCGTGTTCACCATGTGAAAATGACAGAGCTTCGCTAAAACGTCCAGATAGGATAACGTGTCATCTACGGATTTACCTAACAGATGATGATATTCACGGCATTACAATTTTCCTAAAATCAGAACAATGAGGAGAAAGCGGGGGTAGTTGCTTCCAACATTATCTCGTTAACGACTTTGTAATTTTGTTAAAAGTTCGATCCTATTCTATCGAAAGAACAGCCAATTTGATCCCTGAAGTTTCATCTGAGGCTCAACTTAGCTCTTGACATTCCAACCTGTCCATCTGGTTTGGTTAACCTTATGTTGAGTTTACCTTCTCACAAAATGAAGTCTGAGCAAAAGCTAAATGGGCATTTGCATTGGTCCAAATTCTTGGTAAGGCATCGCTGCGCTCACTCTCCGCGCCTCTACTCCAACGTCGTAGCAGCGATGCAAGTTACCTGCCATGATCATCTCATCATTTTGCTTAAATAGGACTTTGGCATGCATCGAGGTCGTATCTAAGTAACCCTAATGCATGAGTTCAATTAATTCAGCATCGTTCTGATCCGATAGTGAGCCTACCAAAGAATCGATGGCCGCTGCC